>NW_028319909.1:5322500-5685610 GCF_062004578.1 Staurois parvus
ACAATAGCACTTCTCAATCTACGCCCTCCTGGCGTAACTACGTCACAATTCAAACTCATTCTACAAATTACCACCGCAGCCAAGCAGGTTATGGCAAAATCCTGGAAATCCCCCACTTTAAGCATTGCTGCGGTTAAAACTAGAGTAACGCAAGCCATGATACATGCAAAGGTGGAAGCCACAATCCTTGACACAATTCCTAAGTTCCTAAAAGTCTGGAATCCTTGGGTGGAAGGCTTCCTCCCGCAGAACTTTGATGAATCGCTTCTTCTTCCCTGATGTGCAAACCGTGCATTCTTAGCATTAGTCTGGCACCACTGCGAACCGAACACACAAACCACTACCTCTCTCCCTTCCACCCATGGAGTCATTTCCGTCACCCCTCTCTCACCCCCCCCCCCCTCAGTCCCCCTCTGTTCACCCCTAACTCCCCACGCAGCCCTGTTGAGTCCTCATCCCCATCGTTTAATGTCTATGTGATACGCCACTACCCTTTGATAAGAATTTTTTACTTACTTGGCATCACAGGTTGTATTGCTTTGTTTTATTGACTCTCCCTTAATATATAATGCAATTGACACTGAATGTACTTTCCCCCGCACTTTACTGTCAATATATTGTCTATTGCCTACTGTTAATGTTTTTCCTCCTATGTTATAATACCAATAAAAAGTTTGAACAAGAATAGAAATAAGAGAAAGAATATAACTGTCCTCTGAAATTAGAATTTCAAATAGAATAAATTTCAATTTGAATCGAAAAAAAAATTGCATAGAAATAAATAGAATAGAAAAGAATGGAAAATACAAAAGACTGGAATTCAATAGCACAGAATAAAATAAAGAGAATTTAACTGTCTTCTGAAATTTCAAATAGAATAAACTTGAATAGATTAGAATAAAATAGAAAATAATACAGTAGAAAAGAATAGAATAGAAAAAACAATAGAATTCAATAGAATAGAATAAAATAAAGCGAATATAACTGTCTTTTGAAATTCAAAATTTCTAATAGAATAAATTTGAATAGATTAGAATAAAATAGAAAATATTAGAGTAGAAAAGAATAGAATAGAATAGAAAAAAAAACCCAATAGAATATAATAGAATAGAAAGAATATAACTCTTTTCTGAAATTCGAATTTCTAATAGTATAAATTCAAATTTGTATAGAATAGATTAGAATGCAATAGAAAAGAATAGCATAGAAAAACAACAATAAAATAGAAATAATAAGATTGTCTTCCAAAATTCGAATAGAAAACATTGGAATAGATTAGAATAGAATAGAAAAGAATAAAATAGAAAATAAGAGAAAATAAGAGAATAGAAAAGAATAGAATAGCATAGAACAAAATTAGAATGCATTAAAATTTGAACATCACTTTGAGTTTGAATGTTGTTTAAAATTTTACAAATTTGGTCGAATTGAATTCTAATCGAATTAGAAAAACGAATAAACAAAAATAAATTAGTCTTGAAAACATCAAAACAAAATTATTTAAATTAAATTTGTTCTGCACATCTGATGCAGTCACTGTTCAGCCATTCATTTTCCATCCAGCTCAGTTGATTTTAAGATCAATGTTTGTTGAGCCGAGTGGTGTTTGTAAGGTCACTAGGGCTCGAATTTTGGCTGATTCAGCAGGGGGTCAGCTGAAATCCAGCTATCTATGTCTAGCCTAAAGTGGTTGGAAACCCTCACATATACCCAGTGCAGTGATTGGCCTCAGGTGATACACAGAGATGAAACAAATCCTCCTACATAAGTTGTACCTGTGTATCTGTAGCTGTCTTTCCCCTACAGCCATTCAAAGTTCTAAATTTACACGGAGATCTCCCAGCTCTAAAAAGCAGGGGGTGGGGATCTGAAGTGACATCAGTGAGGAGAACTCTGAGAGCTGATTGGAGAGAAGGGTTATACACAGCTGGAGGTCCCACCCCTGTCACCTTTTTTTCTCTTGGTACTGTAATGTGCATTCTCTTGACTGTAATAGGCTCTATATAAACATGTTGGTCCTGATGGCCACTAGGTATGAATTTGGTGCCAAAACCAGCTACTATTACCATTTCCTGGTGGGTATCACCAGGGCTTTCTTTCTCAGAGAATAGGTGCAGTTATTCTCCAATTCTGAGAAGCACCATTCCTTAGTTCCACCCCCACCCACCTCTGAGGACTGTTCTTTGGTTCCACCCCCTACCCACCTCTGAGGACTGTTCTTTGGTTCCACCCTCTACCCACCTCTGAGCACTGTTCTTTAGTTCCACCCCCTATCCACCTTTGAGGACTGTTCTTTGGTCCCACCCCTTACCCACCCCTAAGCACTGTTCTTTGGTTCCACCCCCTACCCACCCCTGAGCACCGTTTTTTGGTTCCACCTCCTACCTACTTCCCTGTGCCAAGTATCCCAGTACAGAACCAAGTATCAACAAGAAAAGCAGTAAAATAGATCCCCTGAAGCCAGCAGTAATAGAGACCACCAGCAACAATAGATCCCCAGCAACAATAGACCCCTCTAGCAGCAAAAGACCCCCACAATAATAGACCCCCACCAGCAACAATAGATCTCCCAGTAGCTGGTATAAATAGACCTTTACAGCTGTCAGCACCAACAGACCCATCCATCAACAGTAGATCCATCCCAGCAACAATTGACCCCTTCAGCAACAAAATACCCCCATCAGCAAAAATAGACTTCCCCAGCACCGACAAATAATATGCTGCTTGTACTTATATACAGTGTCCCAGTGCATGTATACCAACCGAAAAAGGCAACAAGTGAAAACCTCAGTGGGAAATATACACTATATTGCCAAAAGTATTGTTCCCGCCCTCCAAATCATGTGATTCAGGTGTTCCAATCCCCTCCATGGACACAGGTGTATACAATCAAGCCCCTAGGCATGCAGACTGCTTCTACAAACATTGGTGAAAGAATGGGTCGCTCTCAGGAGCTCCGTGACTCCAAGCGTGGTCCCATGATAGGTGGCCACCTGTGCAATAAGTCATAAAATATGCAGCGCTCATAAATTAGGTCTCAAGATCCACAGGAACCTATTAGCATACAATTATTCTAAATATACCATTAAATATAAAGCATATAGAACTGGTGACTTCTATGGTGCATCCCCGGTTGGAGAACCGGAACAAAGTTCGTGACTCTTGTGTTGGACAAGCTGAAAGAAGTTTGCACTAACCAGATATCTCAGCACATGGAGCATGGAGTAATTAAGACCTACTCCTGGTACTCTGAAAGGAAGCCACTGGAAAGGATGATGTCATCTGATCTCTCGCCACTAGATGTCATGTTCCTAGAACAGCAGGAGATGATTCCAGAAATGCACATCAGCCAGTAAGGAGATGAATCCAGCAAGCCAGCCAGCATCACACAGGAGACCAAGAGGAACCAGGCACCTTCAAAAAGCCCAGGCTCCCTCCAATAAAGAGAGCCACAGGCCAGAAGCTTTGATAGTGTAGTATTGCATTTATTAAGTAGTAATTCAAAATGACAAGAAAAACCACACTTACAAAAGGTCACAGGAACAAGGGGCAGCTAAAAGATATGTCCAGACAGTGGGGGGGGCACCTCCCTGACGCGTTTCGTGTCAACACACGTTTTCAAAGGGGGTGCATTGCAGGGAAATCGATCGTTTTTATATTCCGCGGTGCGCATGCGCAGTACGCACCGGTGACGTCATTGCGGTAAAGCCGCGCATGCGCAGTACGCACATACGGCGGCCATTTTCTCGAAGAACAGTGCAGATGGACAACAGGAGGTGAAACCCATATTAAGGGATGCAGATGGAGACAGTCTAATCTGTGGAGCCATTACTATGCAGTGAGGCAAAAAAGGAATGCTAACCTTGTGTGCAGAGTATATGTAGTTATTAAACATGGGGAAATAACTATATAAACTGCCTCTATGGACATGGCTCACAAAAAGACTATAAGGACATAGGTTAATATGTATATATGTTATTGCGATGGGAACTATTCGGACAGGTATTCAACCTGGTGAATGTATGTATAGGCATAACGCAGGAACATAGGGTAAATAATTGACACAAGAACCCGTCAAATATGCAGCATGACCATGCATATCAAACGTTCTCATATTGCGCCATATGTACCTAGGTCTTACATGCAAAGACAAACTGTGGAGTCATACCACTAAAATATAACAGACAAACGTCTAAAATTACAGAAACGCATGTGACCACAGTTAATACATAAAGTAAAAAGCAAATGTTTAAATAACAATAAAAAATCAAGGGGACATTAATAGGAGTGTGAATAAAATAAAATCCACATGGTAAAAACGCATCCGAAGGCCATAGGCACAACAGATATAACATATGTGGATTGCAGTTGTAAAAATGTTACAATAATAAAGGTAATTAATATAATGATAAAGGCAATAAAAAGCAATAAAGGCAATAGAAGAACAATAGAAAACATTATAAAGAAATTATAAAAACCATTATAAAAAACATTATAAAAACAGCCAAACCTCACAAGAAAAAACGAACTGACAGCAACGCATGTCATAAAAATTTAAAATAGAAGTTATGATAAATGCAGATTAACTAGTGTCAATAAAACAATTGATGTCCAACTCAATGTTAAGGCCTAAAGGTGATGATGTACGTAATAAATAGATCCATTTTGTTTCTAACCTAGAGACTGCTCTACGTTTATGGACTCCTCTCCAATGCTTATGGACTCCTCTCCAATGCTTATGGACCATGTCAATGCCAATAAATTTGAGTGAATGAGGATCCTGATTATGTTGTTCGCGAAAGTGCATAGATAAAGAGTGTTCTTTGAAACCCTTCTTTATATTTTTGAGATGTTCACGTAGCCGAAAGAAGGGTTTCAAAGAACACTCTGGTGGTCCATAAGCATTGGAGAGGAGTCCATAAACGTAGAGCAGTCTCTAGGTTAGAAACAAAATGGATCTATTTATTACGTACATCATCACCTTTAGGCCTTAACATTGAGTTGGACATCAATTGTTTTATTGACACTAGTTAATCTGCATTTATCATAACTTCTATTTTAAATTTTTATGACATGCGTTGCTGTCAGTTCGTTTTTTCTTGTGAGGTTTGGCTGTTTTTATAATGGTTTTTATAATGGTTTTTATAATTTCTTTATAATGTTTTCTATTGTTCTTCTATTGCCTTTATTGCTTTTTATTGCCTTTATCATTATATTAATTACCTTTATTATTGTAACATTTTTACAACTGCAATCCACATATGTTATATCTGTTGTGCCTATGGCCTTCGGATGCGTTTTTACCATGTGGATTTTATTTTATTCACACTCCTATTAATGTCCCCTTGATTTTTTATTGTTATTTAAACATTTGCTTTTTACTTTATGTATTAACTGTGGTCACATGCGTTTCTGTAATTTTAGACGTTTGTCTGTTATATTTTAGTGGTATGACTCCACAGTTTGTCTTTGCATGTAAGACCTAGGTACATATGGCGCAATATGAGAACGTTTGATATGCATGGTCATGCTGCATATTTGACGGGTTCTTGTGTCAATTATTTACCCTATGTTCCTGCGTTATGCCTATACATACATTCACCAGGTTGAATACCTGTCCGAATAGTTCCCATCGCAATAACATATATACATATTAACCTATGTCCTTATAGTCTTTTTGTGAGCCATGTCCATAGAGGCAGTTTATATAGTTATTTCCCCATGTTTAATAACTACATATACTCTGCACACAAGGTTAGCATTCCTTTTTTGCCTCACTGCATAGTAATGGCTCCACAGATTAGACTGTCTCCATCTGCATCCCTTAATATGGGTTTCACCTCCTGTTGTCCATCTGCACTGTTCTTCGAGAAAATGACCGCCGTATGTGCGTACTGCGCATGCGCGGCTTTACCGCAATGACGTCACCGGTGCGTACTGCGCATGCGCACCGCGGAATATAAAAACGATCGATTTCCCTGCAATGCACCCCCTTTGAAAACGTGTGTTGACACGAAACGCGTCAGGGAGGTGCCCCCCCCACTGTCTGGACATATCTTTTAGCTGCCCCTTGTTCCTGTGACCTTTTGTAAGTGTGGTTTTTCTTGTCATTTTGAATTACTACTTAATAAATGCAATACTACACTATCAAAGCTTCTGGCCTGTGGCTCTCTTTATTGGAGGGAGCCTGGGCTTTTTGAAGGTGCCTGGTTCCTCTTGGTCTCCTGTGTGATGCTGGCTGGCTTGCTGGATTCATCTCCTTACTGGCTGATGTGCATTTCTGGAATCATCGTCCTGCTGTTCTGGGAACATGACATCAGATGACATCATCCTTTCCAGTGGCTTCCTTTCAGAGTACCAGGAGTAGGTCTTAATTACTCCATGCTCCATGTGCTGAGATATCTGGTTAGTGCAAACTTCTTTCAGCTTGTCCAACACAAGAGTCATGAACTTTGTTCCGGTTCTCCAACCGGGGATGCACCATAGAAGTCACCAGTTCTATATGCTTTATATTTAATGGTATATTTAGAATAATTGTATGCTAATAGGTTCCTGTGGATCTTGAGACCTAATTTATGAGCGCTGCATATTTTATGACTTATTATCCGAAGTTTCTTGAGGTTTACTTTCTATGCTAGCAGCTTAACTAATCATCTTTTTAATCCATATACTCATTTATCTGAATAATTATTAGACACCTAGCGCTGTTTCATTCCAATTTTATATACCTGTGCAATAAGTCCATCCGTGACATTTCCTGGCTACTAAATATTCCACGCTCAACTGTTAGTGGGATTATAACAAAGTGGAAGCAACTGGGAACAACAGCAACTCAGCCACCAAGTGGTAGGCCACGTCACATGACAGAGCGGGGTCAGCGCATGCTGAAGCGCACAGTGTGCAGAAGTCGCCAACTGTCTGCAGAGTCAATAGCTAAAGACCTCCAAACTTGGTGTGGCCTTCAGATGAGCCCAACAACAGTGCGTAGAGAGCTTCATGGAATGGGCTTCCATGGTCGAGCAGCTGCATCCAAGCCTTGCATCACCAATGCAAAGGGTCGAATGCAGTGGTGTAAAGCACGCCACCACTGGACTCTAGAGCAGTGGAGATGTGTTCTCTGGAGTGACCAATCATGCCTCTCTGTCTGGCAATCCCATGGACGTGTCTGGGTTTGGCGGTTGCCAGGAGAACGGTCCTTGCCTGACTGCATTGTGCCAAGTGTAAAGTTTTGTGGAGGGGGGATTATGGTGTGGGGTGTTTTTCAGGGGCTGGGCTTGGCCCCCTAGTTCCAGTGAAGGGAACTCTTAAGGCGTCAGCATACCAAGACATTCTGGACAATATCATGCTCCCATCTTTGTGGAAAGAGTTTGGGGATGGCCCCTTTCTGTTCCAACATGACTGCCCACCAGTGCACAAAGCAAGGTCCATAAAGACATGGAGGAGCCAGTTTGGGGTGGAGGAACTTGACTGGCCTGCACAGAGTCCTGACCTCAACCCCATAGAACACCTTTGGGATGAATTAGAGCGGAGACTGCGAGCCAGGCCTCCTCCCCCAACATCAGTGCCTGACCTGACAAATGTGCTTCTGGAAGAATGGTCCAACCTTCCCATAGACACCCTCCTAAACCTTGTGGACGGCCTTCCCAGAAGAGTTGAAGCTGTTATAGCTGCAAAGGGCGGGGCCAACTCAATATTGAGCATTGAACCCTACGGACTAAGACTGGGAGGCCATTAGAGTTCATGTGCGTGGAAAGGCCGGCAGCCCAATATTTTTGGCAATTTAGTGTCACAGAGTGCACCCGGGGGGGAAGTGCTGGTTGGACCTCTACAGACGCCCTACCATACCTAGACAACCATGCTGTAGCCAGCTATAGCGCAATTGGCATGTAGATATTAAAAAAAGGAAGCATTTGTTAATTAAAAATCTTTTTCATTACATATCAAATTAATCTCACAGGTCTTATCTTTTCGTTTCCGTGTTTTTTTTGCAAATCTTTCAGCACAGATCTAGGACTTTGATAGAAAAGATGAGATTTCAGTTTCCTCATACCAAACGGCAAAATCCACACCCTCATCAATTCATATAAAAAAAGGCTCAGCAGCCACCTCCAATAATAGTGACGGAGGTGACACCGGCACAGCACATGTCGGGTGGAGGATGGACGGTCTGCTGAGCTTTCTCTGTCTGCTTCGTGTCCTCATCACCCCAGGTAAGTCAGATCTCAGTAGGTGATAGAATAGCAGTCAGTCAAAGCTTTTTCACTACGGGGTTGTTTCTTAAACCTGAACAATGAAATCGCCCTTCTGATCTGTTACAAGCAGGGCTTTTTTTCTCAGACAATAGGTGCAGGTACCCCCCCCTTCCAAGTCACCCCTTGTTTCTGCCCCCACCCACCTTCGAACACCGTCTATGTGTTTCACCCCATACCCACCTCCCAGTACCTCCGCCTTTATAGAAAACAGAACCGAGTATCATGTTGTGCTGTTCAGTAATTTGCATAGAATTGCATAGAATTTGTTAATGATAACAAGAAAAGCAGGAAAATAGATCCCCTGCAGCCTGCACCAATATCCCCCCCCAAAAAAAAAACAATAGATCTCGCCACCAACAATGAAACCTCCACCAGCAACAGTAGATTGTCGGGGCAACAACAGACCCCCTGCAACAAAACACCCTCCCGCAACAATAGACCGACTCTAAGGAACAATGAGACCCCCACCAACAACAATAGATCTTCTAGTAGCCAGTATTATTAGACCTTCCAGCAGCTAGAAACAAGAGATCCCTTCCCTCAGCAGTAGATCCTTCCAAGCAACAATACTCCCCCCATCAACAATATATGCCCCCAGATACAATTTGTTTCACCCCATACCCACTTCCCAGTACCACAGCTTTTATAGAAAATAGAATGAGTATCATGTTGTGCTGTTCAGTAATTTGCATAGAATTGCATAGAATTTGTTAATGATAACAAGAAAAGCAGGAAAATAGATCCCTTGCAGCCTGCAGCAATACCCCCCCCCAAAAAAAACAATAGATCTCTCAACCAATAATTAAACCCCCACCAGCAACAGTAGATTGTCCTGGCAACAACAGACCCCCTGCAAGAAAACACCCTCCCTCAACAATAGATCAACCCCAAAGAACAATAGACCCCCACCAACAACAATAGACCTTCTAATAGCCAGTATTATTAGACCTACCAGCAGCTAGAAACAAGAGATCCCCTCCCTCAACGGTAGATCACTCCAAGCAACAATACCCCCTCATCAACAATAGACGCCCCCAGATACAATGGACCGCTCCCTGAACCATAGATCCCCTCCAGTGACAATAGATTCCCAAGGAGCCAGCGTCAATGGACCCTCCAGCACACCTTGTCATTACATACATTCAGGTCTGGAGGTGCGTTCCCTCTGAAAAAAAAGCCCTGGTTCAAAGTACCATTGAAAGCATTTTGCTCTATCAGTTCAATTCGTGCAAAGAAATACTTGTTGATCCTGCCAGAATCTTTATAAGCTGATAATTTCCTGTGCTCTATGCCTGTTCTCTCATCAATTACATCATTTTCAGCTGTCACTGTGGACTACGCAAAACTGTTCTAGGGTGACAATGCCACTCCTCTATAGATACAGTATAGCGAGTGTTGTCACTCTAGGACAGTAAGTGTGTTACTGGCCGGATCACCAGGTGAAAAAAAAAAACCTGAAAAAGTAGACTAATGCAACCCTCCCCTGCACTGCCACTGTCCTGCCGTTTATATACATCGGCCAGGCGGGAAATGGTTAAGTGGCTTTGAACGTGGCATGGTTGTTGGTGCCAGGTGGGCTGGTCTGAGGATTTCAAAAACTACTGATCTACTGGGATTTTCACACACAACCATCTCTAGGGTTTACAGAGAATGGTCCAAAAAAGAGAAAATATCCAGTGAGTGGCAGTTGTGTGGAGGAAAATGCGTTGTTGATGTCAGAGGAGAATGGGCAGACTGGTTTGAGATGATAGAAGGGCAACAGTAACTCATAGCGTATGTACTCTCCAGCGCCTCAAGATATGCACAGCCAAAAGGGAAGCCAAGGGTACCAGGACAGCGACAACCAAAAGGAAATGTTCCAGGGGTGCAGCCCTCCTCAGACGGGGAAATCAGCCACTGGATAGAGAGAAAAACAGGTGGCGCACACACCTAGTGCATTATCCAAGGTTTATTGTAGGAATTAAATCATAAAAACATACTCACAGACGAAGCATGTATCTAAAAAGCATAGAAAAATGACAATGGCCACAACGGCAGGCAAGGTGTTCTCACTGTCAGTGCGGTCAAATGGCTGACGCGTTTCGGGGACGAATCCCTTTCCTCAGAGCTGATGACCAACCTCTGATGCTGATGCACGATGAATGGAAAGTAAAGTGAGAGCCCTGCTGTTGATGTCTCTGATGCCGTTGTGGCCATTGTCATTTTTCTATGCTTTTTAGATACATGCTTCGTCTGTGAGTATGTTTTTATGATTTAATTCCTACAATAAACCTTGGATAATGCACTAGGTGTGTGCGCCACCTGTTTTTCTCTCAACAGTAACTCATGTCAATATGGACCAAAATATCTGAGAAATGTTTCCAACACCTTGTTGAGTCCATGCCATGAAAAATGAATGTAGTTCAGAAGGCAAAAGGGGGTCCAACCTGGTACTAGCAAAGGTGGACCTAATAAAGTGGCCGGTGAGTGTATATATGAAGCACCTTTCAGCCCTGGGGTTCTGGTTCAAATCTCAGGCAAGGTTGCATTGATTGCTAGCATGCTGCAAAGACAGGCTGGCAGATTATTGCCTCCTGTCTAAATGAGCCCTAGTATGTGAGATAGGATCCTTAGATTGTAAGCTCTTTGGGGGTGGGGACTGATGTGAATGTATAATATGTAAAGTACTAAATTGAAGATGCTATGTAAATATCTGTAATAAAAAAAAATAGAATTAACATATAGAAGTTAATTTGAAGGGTTCTGTCTGTCAAACAATAATCACTCATATTCTACTATATTTTTCAGGTCATTCTCTTTCATGCATCACATGTATGGGACAAGATTCCTGCACGGGACCTGCCGTGACCTGTAAGTCTAGTCACAGCTGCAGCTTAGCGTATTCAGAGACCACTGAAGGTATGCCTCCCAAAATATTTCTGCAGTGTGATCAATTCTTATTTTCATTATTTAGGTAGTACTCTAACCAAAGTATGTTTGAAAGTATGTTTCTCTGATGGGTTTGTGGAGGTTCCTTGATCCTTGAAAGCTGTATTGTCTCCACCATGCTTGTCTTGTGGTGGCTCTAGGAGCTCTAGTATGTCTCGTCTTCTATGGTCTTCTGTGTATGATTTTTGAAGGCTGTATTATCTCAGCCATACTTGTCTCATGGTGGCTCCAGATCTTCTAGTACAGTATGTCTAGTTTTCTACGGTCTTCTATGTATGATCCTTGAAGGCTGTATTGTCTCGGTCATGCTTTTCTTGTGATGGCCCTAGGTCCCCTAGTATGTTTAGTCTAGTCTGCTATGTATGATCCTTGAAGGCTTTATTGTCTCAGCCATTCTTGACTTATGGTGGCTCTAGGTCCTCTAGTATGTCTAGTTTTCTATGGTCTTCTACGTATGATCCTTGAAGGCTGCATTGTCTCGGTCATGCTTTTCTTGTGATGGCCCTAGGTCCCCTAGTATGTTTAGTCTAGTCTGCTGTGTATGATCCTTGAAGGATTTATTGTCTCAGCCATTCTTGACTTATGGTGGCTCTAGATCCTAGTATGTCTAGTTTTCTATGGTCGTCTATTTATGATCCTTGAAGGCTGTATTGTCTCAGCCATGCTTTTCTTGTGGTGACTCTAGGTCCTCTTGTATGTATAGTCTAGATTTCTATGTATTATCCTTGAAGGCTTTATTGTCTCAGCCATTCTTCACTTATGGTGGCTCTAGGTCCTCTAGAATGTCTAGTCTTCTATGGTCTTCTATGTATGATCCTTGAAGGCTGTATTGTCTCAGCAATGCTTGTCTTATGGTAGCTCCAGCTCTAGAATGTTTAGTCTATAAATTGTATGATACATGAAGACTGTACTGTCTTGGCCATGCTTTTCTTGTGGTAGCTCTAGGTCCCCTAGCATGTCTAGTTTAGTCTTCTATGTATGATCCTTGAAGGATTTATTATCTCAGCCATTCTTGACTTATGGTGGCTCTAGGTCCTCTAGTATGTCTAGTCTTCTGTGGTCTTCTCTGTATGATTTTTGAAGGTTGTATTGTCTTTGACGTGCTTAGCTTGCGGTGGCTCTTGGTCCTCTAGTATGTCTAGTCTAGTCTTCTACAGTGGGGCAAAAAAGTATTTAGTCAGCCACCAATTGTGCAAGTTCTCCCACTTAAAAAGATGAGAGAGGCCTGTAATTGGCATCATAGGTAGACCTCAACTATGAGAGACAAAATGAGAAAACAAATCCAGACAATCACATTGGCTGATTTGGAAAGAATTTATTTGCAAATTATGGTGGAAAATAAGTATTTGGTCACCTACAAACAAGCAAGATTTCTGGCTCTCACAGACCTGTACCTTCTTCTTTAAGAGGCTCCTCTGTCCTGCACTCATTACCTGTATCAATGGCACCTGTTTGAACTTGTTATCAGTATAAAAGACACCTGTCCACAACCTCAAACAGTCACACTCCTATGATGCCAATTACAGGCCTCTCTCATCTTTTTAAGTGGGAGAACTTGCTCAATTGGTGGCTAACTAAATACTTTTTTGCCCCACTGTATGTATGGTCCTTGAAGGCTGCATTGTCTCTGCCATGATTGTCTTGTGGCGGCTCTAGGACCTCTAGTATGCCTAGTCTAGTACTTTTTGTAAAAAATGATTATGTCTTAAAGGGTGAGTCCAACCAAATAGATTTTAGTTTTTGGTAGATGCTGTAAAGAGCTTCTGTCATAGGGACCCTGTCATCAACTTAGAAAATAGCAGGTAAAAGTGAGGCTTTTACAGGTGAATACAGTAAGATTCATACATTCCTTAAATTCATTGGGAACATTGTTACTGAAATTAAGCTAATATTTCCCCTATGCAACAATCAAGTGATTTTTCCAAGTTTGAGATGATGTCATTAGTCTGCTGCAGGCAGGAGGAAGCATTTCCTCAGTCCTCCCCCTCCCCCTAATGCAGTGGTGTATTTAGGTTTTGTGCTGTCCTAGGCAACAAAAAAATCGGACGACCCTCTCCCCAACAGAGAGAGAGCCTGACAATGAACAACACCCTCCCCACCGTGGACCCATGAAGAGAACCTGACAGTGATCAGCAACACCCCTGCCTCATCCCCCCCCCCCAACCAAGAGAGTCTTCCACTAACACCCACCCAGTGGTGACAGAGAGAAAGACACTCACCTTCACAGCTCTGGACATCCCCGGGAACAATAGTTGGGCTCTGCATACATCATCAAACAGCCCGCAACCTCTCTTGGATCCCACCTGGCCTCCATACTGAATATGTCCCTTCTTTCAGGGGGCAGTGCTGCCCCCCTAAAAAAAATGCCACCCTAGGCAAATGCCTTGTTTGCCTTGTGGTAAATATGCCCCTGCCCCAATGATCAGAATGTACAATGCAACTCTGTAGTAATTCTCAAGGTGAGAGGCTGCAGAAGGTGCTACATTGTGTCAGATATTTTTGAACACAGCCAAGAACTGCACAGGCACCAGGATTTACATGATTGTGTCATCTCTGAGCTGGCATCTCAGTCCAGGAAGTCGATGGTGATCCTGGATGATGCCTGAACAAAGATGGCACCAGACCTTTGGGGAGAAAAGCAGAAAAAGGCATTGTCAGGGGGGAGTACCGTAACCTCTGTGGGAGATATTAAATACCTGGAAGTGTTACTCTGACACTTTACCTAAAGTAGATCGACTTTATGCTAGGTCCATGTTCAGTATTTTAAAGGTACTTAAATAGTTGTTGAAATTGCTTTTGTGGCCAGATTAAAACTGATGATAATGAGAAGGAGGATTAATATTACAGCTATATAATACTACTGTATAAATTATTGTGCAGGTGGAAACATCACTACAACCTATGTAAGGTCATGTGTACCAACAAGCCAATGTAATAAAGTGGGCAGCCTCAGCTATACCGGTGGCACAATGAAGATGGGGATTTCATGCTGCGACACCGATAACTGCACTTCTCCTCTACCTCAATGTAAGTTCATTTATTTTATTATTATTTTTATATTCAGTCTCACCAACTTGACAGATAAGGTTTATGTCAAAATTGCATAAATAATATCCACTTCAGCCCCATTTCTGGCACTTTTTGTTTACATTTCAAAATCAGTATTTTGTGCTAGAAAATGTCTTAGAACCCCCAATCATTATACATACACTGCTAAAAAAAAATTAAAGGAACACAGAGTCTAGCATCAAGTGAGTTAAATTCCTAGGATATTGATCTGGTCAGGTATGTAGCAAAGGGGGGTTGGTAATCAGTTTCACCTGCTTTGGTGTTAATGAAATTAACAACAGGTGCTCTAGATAGGCAACAATGGGATGACCCCCAAAACATAAATGGTTTAACAGGTGGAGGCCACTGACATTTTTTCCCTTCTTATCTATTCTGACTGTTTTTCACTAATTTTGTATTTGGCTAGGGTCAGTATCACTACTGGTAGCATGAGGCAATGCCTGGACCCTACAGAGGGTGCACTCCAACTCCTCCAGGATGGCACATCAATAGGGGTGGTCTGACCATTCGAGCACTCGGGCACTGCCCGAGGTCAGTAGGGGGCCCCATGAGATGCCCCTGATACCTTTTATAAGCTTTTTAGAAGGCTTTTTTGGGTGTGGGCGAGGACATGGGGGCCCCATGATCCCCTATTGCCTGGGGGCCCCATGAGTTGTCAGTCCACCCATGCACATCAATGAGTGCCATTGCCAGAAGGTTTGCTATGTCTCCCAGTACAGTCTCAAGCACATGAAGGAGATTCCAGGAGACAGGTAGTTACTCTAGGACAGCTGGACAGGGCCAGAGAAGGTCCTTAACCCATCAGCAGGGCCGGTATTTGCAAGGAGGAACAGGATGAGCCCTGCCAGAGCCCTACAAAATTACCTCCAGCAGGCCACTGGTGTGAATGTCTTTGACCAAACAATCAGAAACAGACTTTATAAGGGTGGTCTAAGGGCCGGACATCCTCTAGTGGGCCCTGTGCTCACTGCGTTGCACCATAGAGCTCAATTGGCATTTGTCATTGAACACCAGAATTGGCAGGTCCACCAATGGCGCCCTGTGCTTTTCACAGATGACAGCAGGTTCACCCTGAGCACATGTGACAGACGTTAAAGGGCCTGGAGAAGCCATGGAGAACGTTCTGCTGCCTGCAACTTCTGCAACATTCCTTTTCTTCTCTATGATCAGAACCTTAATTGTTTCATATTCACCCTGTCCTCAACCTCCTATCCCTTTAACCAGCAAAAAGTTACCCGTATAAACTTTCTCCACTTCAACCCTGCTCCTCTATTTCTCTACTGATGACCTCTGTGACCATATCTCCCTGCCCTGACCTAGCCACTTCTGTTTACACTCCCATCCTAACGGGATGGCTTACTTGCCTCTGAAACATGAATTGTTCACCCCTATAATTAAAAAATACCCAAGTATGAAGAGCCTAAGACCGATCTCCTTTCTCTCATTTACCTCCAGACTCCTAGGACTGATAGATTACAATCATCTAAGCTCCCACCTCACTGATTACAATCTTCTTGATGTAGTCTGTTTTTTTCCCACAGCAAGTTACAGAAACTGCTCTACTAAAGCTCACTAATGACTTGCTAAGTGCTAAACACAATGGCCACTATTCAGTACATTCACTAATAGACCTTTCTGCTGCCTTCAACCAAGCTGACCACCTGCTCTTCCTCAAAAAAATGTATGCCCTTGGTCTTCAAGACTCTCCTTTTTCCTGGTTTTCCTCCTACCTATCTAAGTGCTCCTTCACCTCCTCCTTTTTTTCTTCCTCTATCCTCAGTGCTCTGTCCTAGGACCCCTTCTATTCTCTATCTACTTCTTTTTCCTTGGTCAGTTGATAACTTCACATGGCTTCCATTACCTTTTCTATGTTCATGACACCCAACTCTATCTCTCTACTTCTCCTCCCACCCCTTCAGTCTCCTTGTATTTCACTAATCTGCTAACTGTACAGTATCAGTATGAATGTCAAACAACGTCCTAAAACTCAATCTTTTAGAAAATGAGCTCATAATATCCCCCTCCCCCTTTACCTGTTCCCTAGATTTTTCCATTGATATTAAAAGAACAATGATCCTTCCTTCCTTCCAATGTACCAGTGTCCAAGGTGCAATCCTGGAATCCAACCTCTCCTCTCATGCCCACATCCAATCACTGTCCAAATCACCACTGCCACAACATTTCCAGTATTTGCCTCTTTTTAACCAACGACACCAAGCTTCTCATTCACTTCTTGTTCTCACTCACTTCAACTACTGCATCTCTTTACTAATTGCCTACCTCTACAAAGGCTATTCTCCTTTAAGTCTAATATGAATGCTGCTGCCAGATTCATCTACCTTACCAATCAGTATCTTCTACCTCTCTGCCAATCTCCACACTGTATTTGGATTACCCAACAAATAAGATTCAAAATACTACAACAACTTACAAAGTCATCCACAACTCCAGCTACATCATCAACATCATCTCAAAAAATCAACAAAACTGTCCTCTGTGCTCCTCCCCAATACCTCCTGCTCTCTAGAGCCTTGTTAACTCTTCCCAAACTTGTGTGCAGGACTTCTCCAGAGCCTCCTTCATCCTAGGAATTTCAACTCCAATCTGTCAGGTCATCACCTACTCCTGCCTTTAGACAATCCCTGAAAGCTCATCTTTTCAGGCAAACCTATCCCTCCACTAGCTAGTAAATGGATCTTATGTTCTTGAACAACTCATCCCCAAGTTGTAAGCTCTCCTGAGCAGGGCCTCCTAACCTTTTCGTCTTGAACTGTATTGTAACTGTGTTCTTTGCTCTTATTTTTAAGTAACATCTACAAGCACAGGAGCAAATGGTGTGCAATGCAAAACATGCGGATCTATGAACTCCAGCTCCTGTGAGACTAACACCACCATGAACTGCACTGGAAACGAGGCTCAGTGTGTGACCTTTCAAAACACAAACACAATGGGTAATTTCATATACATTTGATAATAACTTTATTTATTGCAATTGCAAATGTGTTCTGTAATAATGTTTTTTTTTAAATTAGTGTGTTAGGATTTATCTCACAGTAATACAGAACAAGGTGAGAAATAATGACCAAGGATATCTCTCACTCCCTACCCTACCATGAAACAGTGTTAGTGTTTTGTCATTGGCCCAGTTCTGTCATATAGAGGTGTTCAGAGAGTTCTAAGCCTTGTGTGAACTCCAACCAGTATTGACTTTAAGCTTACACAGGACCAGAGTAGGACTTGGCTGGTGAGTGTTTGTCCCATGAGTCAGTACAAATAATATGTAGGTCTGGAGCAGGGGTGGACTGACCATTTGGAAACTCGGGCACTGCCCGAGGGCCCGGGGTCAGTAGGGGGCCCCATGAGATGCCCCTGGTACCTTTTTCATAGGCTTTTTTGAGTTTGGGCAAGGACACAGGGGCCCCATGATCCCCTATTGCCCGGGGGCCCATCAGTTGTCAGTCCACCCCTGGTCTGGAGGCCTCTTTACAAGTCAGATATCAAGCTGGGAAAGTCTGACACTCAGTCTGAGAGGGACTGGAATTCGGTGAAGCATGCTTGGCGTTACATAGCATCCCGCTCACTATTCAAATCTGCAAAATCTGGCAGAGGCAAGTCTTCCACTACTATTTTCTTTGTGGCTCTGAGATGCCATGTGCCTGAATGTGGAAAGCTGCAGAAAAAAACTGATGATGGAAGACGTGAAAAGAAATTACTTAGCAAGTCTCCAATAAAAAGTAAAGGCAGCGTGAAGAAAACTTACAAAAATATAATTGAACAAATTTTTAGGTTAACCCATCTGCTGGGAATAGAAATGGATCCTCCTGAGCCAACAAGAGCCCAGCCTGGAGGCCAGACCCCCCCCCCCCACCCTCAACCTAGAGGACTCCTGCCAGGTCACCAGCAGCCTCCTCAGTACCCCATCTTCCACCTGACTCCCCTGCTAGCCTGACTCTCCCATATATACGGGTTGGCCACACCACTCTACCAGGTCCTCCAAACCAGGGATTGGTTACACTCCCATAAACATTCATATAAGGTCCTCCACCCCTTCCGCTCACTAAATTCTGAAAGCTTCCATGGTCCTCCAGAACCAGGTGGAGGCGATAGAGTCCTAACCTGTTAAGCCTTCCAGATATCATATGTACTCTCCAGCGCTTCAGACAATGGACAGCCAAAGTGAAGCCAAGGGAACCAGGACAGAGATAACCAAAAGAAGGTGCTTCAGGGGTGCAGGACGGGGAGATCAGCCACTAGATAAAGAATAAACAGGTGGCACACACATCTAGTGCATTATCCAAGGTTTATTCAAAGGTATAAAAGATAAAAACATACTCACAGATGAAGCATGTATATAAAAAGCTTTTGCATTAAGAAGATGGCCACAACGGCAAGCAAGGTGTTCCAACTGTCAGTGCGGTCAAATGGCTGACGTGTTTCAGGAATGGTGTTCTAAGCATCGGTCCCCCTCATACACTACACATCTGTACTAGTCTAAGAGGCTGGTCAGCAGCTCTGAGGAAAGGGACTCGTCCCCGAAACGCGTCAGCGTGGCCATCTTCTTAATGCAAAAGCTTTTTATATACATGCTTCGTCTGTGAGTATGTTTTTATCTTTTATACCTTTCAATAAACCTTGGATAATGCACTAGGTGTGTACGCCACCTGTTTTTCTTTATTTTGTTAAGCCTTCCAGCCTGACTTGCAGTAACCCGACTTAATTACAGACTCACACAGTTACCATGAGTCATACACAATAAATGTACCCTAGTGCACAGCCATCGCTGGAGTGCATGTAGACAGGTCATAGCTGCAGGGGATCAGCGGCACTGAGATGGAACAAAAAATAAAAAATGGAAAAAAACAGCATTTAACAAAAGTCAATTGTATATGATACATTTTAACAAGCCTAATGTCATTCATCTACTTTCATGAAAGTCAGGAGATAAATGTCACTTCTGTTAAAATTCTCTTCCTGCAGGAATCTTCTCTTCTACTTCATCATTGCGAGGATGCGGTACCAAATCCCTGTGCGATGTTCAAAACCTTTCCTCTACTATAAACTATACGACTTCTGTAATTCACTTTACTTGTGAAAGTACCAATCTCAACAATGGAGGAAACAGCATTACCTCTCCGAACAACGGGGGAGTCATTTTCCTGCTCTTCTCCGCAGCTGCCGCCATGTTTATCTCCCACCAGTTTAATAAGGATCCCTAAACATTTTGGGGTGCATGTTAGTGAATGCAGGAATGATCATTGGAGGAGGGATTCAGGGGAAATGCACACTGCTAGGACTGAAAGTGAAACTGCTATTAAATATCTTGTTCATGAATGCTGTGTTCTGTGTGGATGTAACACTTCCAGGTATCACAGTTCCCCCCCCCCAGCAATGCATTCATCTTCTTTTCTCTTCAGAAAGACATCACCATCTTTGTTCAGGAATTTGTACCTTTAGGCAAAATTTTTGACCTGACATTTTACATGCGTGTGCTATACTCTAGTAGCTATTATATTAACCACTTAAAGCAGGGGTGTCCAAACTTTTTTCAAAGAGGGCCAGATTGGATGAAGTGAACATGGTGGAGGGACGAACATTTTTCCGAACATTCTTTGAACCATTACAATTAAATGCAAATAAATTATTTTATGCCAAGTTAATTGCAAACGACATACTTTTCATTTCATAACATTTAGATCAACTGACAGCTGAGTTTTCACTATGTATTGAAAATAAATTTAAAAAATCTTACCTGCACTAATGTGAAGGGTGAAAAGGTAGCTGGAGCTGAAGTCTCTGAGGGGAAGAGAAACACACTTCACGCTGGAAGCCCAGCCCTGACGTCACCGCCCTCTGTCGCTCCCAGCGCGGCGCAGTCACGTATGCGCACTGCTCTCAAGCAGAAGACTGTCTGCCACAGAAGGGAGGGCCGTGCGACAGCCGCATTTACACAGACCAGGGAGAACGCGCCGCAGTCAGGCATGCGCACTGCCCTCTGCTCTCAAACAGAAGACTGTCTGCCATAGAAGGGAGGGCCGTGGGAGGGCCACATTACACAGAGCAGGGAGGGCTGTTGGAGGGCCGTATTAAACCGACCCCCGGGCCGTAAATGGCCCGTGGGCTGGACTTTGGACATGTCTGGCTTAAAGGCTGCCCTATAGCAGATATGCCGCTACAGGGCAGCACCTGTGCGCAAAATCATGTATATATATATATATATATATGTGATTTTGCATCTCCAGGTAGGGGGCACGCGTGAGCCGCACGCACGCTCTACCTGCGTCACCATTTGCGGCTGTGGCTGTCAATCACCGGGCCCTGGACAATAATTACCCGCCGGCGCCTGGAGATTACAGAGCATCTCCAACGAAGAAGAAGATTGTTTTGTTTACAAACAATCTTTCTCCCTCTCAGCTCGAGCACACTGTACAGTACAGCCATCCCGATCAGTGTGCTTACAGTAAAGCACCCCCCTCCCCCGCCTCCTAGTAAAACACTTCCAGCACACAGTTAACCCTTTGATCGCCCTAACATTAACTCCTTCCTGCCCAGCACACTGCACAGCAAAGCCATCCCGATCAGTGTGCTTACAGTAAGGCACACACCCCCCCCCCTGCCCCCTAGTAAAATGCTCCCAGCACACAATTAACCCTTTGATTGCCCCTCCCATTAACCCCTTCCTGCACCATGCCATTAGTACAGTGTCAGTGCTTTTTTTTTAGCACTGATTACTTTATTGGTGTCACTGGTATGGGTGTCACTCTCCCCTGTCAGCTCCTGCACACTGCTTTGTATGGCTCTGCATAGCAGAGCCATACAAAGCAGCATGCTTACAGTGAAACACACACACAGCCCATGTAGTAAAAGAGCACACAGTTAACCCTTTGATCGCCCCACATGTTAACCCCTTCCTGCCCAGTGCCATTAGTACAGTGTCAGTTTTTTTTTTAGCACTGATCACTATATTGGTGTCACTGGGGATGTCAGTGACACCAAGTTAACTCCCCCCCCCCCCCCCGGTGTCAGAATGTCTGCCGCAGTCCCGCTAAAAGTTGCTGATTGCCACTAGTAGAGAAAAAAATCCAATTATCTATACCACCATTTGTAAACGCTATAACTTTCACATAATCCAGTTAATTTATATATATTGGAATTTTTTTAGTGAAGACACAGAGCAGAATACATTTTGGCCTAAATTTATGACAAAAGTTGATTTTTTAAATTTTTTTATTGACATGTTTAATAGCAAAAAGTCCAAAATATTGTTTTTTTTCTCAAAATTGTTGATCTTTTTTTGCTTATAGCACAAAAAATAAAAAATGCACAAGGGATCAAATACCACCAAAAGAAAGATCCATTTGTGGAAAAAAAGGACATAAATTTCATTTGGGTGCAGCGTTGCATGACTACGCAATTGTCAGCTAAATTAACAGAGCACTGTAACGCAAAAAATGGCCTGGTCATGCAGGGGGGTAAATCCTTAAGAGGGCGAGGGGTTAATTTACACGTATTGGGATTTCTTTTTTAGCAAATACATGGAGCAGAATACATTTTGGCCTAAATTTATGCTGAAAGTTGATTTTTTTAAATCTTTTTACTGGACATGTTTAATAGCAAAAAGTCCAAAATACTGTTTTCTTCTTAAAATTCTTGGTCTTTTTTTTGCTTATAGCGCAAAAAATAAAAACCGCACAGGTGATCACATACCACCAAAAAAAATCTCAATTCGTGGGAAAAAAAGGACGTAAATTTAATTTGGGTGCAGCGTTGCATGACCGCGCAATTGTCAGTTAAATCAACGCAGCACCGTAACGCAAAAAATGGCCTGGTCATGAAGGGAGGAAATCCTCAAGACGGCGAGGGGTTAATTTACACGTATTGGGATTTTTTTTTTTTTAGCAAAGACATGTTGCAGAATATATTTTGGCCTAAATTTATGACGACATTTGATTTTTTAAATCTTTTTACTGGACATGTTTAAGTTCAAAATATTGTTTTTTTTCCTCAAAATTGTCGCTCTTTTTATAGCATAAAAAACAAAAACCACAGAAGCGATCAAATACCACTGAAAGAAATCTCTGTTTGTGGGAAAAAAATTTTGGTGCAGCGTTGCATGACCACGCAATTGTCAGTTAAAGTAATGCAGCGCTGTATTGAAAAAAAAATGGCCTGGTCAGGAAGGGGGGAGGAATCCTAGGAGAGCAAGGGGTTAATTTACACATATTGGGATTTTTTTTTTAGCAAAGACATGGAGCAGAATAAATTTTGGCCAAAATTTATGATGAAAGTTGATTTTTTAAATCTTTTTACTGGACATGTTTAATAGCAAAAAGTCTAAAATATATACTTTTTTCTCAAAATTTTCGCTTTTTTTATAGCGTAAAAAATAAAAACCGCAGAGGCAATCAAATACCGCCGAAGGAAAGCTCTATTTGTGGGAAAAAAAATTGGGTGCAGTATTGCATGACCGCGGAATTGTCTGTTAAAGTAACACAGCGCTGTATCACAAAAAAATGGCCTGGTCAGGAAGGGGGGTATGTCCTCTGGAGGCCAAGTCCCAAGAGAACATCAGTTAAATACCCGTAACTCATGATGGTACAATAAGGGGCGGACTGACAACTCATGGGGCCCCCGGGCAATAGGGGATCATGGGTCCCCTGTGTCCTTGCCCAAACTCAAAAAAGCCTATGAAAAAGGTACTCATGGGGCCCCCTACTGACCCCGGCCCTCGGGCAGTGCCCGAGTTTCCAAATGGTCAGTCCGCCGCTGGGTACAATTGTATAGAAAAAAAAGTGGAGTGAGTCTTAGCTGTCATTACTGATCACTCCCTAGAGCGACGCAAACAAAGAGACAAAGCAACAAGACCAGCTAGATGTCAACTTGAAAATGTTTAAATGTTTGCAAGAAAAATTAGTTTTTATATTTACATAGCAAAAGTTGGCTTTTTGAGTTACAAACCTGTTTTTTTTCCTCTGACGTGGAGAAAACCAGAACTGTTCTCACACTAGAAATTCTACATTTCTGGAATGCAACTTAAAGAGGAGCTTAAAGCAGAGCTCCACCCAAACGGGGAAGTTCCGCTTTAAGCCTTTGTCCCCGGCTCCTCATTAACCACTTCTTCCCCTGTTCAATCTTCCTGGTGACCTAAGTGCCATTCAGGCTTTATGACACTGGCCACCGGTAAAATGGCCGCCGTTGGCGCTTATCGCACATGTGCAACCTGTGTTCTGTCATTGTCTCTACCACTACGAGAAAATGGCCGCCACGCACATGCACTGCGCATGATGTGGCGGCAGCTCATGGCGCATGCGTGTCGAACGATATTTAAAGGATCTGTTTTTCTCTGCACACTCCCTTTGATAACGTTTCCTGTACAGGAAACGCGTCAAGGAGGTGCTCCCTTACTGTTTTTTTTTTTAAACAGATAAAGCTTTATTTTGGTGGTGTTTATTTTTATTTTTTTTGCTATGTAAACGAAAAAAAGTGTTTTGTCTTATAAAATTTTGCAAATAAATAATATTTCATCATAAATCTTGGCCAAAATGTATTCCGTTATCTTTTTAGTAAAAAAAAATATAACCAAACAATTATAATTTTTAAACTTTTTTTTAATTTTAATTTTATTTTTTTTATAATATTATTTATGTTTTTTTTACATACTGTCACCCTAGCAGTACAGTGTCACCATGGTGACACTGTACTACTTGTGGGGAGTGATAAAGTTTTTTATTTTTTTTTTACACTGATTGCTTTTACACCAACAAAGGCTGTAAAAGCAATCATTTCTCTTTCTCTCTGTCTGCATTCTTGCAGCCATTGAGAACTACTGTGTGAGCTGTGATTGGTCACAGCTTGTCACATGGTACAAGGCTGTTGTGAATAGCCCTGTACCATGTGATCTCTGTGATCATTCACAGATTTCACACGTAGCAAGCAATGAGGTCAGGAGTGACATCTTGCTTACTACTCTGCATGTGATCACTGGCCAAGCAGTGATCACATGATCGGGACCTCGCACAGAGGTCCCGTACAATGATCGGTGTTCCGCTGAGTCCAGGGAGCACGCACAAGCAGGAGGCAGGGAGACCATTTATAAATGGCCACCCAACCCTGCACTGCCACCGTCCGGCCGTTTATATACAACGGCTGGACGGGAGGTGGTTAAGGATTGGCACCTTTGGGAAGCAGGTACCTGAATTTGACAGGTTCCCGCTCCCACTTCCGCTGTGATCGTCTAAGGCGATTGAAAGCAGATGTTTGGAAGATACCCCTCTCTCCCCATAGTCTTCTGGGACATGTGACAGGTCTCAAAAGACTATGGGGCCATTCACAAAGAGCAGCGCTATATGCGCATGCGCAGTGGGCACCCCGCTGTGAAGTGTCCTTACACTGAAGATGCCAGCGCCAGGGAGAGAAGAGGGCCGGTGAAACCAGCGGTGATGAGGACCAAGGGACAGGTAAGTGGCTGTATTTAAAAAGTCAGCAGCTACAGTTTTTGGCTCCCACTGCTGTCTTTAAAATGCTGTTCCAAACCAGCTGGAGGCGGGGCTGAGCCGTCTTCTCTATGTCAATTGATGCAGATAAGACGGCTCAGGATTGAGCCCTCACAGGTGCCCCTTTGAAAAAGGGCTTTCCATGGGGGTACCCACTAAAGAGGAGAAGCCTGGACCACCTGCGGGGGACCCCAGAAGAGGAGGATCCAGGCTGCTCTGTGTAATACCATTGCACAGAGCAGGTAAGTAAAGCAAGTTTGTTATTTTAGTAAAAAAAAATAAAAAAAATGAACAGTTAAAACAATGCCCTGTGTTATAAACACAGCAGGCATCATAACTGGGGACGGTCCCTTCGGACTAGTCTGTAGGGTAATAAAGGGGTTAAGTGATGGGAGAAGGACAGGATGGTGAAGGGGCGTGATTTGGATTGTGGCGGCAGATAATTGATAGGTGGAAGAAATAGGAGGGGACTCCTGCATCACGTTAAGTCCCGCCCTTCCACGACAAAAGAAGTCCCCAACCTCCCTGTCCAAGTTTTTGTTCCTGGGTTTTGTTGTTATGGCTTTTGGCTTTGTAAATAAATAAATACATAAATAAATAATTAAAAAAAAAAATAAAAAAAGAATACATACATAAGTTAAAAAAAGTGTATTTTTTTCTTAAAGGACAATGAATAAATATTTACAAAATAATTAATTAAGAGACAACTTGTTATTATTGATTACAGTCATGTATATTTGTTGTCACGCGGTATTTTTTATCACAGCTGGCGTTTTTATTCCTTCCGGGTCGAGGTGGCAAGTGACTGGTAGAGGTGGTGGAATTGGTATCCGGAGGCCCAAGTAATCCTAACCTGGATGGCTGGGGGTTGAATTGGCTCCTCAGTTGTGGTTATTTTAGTCAATCTCAAGGAGAAGTGAACAGTGTACCAGTCATGTCGTTTTAAATGCAACGTGATAAATCAGGGTCAATGCCTCTACAGTGTTATTAAAAAAAAAAGCGTTTTCCATTCTTCTGCCTTTGATTTTGTTCATTAAAGGTCTTTCTCATTAACTATTAAATGAAACTTGCAGTTTTAGTCTTTTGCAGTTTGTGGGTTTTTTTGCTTACTTCTCAGCACAGATCTATGACTTTAACAGCAATGATGAGATCTCCGTTTCCTCATACCGTTCCTGATGTTGACACCCACACCAATTCATAGAAAGTAGGTTTGGCAGTGACATTCAGCAACAGTGACGGAGGTGACATCGGCCCAGCACAGGTTGGGTGGAGGATGGACGGTCTGCTGAGCTTTCTCTGCCTGCTTTGTGTCCTCATATCACCAGGTATGTCTGATCTCAGCACGGTATAGAATAACAGACATTCAAAAGTTTTTTTTAACCATGGGGGAAATGTAAAACCTTAAAAATGAACTTGCTCTTTTGGCTTGTAATTATACGATTGAAAGCACTTTTTTATAACTGGGGGCGTGGTCTGGCCGGGGACTTGCATGGCCACCTAAACTATGCTCCAATGGGGATCAGCAGCATCCAATGACCAGAGAGCCTTCTCAGCTCTCATTGGCAGCACAGCTAATGGTGACAAAGGGCAGCCCACTGCTCAACCGGCCTGATACAGCCTAAAAGGCTTCTCTGGAGCCACCAGGAAATGAACAGCGAGATGGCTTAGATTACACTATGGATCACGTTCCTTCTCCCCTTCTGATGTAGCTTCTTTCTCTTCAGATTTTTTTAAAGAGCCAAAGTTCTCCCAGAAGAAACCAGCAACCTCTCCCATGGCTTCCCCTTTCTGACTCTGATGTCTTCTCTGGAGCCACCAGGAAAGAACAGCAAGATGGCATAGAGGACACTATGGAGCAAGTTCCTTCTCCACACTCAGCAGCAGAAAGCAGCTCCTCTAGTTCTGATGTAGCTACCTTCTCTTCAGATTCTTCTAAGGAGCCAAAGTTCTCCCAGAAACGACCAGCAACCTCTCCCATGGCTTCCCCTCTCTGACTCTGACGTCTTCTCTGGAGCCACCAGGAAAGAACAGCAAGATGGCATAGAGGACACTATGAAGCAAGTTCCTTCTCCACACTCAGCAGCAGAAAGCAGCTCCTCTAGTTCTGATGTAGCTACCTTCTCTTCAGATTCTTCTTAGGAGCCAAAATTCTCCCACAAACGACCAACAACCACTCTCATGGCTTCCCCTCTCTGACTCTGATGTCTTCTCTGGAGCCACCAGGAAAGAACAGTGAGATAGCATAGAGGACACTATGGAGCACGTTTCTTCTCCACACACAGCAGCAGAAAGCAGCTCCTCTAGTTCTGATGTTCTGACCTTCTCTTCAGATTCTTCTAAGGAGCCAAAGTTCTCCCAGAAACGACCAGCAACCTCTCCCATGGCTTCCCCTCTCTGACTCTGACGTCTTCTCTGGAGCCCTCAGGAAAGAACAGCGAGATGGCATAGAGGACACTATAGAGCACGTTCCTTTTCCACAGACAGCAGCAGAAAGCAGCTCTTCTGGTTCTGATGTCGCTACCTTCTCTTCAGAGTCTTTAAAGGAGCCAAAGTTCTCCAGGAAGTGACCAGCAACCTCTCCCATGGCTTCCCCTCTCTGATGTCTTCTCTGGAGCCACCAGATGGCATGGAGGAAACTATGGAGCACGTTCCTTTTCCACATACAGCAGCAGAAAGCAGCTCCTCTGGTTCTGATGTAGCTACCTCCTGTTCAGATTCTTCTAAGGAGCCAAAGTTCTCCCAGAGGCAGTCAGCAACCTCTACCATGGCTTCCCCTCTCTTGCATCCTCTCTTGACCTCTACGCTCTCTGGAACAATTTCACGACCAACTTTTCGATAGAGATAGGCACGATGGAAAAAATATATTTTGTTTTGTCTCAGATTAATTTGTTTAATTAATAATTGTGTTTAGTCAATTTATTTGTTATGTTAGAATGATTCGTTTTCAGTATTCTTTTCATATGTTCAGATTCATTTGCATATTAGTTTTTCTTTAAAATCGATTCAAAATGAATTTGAATCTGAAAATGAAGTTGAAATCGAATGTGAAAATGAATTTGAATTTGAGTTAGAAAATTAATTTGAAATCTAAATGGAAACATGCTGCAATTAATACAGATATACAATAAGGTATAAAAGTGAAATAAGATGATGATTCCTACTTAGGCTGCTTTATAGAAGAGAATAGAAAAACATCTAGAATAGAATATAACAGATTAGAATGCAATAGAATAGAGTAGAATAGAAAATAAAGGAATAGAATAGAAGAAAACAGAATAGAATGAAAAATAATGGAATAGAAAAGAATAAAACAGCATAGAATAGAATAAAAAAGAATAGAATGGAAAATAAAGGAATAGAAAAGAAAGGAATAGATTAGAATGGAATAGAACAAATAAAATCAAATAAAATAGAAAATAATAGAATAGAATAAAATAGAAGAGTAGGAACTTAACCATCTTCCGAAGTTCTAAATTGGAATTTTGATATTGGAATTTTGGAATGCAGCTATATTTGTTCTAGTCTGTTCCAATGAAATAAATTGTGTAAGATATATATTTGGTACCGCTGTCATGTGTAGTGATAAGAGTACAAAGTCAAAGACGTGAGTCAAGAGCGGTAGTACATCACATACACGGACTATAACAAGTAACAAAACATTTGTCATATCAAAGGTACATTGAAACATTTTAACATAGGAACGGTATGAATAACAAGAGAAGAACCATACACCTGTATCACGAAAGTTGGAGTGGATGGATGAGATGTCGCTGTGAATACTTCACAGAAAAATACATCGGAAAAGATCTCAATTCCTAGATCATCCCAGAAGAAGAACCCAGAAAAATAACGAGAGGGGAAATAAAAGAGAAAGAAGTGCGGGAGGACATCAAGAGCTCCCCAAACCCCAGGATCTCAGTACTTATAACGACGTGTAGCTAGCGGTCAGCATGGTAGGGTAGGCCTGTTGGATCCATGGGGTCCATATTTTAAAAAATTTGCCACGCGTAGCCAAAAGAATGTTTGAAAGCTTTTCATTGGTGAAGAAAAAGTATAACCAGCGGCAACTTTCCAGTGGTGTATTTAGGTTTTGTGCTGCCATAGGCAACACAAGAATTGGATGCCCCCCTGAGGAGAGAGCTGGACATTTACCAACAACACCACGGCCCCCCACTTGAGGTAGCCTTCCACTAATACACATCCCACCCCCACAACCAGAGAGAGAGAGAAAGACACTCACCTTCACAACTCCAGACATCCCTGGGAATGAGAGTCGGGCTCTACATACACCATCAAGCAGCCTCTCTTGGATCCTACCTGGACCCCATGCCATTTGTGTCCCTTCGTCTGTCCTTTCTTCTGAGGGGCTGCCCCCCCTGAAAAATGCCGCCCTAGGCAAATGCCTTGTTTGCCTTGTGGTAAATACACCCCTTAAACTTCTGTAAAAGATATGAACTGTTGTTTCCAAGCCTTCACTATGGTTTGTTTTGCCACCAGTGACACTTAAGTAGCCATTTTAAATTGGTATTTGGTGAGGCCCTGAGGTTTCAAGTTTAATAGGGCATGCCACAGATCCCTTAGGAAAGGGCAGGTTCTTTTTTCTCATTTCTATTTGGTATAATATCTTTGTATACAAAATATTTTCAATAAAATATAAGTTGGAAAAAAGAAAGAGTTTTGTTATAACTGTTTGATAAGTGCAAAAGTAATATCTGTTGATCCTGGTAGAAATCTTGTTGTGCTCTCTGTCTACTGTCTTATCCATAATATTGTTTCCAGCTATCACTGTAGATCAGGGGGTCTCCAAACTTTCTAAAGAAAGAGCCAGTTTACTGTCCTTCAGACTTTAGGAGGGCCGGACTGTGGCCATTGTGAGCAGAAAAGGTCCCAACGTCAGATGGAAAAAACAATGGTCCAGCGTTGGTGTCATTGGGAGAAATTGTTCCCTATCATTGATGTCATTTGAACGAAGTGTGCCTCAAAATTGGTGTCATTGGGAGAAATTGTGCCCCATCGTTGATATCATTTGAAGGAAGTGTGCCTCATCATTGATGTCATTGGGAGAAATTGTGCCCTTTCATTTGTGTCAGTGGGGGCGGAATTATGCCACATTGTTAGTGGATGAAATAGTATCCTGAGGACCGGATGAAAGCAAGCAAAGGGCTGCATTTGGCCCCCGGGACCACTGCTGTAGATTAAGCAATACTTTCCCCTATCTATGTTATGAAGATGAGAAGAGGGGGAGACATTGTGAAGTCCTAATGCACTTCCTGTTCTAGGGTGACCACGCTGCTCCTCCATAGATATAGTACAACAAGTGTTGCCACTCTAAGACAGGAAGTGTTACTGGCTGGATCGCCAGTTATATATAATAAAAAAAAGCCTAAAAAAGGAAGCCCAGAGCAGCCACCATATTTAAGACCTGGGCAGCTGCTATAGATTGCATTTTGGTTTACATTTTAATTTTATTTTATACCCTGTTTGTGATATCAGCAGGAAGCCAATCAACCATAACTATGTTCAGTATCCCCCAATATTAATTATTTTAGATACAATATGAATACAATTCTAACAAATATCACAGATCATATACAGTATGACCTCTCAAACTATTCAACAACAGAACTATTCACCTTCCTGCTCCAGAAGAGCTTACAATCTGTGTCCCTGTAACAGACACATACACTAAATATGGAAGTACTTTGACATTAAGTATATATGAAACACTCTAGGGCAAGGGCAGACTGACAACTCATGGGGCCCCCAAGCAATAAGGGATCATGGGGCCCCTGTGTCCTTGCCCACACTCAAAGCACACCCAAAAAAGCCTATGAAGGGTACCAGAGGCATTTCATGGGGCCCTCTACTGACCCCGGGCCCTCGGGCAGTGCCCCAGTGCTCGAATGGTCAGTTCGCCCCTGCTCTAGGGCACTTTTGCCTTGCAGCCCTGGGGCTATTGGTTCAAATCCTGGCCAGGATTGAAGGGGGTTTGTATATTCATCCTGTGCTTGCATACCTTTCCTTTCCCACTCAAAAGACATGCTGGTAGATTCATTGTCACCTTTCTAAATTATCCCTTGTATGTGAGATAGGTGCCTTAGATTGTAAGTTCCTTGGGGGCAGGGACTGATGTGAATGTACTTTATGTAAAGTGCTCTGTGAATTGAAGATGCTATGTAAACACCTGTCATAAATAAATAAATACAGTTTTCATATATTGAAGATAGTATTCATATTAGGGATTCTGTCTTTCAGTCGATAATCATTCTTCTTTTCTTTTTCTCAGGACATTCTCTTTTGCTCCAAATGTGTGGGGGTAAATTCCTGTACAGAACCTGTCATAAATGAGACATGTCAGTCTTCTTACAGTTGCGGCTTGGTCTACAAAGAGACCACTGAAGGTAAGCCTAGCAAAATATTTCTACAGTATGATTTGCTTTTCCATTACTTAAGCAGGACTGCACCCAATGGAAATAATTCCATTCTAAGTATTATAAGATTGATTTTCTGCTGGGTTTGTGAAGGATTCCTGATTCTTGAAGGCTTCATTGTCTTGGCCATGCTTGTCTTACAGTGGCTCTAGGCCAGCAATGGGCAAACTACGGCCCGCAGGCCGTATACGGCCCGGCGGACCTTTTAATCCGGCCCGCGGAGCGTGATAAAAAAAAACACAGCCAGGGCAGGCAAACATTGGCTGTCAGGATGTGAGTAGGTGGGGCAGCGTGACGAACATGAGGGGAGCTAGGCTCCTCTCACAGTCCGCCCTGAAGACTGGAACGGCGCGGGAACACGGCGAGAGGAACGCGCGGAGCAAAGGTAAGTGAATTGACACAGGGGGGACTTGGCTTACTACTTGGGGGGGAATAGTACTGTGGGGGATGAAATACTATATGAGGGATGAATTAATATGGGGGATGAATTAATATGGGGAATGAATTACTATATGGGGGATGAATTACTATGGGGGATGAATTACTATATGGGGGATGAATTACTATATGGGGGATGAATTACTATGGGGGATGAATTACTATGGGGGATGAATTACTATATGGGGGATGAATTACTATATGGGGGATGAATTACTATAGGGGGATGAATTAATATGGGGGATGAATTACTATATGGGGGATGAATTACTATGGGGGATGAATTACTATATGGGGGATGAATTACTATATGGGGGATGAATTAATATGGGGGACGAATTACTATATGGGGGATGAATTACTATGGGGGATGAATTACTATATGGGGGATGAATTACTATATGGGGGATGAATTAATATGGGGAATGAATTACTATGGGGGATGAATTACTATGGGGGATGAATTTCTATATGGGGGATGAATTACTATATGGGGGATGAATTACTATGGGGGATGAATTACTATATGGGGGATTAATTACTATATGGGGGATGAATTACTATGGGGGATGAATTACTATGGGGGATGAATTACTATATGGGGGATGAATTACTATGGGGGATGAATTACTATATGGGGGATGAATTACTATATGGGGGATGAATTACTATGGGGGATGAATTACTATGGGGGATGAATTACTATATGGGGGATGAATTACTATATGGGGGATGAATTACTATAGGGGGATGAATTAATATGGGGGATGAATTACTATATGGGGGATGAATTACTATGGGGGATGAATTACTATATGGGGGATGAATTACTATATGGGGGATGAATTAATATGGGGGACGAATTACTATATGGGGGATGAATTACTATGGGGGATGAATTACTATATGGGGGATGAATTACTATATGGGGGATGAATTAATATGGGGAATGAATTACTATGGGGGATGAATTACTATGGGGGATGAATTACTATGGGGGATGAATTTCTATATGGGGGATGAATTACTATATGGGGGATGAATTACTATGGGGGATGAATTACTATATGGGGGATTAATTACTATATGGGGGATGAATTACTATGGGGGATGAATTACTATGGGGGATGAATTACTATATGGGGGATTAATTACTATGGGGGATGAATTACTATGGGGGATGAATTACTATATGGGGGATTAATTACTATGCATAAAAGTTTTGTAAAATAACTCTTTTTATGCTTTTCTACCTTAAATTAATCTAAACATTTAATGTTACAAATTTTAATTTAATTTATATTAATTCACACATACACATCATTCATCTACTCTTGGTCCGGCCCCCGGGTCCAATATATGAACCCATTGCGACCCTCAAGTCAAAAAGTTTGCCCACCCCTGCTCTAGGCCCATTAATATGTCTAGTCTTGTTTTCTATGTATGACCCTTAAAGAATTTATTGTCTTGGCCATGCTTGTCTTGTGGTGGCTCTAGATCCTTGTAGGCTGTATTATCTTTGCCAAGATTGCCTTGTGGTGGTTCTGGGTCCTCTAGAATGTCTAATCTAGTCTTATGATCCTTCAAGGCCCTATTGTGTCTACCATGCTTGTCTTGTGGTAGCTCTAGGTCCTCTAGTACAGTAGTCAACCTTTCGGACCTCACTGACCACTAAACTCATTTTTTTGAATCCCGCAAGCCACTAACATAAGTTTTACATGCCTTATACACACAGTGCTAAGGCTCTCTGCACCCCTACACTTGGATCACACTTTTGCCGTATACACACAAGGCTCTAGCTCTCTGCCCCTTCTGCCACCCCCTCCCACACTCTGCATCACACTGTTGCCTTACATGGACTCATCATTGGAACTCACCTCTGCAACCAGCCATGTGCTCGCGCTGCCATTGGAATTCCCCTCCTTCACCACCCACTCTCTGCACTACTCATGGCGCCTCCCTCTAAGTTCACAGGAGCTGGAATTACAGAGGAGGCATCGGGTATCAATTTGTACTGACAGTATTGATGTGACAGCGCGCATTGAGAGCAACACTAGAAACAACATTGGGTGGTATGAAGAAAACACACAGTAGGGGTGCTCAAACAGTACCACAAAAAACCTGTTTAGAAAGAGACAAGGACTGGCTGGGACAAGGCAATCTCAGGCCTTTTGTATGTCTACATTTATTTATTTCAGGTGCTTATATAGTGCCGTCAAATTGCTTTACATACATATATTGTACATTCACATCAGTCCCTAACCCTCAAGGGGTGTACAATCTAAGGTCCATAACCCTCAAGGAGCGTACAATCTAAGGTCCCTAACTCACATTCATACATACACATACTAGGGACAATTTAGACAGGAGCCAATTCACCTACCAGCATGTCTTTGGAGTGTGGGAGGAAGCCAGAGTACCCAGAGGAATCCCACACAGGCACAGGGAAAACATGCAAACTCCAGGCAGGTGGTGCCGTGGTTGGGATTCGAACCAACGACCCTAGTACTGCCAGGCGGAAGTGCTAACCATTTAGCCACTGTGCTGCCCATACACAAGGAAGGCTTTTACAGGTAAATATGATTAGATGCATACATGTATTAAATGCATATACAATCTAATGGGAATGTGTTACTGAAATGAAACCGATATTGAAACAAATCTAACACTGAGAATATATAATCAGTCTGCTGCAGGCAGAAGGAAGCATTTCCTCAGTCTCCCCTTCCCCAGCGATCAGGCTTCAGAATATACAGTAACTCTGTATTAAGTCACAAGGTGAGAGGCTGAAGTCGGGGCTGATCTGTGTCAGACATGTTTGAACTGCAAAGGCGTGAAAATTCACATGATTGTCATCTCTGAGCCAGAATCTCAGTCCAGAAAGAGAATGATGATCCTGGGTGATGCCTGAACAAAGATGGCACCGGCCTTCAGGAGGGAAAAACAGATAAAGGTGTTGTCAGGGGGAGTACTGTAATCTCTATGAGTGGTAATAAATACCTGGAAGGGTTACAATGACACTTAACATGCATGGACTTAGCATTAAGAAAAACCTGATCCTAGGTCCACTCACAGTATATTGAAAATAATTAAACAGGTATTGAAATTGGTTTTGTGGCCAGATTAAAACGGATGATGAGGATTATTATTACAGCTATATAATATTACTGTATAAATTATTATGCAGATGGGAACAGCTCTACATCCTACCTAAGGTCATGTGTACCGACAAGCAAGTGTAATAAGGTGGGCAGCCTCAGCTATACTGGTGGCACAATCAAGATTGGGATTTCATGCTGTGACGCCGATAACTGTACTCCACCTCTACCTCAGTGTAAGTTCATTTATTTTATTATTATATTATTTACAATATTAGATCATATTATTTTTATATTTGGTCTTACCAACTTGGTAGTAAAACTGCAAAAATAATATACAGCACTGGTTTAGAAAATCCCAATGTACCCCTAATAACGTCCATTACAAATGATAAATAAATATATATCATGTTATGATTCTATATGGTTTAATTTATTTTATTTTATAAAATAATATTTTATCAAATATTTTAAAAAAAGTCATATTTGTACAATTATTTTCTTCTTGATAAATAAATGTGTATCAATTCATCCAAGAACCTATAAAAACGGCAACATATATACACAAATGTTTACACCATTCAAATGTGTTACTGCGGCTCAGCGTCTCATACTGTGCTTGAAGTCTTCTGTAGATATCGGCAAGTTTTACGCCTTCGTTCACAAGAAACGTCATCACCACACGCTGTCCCATGCACGCACTAACACTGTTGTCTTCCATCTTGATTACCGTTCTCTGGACTGGCCCGCGACATGTGTGCCGCCTATCAGTAATAGGATACACTTGCCACTTACTACTGCATGTAGTGCAGCCACGCTAGCGTCCCTTTTCATACCTGGAAAATGAAAAGTCCCAGTTTGACTTGAACACCCCTTGATTAAAATCAAAAGTCCCGGTTTGACTTGAACACCCCTTTTATAAACTCAAAAGTCCCGGTTTGACTTGAACACACCTTGTTTAAACTCAAAAGTCCCAGTTTGACTTGAACACCCCTTGTATAAACTCACTGGTCCTGGTTTGACTTGAACACCCCTTGTATAAACTCAAAAGTCCCAGTTTGACTTGAACACCCCTTGTATAAACTCAAAAGTCCCAGTTTGACTTGAACACACCTTGTTTAAGCTCAAAAGTCCCGTTTTGACTTGAACACCCCTTGTATAAACTCAAAAGTCCCGTTTTGACTTGAACACCCCTTGTATAAACTCAAAAGTCCTAGTTTGACTTGAACACCCCTCGTACTATATGGCCTACAGATTTGAAATGTTTCCAGTGAAGGGTACTGCGAAAACTACAGCATACAGTTCACAAGAAACCTCATCACCACACGCTGTCCCATGCACGCACTAACACTGGTGTCTGCCATCTTTATTAACGGTCTCTGGACTGGACCGCAACCTGTGCGCAGCCTATCAGTAATACGATACACTTGCCACTTACTACTGCATGTAGTACAGCCAATCTAGCATACCTTTCATACCTGGAAAATGAAAAGTCCCGGTTTGACTTGAACACCCCTTGTATAAACTCAAAAGTGCCGGTTTGACTTGAACACCCCTTGTATAAACTCAAAAGTGCCGGTTTGACTTGAACACCCCTTGTATAAACTCAAAAGTCCCAGTTTGACTTGAACACCCCTTGTATAAACTCAAAAGTCCCGGTTTGACTTGAACACCCCTTGTACTATATGGCCTACAGATTTGAAATGTTTCCAGTGAAGGGTACTGCGAATACTACAGCATACAGTATGAAGATATTTTAAACAACTTTGCTCTTCCAGCCTTCTGGCAACTCTTTTGGAGAAGACCCTTCTCTTTTCTAGCATGACTCTGCCCCTATGCAGAAAGTCAGCTCCATAAAGACATGGTTTGATGAGTCTGGTGTGAAGGAACTCAAGTTTCCTGCACAGAGCTCCTGACCTCAACCCTACTGAAAAACTATGGGATGAATTGGAACATCCATAGTAAGTCATCCAACATCGGTACCTGGACAGGACTATTCACCATTCATCCAAGTTCTCCTGGATGTTGGGAATGCTCCCCACATTTATAGCCACAAGGATAAGTCATATTAATCAAATCACCCCATTCTTTATACCTTTTTCCACATATTTCAGATTTCATGGCACCATGGTGATTGGATTACATAATTAGGGCTGTTTGTGTTTACAAACTATCACACCTCTCATCATATTTCATCATTACAAGGCACCAAGGCCATGGGATCGTCATTTTCGCTCTGCAATGGCTTTGTTTATAATCACAAGGGTAGGGTTAATACCTATTATCAAACTCTTAGCTTGTTTACATACAGTCAGGTCCATAAATATTGGGACATCAACACAATTCTAAATTTTTTGGCTCTATACACCACCACAATGGATTTGAAATGAAATGAACAAGATGTGCTTTAACTGCAGACTGTCAGCTTTAATTTGAGGGTATTTACATCCAAATCAGGTGAACAGTGTAGGAATTACAACAGTTTGCATATGTGCCTCCCACTTGTTAATGGACCAAAAGTAATGGGACAGAATAATAATCATAAATCAAACTTTCACTTTTTAATTCTTGGTTGCAAATCCTTTGCAGTTAATTACAGTCTGAAGTCTGGAACGCATAGACATCACCAGATGCTGGGTTTCATCCCTGGAGATGCTCTGCCAGGCCTCTACTGTAATTGTCTTCAGTTCCTGCTTGTTCTTGGGGCATTTTCCCTTCAGTTTTGTCTTCAGCAAGTGAAATGCATGATCAATCGGATTCAGGTCAGGTGATTGACTTGGCCATTGCATAACATTCCACTTCTTTCCCTTAAAAAACGCTTTGGTTGCTTTTGCAGTATGCTTTGGGTCATTGTCCATCTGCACTGTGAAGTGGCGTCCAATGAGTTCTGAAGCATTTGGCTGAATATGAGCAGATAATATTGCCTGAAACAGAATTCATCCTGCTAATTTTGTCAGCAGTCACATCATCAATAAATACAAGAGAACCAGTTCCATTGGCAGCCATACATGCCCACGCCATGACACTACCACCACCATGCTTCACTGATGAGGTGGTATGCTTAGGATCATGAGCAGTTCCTTTCCTTCTCCATACTCTTCTCTTCCCATCACTCTGGTACAAGTTGATCTTGGTCTCATCTGTCCATAGGATGTTGTTCCAGAACTGTGAAGGCTTTTAGATGTCGTTTGGCAAACTCTAATCTGGCCTTCCTGTTTTTGAGGCTCACCAATGGTTTCCATCTTGTGGTGAACCCTCTGTATTCACTCTGGTGAAGTTTTCTCTTGATTGTTGACTTTGACACACATACACCTACCTCCTGGAGAGTGTTCTTGATCTGGCCAACTGTTGTGAAGGGTGTTTTCTTCACCAGGGAAAGAATTCTTCGGTCATCCACCACAGTTGTTTTCTATGGTCTTCTGGGTCTTTTGGTGTTGCTGAGCTCACCGGTGCGTTCCTTCTTTTTAGGAATGTTGCAAACAGTTGTTTTGGCCACGTCTAATGTTTTTGCATCTCTCTGATGGGTTTGTTTTTTTTTCAGCCTAATGATGGCTTGCTTCACTGATAGTGACAGCTGTTTGGATCTCATCTTGAGAGTTGACAGCAACAGATTCCAAATGCAAATAGCACACTTGAAATGAACTCTGGACCTTTTATCTGCTCATTGTAATTGGGATAATGAGGGACTAACACACACCTGGCCATGGAACAGCTGAGAAGCCAATTGTCCCATTACTTTTGGTCCCTTAAAAAGTGGGAGGCACATATGCAAACTGTTGTAATTCCTACACCGTTCACCTGATTTGGATGTAAATACCCTCAAATTAAAGCTGACAGTCTGCAGTTAAAGCACATCTTGTTTGTTTCATTTCAAATCCATTGTGGTGGTGTATAGAGCCAAAAATGTTAGAATTGTGTCGATGTCCCAATATTTATGGACCTGACTGTACTTTTAGAGGTCTATGATAGTTGAAATGGGTTTCTATAACCCTAAGGATCTATTTAAGGCCCCATACACCCTTAAAACCCACCTGAATTCCAGCTCCAAAGTATTTTACCAAATTTTATCGAAGCAAAAGCTGAACTTTAAGGGTTAACCTTATCCGCATATCTGCTGAGCTTACATGTAGCCACAGTGTTCTGCTTAACTTATGAGATCAAAAATATGTCTGTGAAAAATACTTTTAATTCCCACTTATATTTTACTTTCTTCGAATGTGTTTTTTGAAAGTGAAGTTGTTATCTTCTAACAGGGCCAGCTAACAGTTCCCAGGCCAATGGACTAACTTGCCCATCATGTCGATCTAAAACGCAGGGACTGTGTAATCAACAGACGAATATACAATGTAACGGCACAGAGCAAACTTGCCTTTTTGAATATACCAGATCATCAGGTATTTCAAAATTATTTTATGCTTGTATGTAATTATTTGCTTTAATTGAAGACTATTTGACATGCCTCCCCTCACCGAAATGACCTTTCAGTGCTGGCTTTCAAAATCAGTCCAGTAAATCCTTTCAAAACTTTCATTCTTTAATAGTAAAAACAAAAAAAAAGGTTATACTCACACATTAAAAATATGGGAATACAAAATATGCATTGAAATTCTGAAAGGCTATGGAATGGTGTTACTATGGGGGGGGGGGGATTTGGAGGGAGTTAGGGGACTCTGCAGCAGACCTGGTGGCCCTTTAGAGGAAACAGTTTCTGGAGGTAATTGTATGGAATGGGGTCTCTTCAGAAGCCTGGAGGGACTGTAGGGCTCTGTGAGGGCTGGCGGACACTGTTGGAGGTACTTTTTTTGGGGGAGGCGGGGGCTGAAAGCTTTGCAGCAAGTTGGAAGGGCTGGAAGATGCTGGGTGGTACTGTGGGTACTGAAGGCTCTCAGAGGGCCTGGGGCACTGTGAAAGGTTGGGGAGCACTGTGGGCCACTAAAGAAGGTTGGGTAAAACTATGGGAGCTGGAAGGCGCTGTGGGAGTTTGGAGGTTCTGCAGCTGCCTGAAGGTCGAAAAAGCAGGAGGCTTGAGAATCTAGTGCATTCCACCATGATTCTATCAGCATCGGCTGCTCAAGCCCTGAAGAAGGAGGAGCCTTTTCGCCTGAAGACCATTGACTGTATTTGATCCTCCTAACCATTAAACAATTGAAACAAACCATTAAGTGAAATTAACTTTTGCACCAGGTGCTCCTGAGTACAGATCCAGGTATTTATCATCTGCGGAATGATCCTTTTGTCAAGTTCAGAGAGGCAGAAGCTTAGGACCAGTAGAAGGTCCACATGCACTATACTTCCACCATGGATGCTTCTTGGGAGAAAACATTTCACTGTATATCCATGAGAACCAATTCTCACTGTTATCCATCCAGCACTGGAACCCGTCATTCCAGCGATGGACTGATGATTTTATTATTTTTGGACAGTCTCAGTATTTCCTGTTTCCTTAACACTGATCTTACTTGTTTCCTGAAATTGGTTTTACCTTTTTGTTAATTGTATGTTTTCTTCAGTTTCTAGTGACAGTGCGATGGGCTGCGCTACTTCAACCTTCTGTGATATGGCAGATTATGCCTACGTATCTAGCAGTTACAATATTTCCATGTATTTTTTCTGTTTCCCTGCAACAAACAGCAATGCAACAGGTAAGAAAGAGACTTCCATTGTGTCTATGAAGGTTCTCATGTTTCCAGGTCATGGTATATCTAGTAAAAACTTATTTACCTTGAATGGATATAGTGAGCAATAAGTACTGATTGCAAAGTAAACACTGTTTACTATGATTCAGTTTTGTGAAGGAATAGGAGTCCCTATACAGAGATCTCTATTCATTCACATGCAAAAAATAGTAAAAAAATCTAAAATAATAATAATTTAAAAAATTTAAATAAAAAATGTAAAATAAAATTAAAAAAAAAAAAAAAAACATAGTAAGGTTTCCTTCATACAGAGGAATGCTACAGTGTATGCCCCAGCAAGGCCATGTTTACCTGCATGTGGATGCACCAGTGTTCTGTGCATCTCCACGCAAGGCAATGCTATGATTTCAGGAAAGAAAATCGCATCTTCTATGGCTTGCTTTATATTACTAAAGAGCATAACAGCCCACAGGAGGAACCACTGCTTGTGATGGGGAAATAGATATTTACCATCCTGGTTGGTGAAATACTTACAGCAGATAGGAGGCCTGTTTTAAAAAATACAGCCTGCTGGAAAGGTAATTATAAAGCCTCTTCTTTTTTCAGGTGTACCTTTTTCCTATTTTGACCCCGTATTGACAAGTTCACTCTAACTGCATCCACAAAAAAACAAGTCCCTTCCCCTGCCAGACAAGACTGTGCTCTGTGACAGAGCTGTGTAAATCCAAGGACTGGAGGGGCAGAAATATAAATAATTTTTTATATATATATATATATATATATATATATATATACATATATATATATATATATGCTTGTCTGGAAGTCATCTTTATTACACATTATTTTGTATTTTAGGCACCTCATGTGTCATCTGCACTTCCGGGACTTCCTTAACATGTAATGGGTCATTAAGTGTAATCCCCGCAAATTCCCGCTGTGCGTCTGCTTACACGATAACTACTGCAAGTAAGAAACAAAAAGTGTTTTTTTTTCCTTTTGTTCTTTTGGTTCACTCTCTCCTCTCTTCTATAAACTTTCTTGCTTGTGTATACACTATATCTAAAAATCACAAGGGGCTAAATAAAAAGAATACATAAACATTTTTTATCAGCTGCATAATAAAAATGTTACATTTGCTTTCAGCTCAGAAGGGATGGCTGCCCTGGGGGCAGTGAGGATTTGGGGGGTTACGCTAGAAAGAGTGATTTGAAGGGTGGATTTCTGTTAGGAAGGGGGATTTGTGCTAGTACGGAGGATTGGAAGGATTGGTGCTAGGAGAGGAAATTTGGGGAAGGAATAGTGCTTGTAGGAAAGGGATTTGGGGGATTTGTGCTGGGAGAGAAGGATTTGGAGGAGGCAGGGGCAGACTGACCATTTGGAAACTCAGGCGATGCACGAGGGCCCGGGGTTAGTAGGGGGCCCCATGAGATGCCCCTGGTACCTTATTCATAGGCTTTTTTGAGTTTGGGCATGGACACGGGTCCCATGATCCCCTATTGCCCCGGGGGCCCCATGAGTTGTCAGTCCGCCCCTGGGAGGAGGGTGGAGGATTTCTGTTCAGAGGGGAAATTTGAGGGGTAGTGGATTAGTGCGTACTCTTCAGCGCTTCAGGAAATGAATAGCCAAAGGAAAGCCAAGGGGACCAGGACAGAGGTGACCAAAAGATGATGCTTTAGGGGTGCAGCCCTCATCAGACGGGGACATCAACCACTAGATAAAGAGTAAACAGGTGGTGCACACATCTAGTGCATTATCCAAGGTTTATTCAAAGGTATAAAAGACAAAAACATACTCACAGACAAAGCATGTATCAAAAGCTTTTGAATAATGAAGATGGCCACAACGGCAGGCAAGGTGTTCCAACTTTCAGTGCGGTCAAAAGACTGGCGCGTTTTGGGGACGAGTCCCTTTCCTCAGAGCTGCAGAGCAGCTTCTTGGACTGGTTCAGATGTGATGTGAGTGAGGTAGACCGATGGTGGAAACAAAACAGTGGTGCTGCTGTTTAGGTAGTGGATTAGTACTAGGAGGGGGTACAGGATTCGAGAGGAAGAGGATTCGACCTGGGAGGGAGGTATTTAGACTGGAAGAGGGAGAATTTGTGTTTGGGGAGAATTTTGGCTTGCAAAGAAAATATATACTTAGGGGGATAAGTATGAAGATTAGTGCTCACATTTTTTTGGGGAGGAGGGGGGTTGTTGACACGTAATGTGAACACATTTGAGGGGGGCGCTATTTGCCATCTTCATGATGGGTGCTAGATGACCTTGTCCCAGTACTACATGCCTGATGAAGGGGTCCTGTGCAGCTCTGAAATGTTGAAACGTTGCACTTTCTTTCATGATGTGATCTTTTTGCAATAAAAAGATAAAGCTTGTCCCAGTACTGTCTGGGCCCTAATGTGTTTTGCGGCAACTGCCAATGCATATGGCGGCTACAGAATGAGGCACTGATTGGCTGCTCAATATAAAATAGCTGCCCAGTGGCAGAGGAAGTCCAGGATGTAAATGTGGGCCTTGGACGATGCCTCAACAAAGATGGTGCCATCCCTTTTTAGAGAAAGGATAAAAGCATTGTTGGGAGGAAGGGGTGGGCTGTGTTTATTTTTTGTTTCTGAAAGTGTTACACTTGCTCCTTATCAGGCATACACGCAATTAACATAAAAATGAAGGGTGTTCAAGTCAAATCTGGATTTTTTATTTTCCAGGTATAAAAAGGGATGCTATCGTGTAGTAGTAAGTGGCAAGTGTGTCCCATTACTGATATGTGGTGCACATGTCGCGGGCCAGTCTTGAGACATTAATCAAGATGGCAGACAGTATTGTTAGTGCGTGCATGGAAGAACGTGTGGTAAAGACATTTCTTGTAAACAAAGGTGTAAAACCCGCTGATATCTACAGAAGACTTGAAGCACAGTACAATGATGAGACGCACAGCTGCAATAAGACATTTGAATGGTGTCAATGTTTCAAAAATGGCCGTACATCCATCAGTGACAATCACGGTTTTGGTGGTTCCCAGCCCACAGCAGTCATTCCTGTGAACATTCAGGTCATGGAACACCTAATCCTGGATAATCGTCACATAACCTGTTGTGAAATTACACAACAGATTAATCTATCTGTGGAAACGGTGAACACAATCATTCATGAACATTTGTATTTCCGAAAAGTTAGCGCATGCTGGGCACTGAGACAGCTTTCTGATTTTGACCGGCCTGGTTTGATCACGAAGGGCGTCTTGTTTCTCCAGGATAACACTCGACCTCATTCTGCTCACTACAATACGTGCACATTACAGCAATTTAGCTGGGAGGTATTGCCACATCCCCCTTAAAACCTGGACCTAACTCTGAGTGATTCCCACCTGTTAGGACCCCTAAAAGAGTACCGCAGAGGTCAACATTTCAACATGGATGATGCAGTGAAGCCAGCTGTCCTAGGATGGTTCAGGTGTACTGACAAGTCTTTCTATGCCGAAGCTTTCCAGGCATTAGTTAAATGCTGGGATAAGTGTAGGAATGTAGCAGGGGAGTATTTTGAAAAATAAATGCAGTTTTCACTCCTTGAAATTTGTTCTTTTATTATATAAACTGAAAAGTCCCACTTTTATTTGAATGATTCTCGTATATCTGATACTAGGCCCACTTTAAAGTCCACGTTAAGCAATTTCGGAAAAACCATAAGGCTTGCTTTGTTTTCGCCAATGTTTTAAAGCACTGGTATTCATTTTTCAGATGAAGTTAAGGCATACGATTTCTTCCGAACTTGGGTTCCTGTAAGTAAGTGTAATATCACTGGTTCCATAACTGCATCTGGTGCCAAGTTCTCAATGGGTATAAGCTGCTGTGTTGGAGATGGCTGTACCCCAACAATACAAGACAGTAAGTGCATCTACCCTTCCTACTCAGACAAAAGGGAACTGTACATGTGTGGGACTTTCAATATACCTTTGGACGTCATCCAATACACAAGAGAATACAATTTATTTAAAAAAATCAATTTTATTCCAATTTAATAAAAAGTATTAAATCTAAGAAAACATTAAAACACAACCACCACTATATCTACTGTATATGCTCATTAATTAGTCTATGCATTTCACGGCTTCCATCACATCCTCAGGACCAACGAGACATATAAGTGGTTTAAGGGATTGTGAAGGTTATACATTCATATAAAATCAAGTACCCCAATGAGTAAACTGAGGGAAAAGAGAAGCCAAGAGGATTATCTATCTTTGCTGCTGCTGCTCAGTAAATGTGCCTGTTGACCCATGACTAAGGCAGAGCTAATGCAACTCTGTCCAACCATTCCCTGCAGCAACAGGTCACTCTTAGAGTGCTGGCCAATTCCAATGAATAAAATTAAAAATACCAACAACAAGTTACAAAGTCTTCCACAACTCTGCTCCCTGCCCCAACCTCATCTCAAAATATCAACCAAACCGCCCTCTCTGCTCCTTCCTCTCCTGCTCTCTAGCTCCCCTGTTGCCTCTTACTTCCAGAAGTTCTCCAGAGTCTTCGTCATCCAAGGAGCTCCCTACCCCAATCTGTCCTGCTATCTCTTAGTTCATCTGTTCTGCTTCCCTAGTCTACGCATTAAAAGTGTGATCTCTCGAACTCATAGGGTTGTGGCAAGATAGCTATAACTCACAATCTCAGTAGAGTTGACAAACATTGAATCCATCCAAATGACATCTTGGAGATTGTAGAAAGTTTAAATCAAACTTGTGCAGATCTTAACAAAAGAACATCTACATAGTTCAAAAGATCACAATATGACCAGCTCAAGCAGAATACATGTGATCACTTTGGAGGCTAAAGCATACAAAACGAGGGTGGAGCTAACTACACAAAGTACCCCCTAGCTAGAGGTAGGACAAAATATTAACAGGCAAATAAATAGACAAAGCATGTGTAACATGAAATACCTCCTTCAGATGATCTCTGAAAACTCATATGTTCAGGCAAGAATATCCCATACCTACCAACTTTTCGAGATGGGAAGGAGACACATCTATTAGCAAAAATATGTAGACCTAGGACACACACCCCTTGCCACGCCCCCTTAAAGGAGAATTATGCAAAAAAAGATTAGTTAAAGCCACAAGTGCTTTTTTTTTAATCACTACTAATCCTTTATAGTGGCTTTTGAAGTTTAACCCCTTGGCGCCGGTGCCTCCCGGCCCTTTAAGGGTTTCAGAAGCCGGGAGGCGGGGCAGGGTTTAGGGTCATGTGATTGCTGTGACATGCCGTCACATGAACGGGAAAGGTCTTGATCGAAAGAGGAGATCGGGATCTTTCTGTGAGTATCGGACATGTGTGCTGGGAGCGCACAGGGCGCGTGCTCTCGGCACATATGTTTTCCTTAATTGCACACAAATGTCACTTGGCGTCAAGGCCCAAACATCGGGAGGCCGCACATTTGCGTGCAGCCGGTGCCAAGAGGTTAAAATGCAGCAATTTAGAAACTGGAAGAAAATTTTGCACTGGGAAACACTTTCTGAAAGATAAAAAGTGCATTTTGTATACAACTATATAAATCAGACCAAAACAAGGGACGAATGAGGAGAAAAGAGAGATCAGGGACAGTTGGGAGCTATACAAATGAATCTTACTTTTTTGAACAACTCATCCCTTCACAGTTATTACCTTTTGTATGACTCCCTCTTCACTTCAGATTGTATGATCTCATGAGCAGGGCCCCCCAACTTTCTTGTCTTGAACTGTATTCTAACTGTTTTGTCCCCCTTTATTTTTAAGCGACATCTACAAGCACAGTATCAAATGGTGTGCAATGCAAAACATGTATCGCTAAGAACTCCAGCTCCTGTGAGACTAACACCACCATAAACTGTACCGGACAAGAGGCCCAATGTGCGAACTATGCCGTGACAACCACATATGGTAATTCCATACATGTTTGCTAACAACTATATACTGTATATTGATGCAAATATGTCTTGTCCTAAACTTTGTTTTAAATGAGTGTGTTAGGATTTTTCTCACAGCAATACATGATAGGCAGGGAAATAGTGAGCAAGGATTCATTCCTTACTCTTCCATGTAAGAGTGTTGATGCTTGGTGATTGGTTCAGTGCTGTCACATAGAGGTAGGCAGAGAGTCCTGAGCCTTGTATGAGCTCCAACCAGTATTAACTTCAAGTTTACATGGGACCAAAGGAGGACTAGTTGGTGGGTGTTTTCCCCCTGGGCCGGTACAAATAAGATATGTGGGTCTGGTAGCCCATTTACCATTCTGATATCAGTCAAAGAACAACTGGCAATCAACAAGAGAGGGACTGGCACTCGGTGGCACATGCTTGATGTTACATAGCTTCCTGCTTGCCATTTAGATCTGCAATTGCAGAATACGATGGAAGGAAGTCTTCCACGGCCATTTTATTTGTGTCTCTGAGGTGCCAGGTGACCGAATGTGGAAAGCTGCAGAGCAAACCAGTGCCCGGTGTTGGAAGTTGTGTAAACTACAGTATTTCCACTTTTCACCAGGTCCACTATACAATGCAGAAACATTCTCTACCCATGGAATTCTGCCCCACCATTACAAGGTTAAATTGAAACCATGGCACAGCTGGCTGTGTTTGGTCCTCAAGCCAAAGGTTTCCCAATCCTCTTTTGAAAAGGGCTCCATTTCTATAGCCCGCATGTCAGGAGAGCAAAGGATATCTGCTGGGCCACCGTTAAAATTAACCTGTAGCTTTATTTAACAATGGCCTATACACATTCTGTATTGGATTGCCAATATTTAACTCCAATGCCCCTACATAAATCTTAGATCTCCTGGAATTGAAGCTGACCTCTGGACTTCCCTTCAGCCTTGCACAGTTGTAAAGGCTTCTCTCCTCTATTGAAATTACTTACTCTTACACCTCCCACAATGTGCATTAGAAGCTATAGCAATTCAGGCAGAGCCTGCCCATTTCCTGGCTGGAGGACATCCACCATTATCTAACCTTTCTTCTCCAGCCTGACTGTCCCTAGCCCGCCCCTTTAATTATTTGGATTTCAATGCTCTCAATCATGGAGGCTTAGCATCACATGTGGACTTTAACTAGGGTAGTCTACATGTAAATACAGCCAGCATGACATCCACCCATTAAAGAGTTACGGAATTTCCAAAATTGCATATTTGCATAACTTTAGTAACCTCCACTTCTCAAGCAGTGAGGAAGAGGGAGGCCTTTCCCCTGGCTATATGTGATGCTCTTAAAGTGATAGTAAACTCTAATATTTTATTTTTACCTACAGGTAAGCTTACAACAAAGCTTACCTGTAGATAAAATGAATATCTCCTAAACGTGCAACGATTAGGGTGAGTTGGGCGCGGTCTTTCTGTTCAGTCTCAGTACATGACCAAACAAATGGGCACAAATTTTCACAGACACCCTCCAAAATCTTATGGAAGAACAGAGGATTCTACTACTAGTTGCTTCTCGATGACCCCTCCAGAGTTTATCATCTGCTGATCACTCTTTTTTCATAATTTGAGAAGTAACAGCCTAGGAGCAGAGCAAGGTCCACCTACACTATACTTTCACTACTTATCAGGTCCTTTGAAGGAAGACACACTGCATTGTATATCCATCAGAACCAAACCTCACTTCTATTGGTCCAGTGTGATCATAAATGTGTCAGACATCCACACCAAGCTGGCCAAACCATGTCTTTACTGAGCTGGGTGTGACACACATTACACAGGCATGGTCCACATCCGTTAGATTTCAGAAGTCCGGAGAAATGTCATCTTTAGAGTGCAATGTGGATGGGAACTGGCTGTAGGAGATCACCAGCACAAAGGATGAATGAAAAAAGTAAAAACCATCATTTAAAAAAAAACAATTGTATATATATGATACACTTTAACAAGCGTTAAAATGCAACTTGTGTAAAAATTCTCTTCCTGCAGGAATCTACTCTTCTACTTCAACGGTTCGAGGCTGCGGTACTAAATCTCTGTGCGATGCTCAAAACTATTCCTACGCTATGAATTATATGAGTCTTGTAAATCGCTTTGCTTGTGAAAGCACCACCACTGCGGGCACCACTCCGAGCACCACTCTGGGCAATGGGGGAAACAGCATCATCACTCCGACCAACGGGGGAATCATTTACCTGCTTCTTTCCACAGCTGCCACCATGATTATCCTCCACCAGTTTAATAAGGATCATTAAACATCTTTGGACTCATGCTATTGAAATCAAGAACGGAGCATGAATTCAGGGGAAAAGAAAATGCATACTGCTAGGACTGGAAGTTCAAAATGAAACTTGCATTAAACAACTTGTTCATGAATGCTGTGTTCTGTGTGAATGTAACACTTTCAGGTATTACAGTACTCCCCCCCCCCAAAAAAAATACATTCATCTTCTTTTGTGCTTTTATCTCCAGAAGGACAGCACTATCTTTGTTTAGGAATTTTTAACTTTAAGGAAACATTTTGACCCTAATGCATTCTCTGCATTAAGGTAAAAAACCTTCTGCTTGCAGCCCCGCTCCCTACCTTATACTTACCCGAACCCAGTCACATATCAGCACTGTGAACTAGAGCAGAGGCTCCCCCAGCTCTCTTCCTCCTCATTGGCTAAGAGACAGCAGCGGGAGCCATTGCAATAACAATCATTGAGCAGGGAGTGGGGGGTGGGGCCAAGCCATGTTATGTGTTTCATTGGACACATAGAGTGCGGCTTGGGAGCGAGAACATACGAGTGCCCCCATTCCAAGTGGATTGCTATAGGGGCGCTTGCAGAAGCGGACTGGGCATGAGAGGAAATTGCCCCCTAGGCCACTTTGATGCCCCGTAAAAGGCCCACACCACTTTCACCACAGACATGCTTAAAGGCTTCCTGATGAAGAGAAGTAAGAAGTCCCCGCCAGTGTCCTACCAAGTGCGGGGTGAGAATAAGGACAAAGAACAGGCTGCCTCCCCAACACGATGATGTATGCCGTGTCTCAGTTGAGGCTGGCTCTCTGCTCCACAGGTGATTCTCCTCCCCCAGGCTGCTGCGACTGAGCCACCCTGGCTCTCCCCTGCAGCTCCAGTCCACCCCCCGCCGGTCAGTTTGGGAACCCAGAGTCGATGCAGCAAGCGCTGTCCATCTCAACCTGCCCGGTGAGAAAAGAGTACCTGGAGCCTAGCTTCAGCCTGAGATGGGGGTTGGGAGGAGACAGGGAAGATGGAGAGCATGTTGCTGCACCATGGGACTCAGGGCTGTACAAAAGATGCCAGTCAGCCCCAGGCGGGACCTGAGAAGAGAAGGATCGGGTCTTCTCTGTGTAAAAACATTGTACAGAGCAGATAAGTATAACATATTTATTATTTTAAAGAATAAAAAGATTTAGAATCACTTTAATAACATTGGAAAAAAATCTATTTATTCTTAATTGTTTGTAAATATACAGTATATCTAGATACCTTTTTTCTTTTTGTCTATTACTCTGAAAGTAACACAGTGCTACAAAGGTGGACAAGATAGACATTCTATTAACCCAATTGATTGCTTGATCATGTGTGATTTTGTGAATACTTGCAAGCCAACCTGAGAATAATCTAACAATAAAGGAATTATACAAATCACAATGCATGCATTTTAAGTGAAATGTGTAAAAAGCCTTTTTGGCATATACATGTTGCCCCGGCCACATAGCATTGAAAATGGCAAACTAATAAAACCACCCAAGCATGGCAGACGTCCTTGTCTGCTTATACAGTCCAATGAGCACCGAGGGTCCAAGAGCTCTACATTTTTGAGAGTGGTGAGAGAGTTCCTAATGGAACATGTGCTAGCCTCCTGGACTTATAATGAATTCATTTTGAAACTTTTACAATTTATTTTGACAGGAAATGTTCTTACATTTAAATGTCCCCACTACCTCCAGGTACAGAGAGTAGCTATGGGGACCAAATGTACCCCATATTACACTAATATGTACCTGGGGGGGGGACATGCTATGTTTCCCAGAGAATATCTCCAGACCAGTTTGCACCATGTAGTCATATGGTACAGATATATTGACGACATTCTTCTGGTTTGGTTGGGGACAAATGAGCAATTAATGACTTTCATGAGAGACTTGGAGAACAGGCATATATAACTTAAAATGTATAATGATGTGCCATAAGGAACACATCGCATTTTTGGACGTGGAAATTTTGGTTAGCCGAAAAGATACACTTGGCTTGACCTTATATCAAAAACCATCTGCAGGAAATACAGTACTCATCCAGCTTACACCCTACCTCTTTTATAAATGGTACCCCTTGTATTCAGCATTCACAAATAAAATGCAATTGCACCAAATACTCTGATTATGGCCAGGTGGCCATATTTTGGCAATTATTTCATCCTTTATCTTTGCCCTTTTGCTAAGCTTGGCTGGGGATTTGTGCACAGATGTAAGTGAAAGAAACAGGTGATGTCAGTGGTTGCTAAGGATGTAGTGGGTGCAGTCATCCGCTACTTATTTAGCAACCGTTGGCAGCAAAAAGCTGTCCTATTCATGCATGCCAAAAACCCTAAATGTTCAGTTTCTGATTTTACTTGAATGGAGGCCATTGTTCTTCTTTTTGGGACGACTGAACCTTTAGTCGAAAGCAGGGAAGAATAGCCTAAAACTTGGTCTTGTCTGATGACCCATTACTAGTTTTCTGGTATATCATTTGGGTTTCTCTTCAAGCAGGAACAGACTTTTTAGAGATCAATATATACATTCATGCCACACTTCTGACAATCACCATGTCTTTGATAAAGCATTGAAGGGTATTCAATCATACAATTGTCCTGCTGGCACTCGCCATGGGTAACCGCCCTTCATTCCCAAATTTGAGGCAACATTTAGGCTATTATTCTTTGCCTCCAAGAATATATATATATATATTAATCTCTAAAAAGGCTGTTCCTGTTTGAAGAGAAACCCAAATGATGTATCACACCTCCAGTAAAGGCCCATCAGACCAGACCAAGTTCTAGTCTATTCTTCTCTGCCTCCAAGAATACAAGGTCCCGAGGAAGCAAAAAATTTGAAACGCATTGACCTCTTGGAATATATTTGGCATAGAGAATGATAAGCATTTATACAGGGCTATGGCTTTGAATTGCTTTTAGTGTGGTGATGTTAATGAAATTTGGAATAAATTTTGTATTTTTTATATATACATGTCTGCCCTATCTGATACCAGTAAAGTCCCACATTTTGTGGCTTTTGAGATATAACATTTAAGGATGTGGTACACTAAATAGCAGTCCCTTTTTTAAATACATGAAGATTTTGAAGTGTGTTTATGGGAATATGTGCCCATTTGTTAGGTCAGGTACTGCTCCATAAAGACAGTTTGGTGTGGAGTATCTTCAGTGGTCGTCTGCACAAAGCCCCGACCTCAACCCTACTGAACACTGTTAGAATGAGTGTGAACGTTGATAGTAAGTCAGGTCTTCTCATCCGGCATCAGCTCCCTACAGAAGGGTTTGACAAGGCAGTGCAGCTTTCACAAATGGGTGCAATTAAAACCTCTATGCAGACTCTTGCAATTTGTTCATTGTTTTGCTGGCTAGCTGGTAAGTGTGCTGGGAACCTATTGTTTTGTGTTTGCTCTGTGCAAATCCCTTCCAAGTGCACCCTATTTTAAAAGCTAGTTATAAATTGATGGTGCGGTTGCCATTTTTGTTTAACTTGCTGGAACTGGCACAAGAACACACAGGTAGTCTTCAGCTGCCATTGTGGACTACGCTGGGCTTATAGTGTTTCCCTGCACATTTTGAGAGGAACGAGTTACCTCCAGGCATACCTGCCCTCAATGTAACCATTGCTATATAGACTCTGATAGATTAGAATTAGGGACCACACTGTATATTGCTATACAGTATATGCTCCAATATGGAGACTCTCATAGACTAGAGTTAGAGACCTCACTACACATTGCTATATATGCTCCAACACAAAGGCTCTCATAGATTACAGTTAGGGAACTCACTCTACATTGCTATATATGCATAGAGGTTCTCATAGGCTAGAGTTTGGGGCAACACTATACATTGCTATATATGCTCCAACATGGAGACTCTCATAGACTAGAGTTAGAGACCTCACTACAAATTGCATTACAGTATATGCTCAAACATAGAGGTTCTCATAGACTAGTGTTAGGGACCTAACTCTACATTGCTATATATGCTCCAACACGAAGACTGTCATAGATTACAGTTAGGGACCTAACTCTACATTGCTACAAATGCTCCAACATAAAGGCTTTTATAGGCTAGAGTATGAGACAACAGTCTACATTGCTATATATGCTCCAACATGGAGACTCTCATAAACTAGATTTAGAGACCTCACTATACTTTGCTATACAGTATATGCTCCAACATGGAGACTCTCATAGACTAAAGTTAGAGACCTCACTACACATTGCTTTACAGTATCTGCTTTAACATGGAGGTTCTCATAGACTAGAGTTAGGGACCTACCTCTACATTGCTATATATGCTCCACCTTGAAGGCTCTCATAGATTACAGTTAGGGAACTCACTCTACATTGCTATATGTGTTCCAACATAGAGGCTCTCATAGATTAGAGTTAGAGACCTCACAATACATTGCTATACTGTATATGCTCCAGCATGGAGGCTCTTATAGGTTAGAGTTAGTGACCACACTATACATTGCTATATATGCTCATCACGAAGGCTCTCAAACGCTTAGAGACCTCACTATGCATTTCTATACACACTCACTGACCACTTTACTAGGTACACCTTGCTAGTGCCAATAAAATATCCCCCACATCATTACACCACCACCAAAAGCTTGAATCATTGATACAAGGCAGGAAGGATCCATGCTTTCATGTCATGTACACCAAATTCTGACCCTACCATCTGAATGTCCCAGTCAGCAGTCTGCCCATTCTCCTCTGACCCCTGACAAGGCATTTTCATCCACACAACTGCCACTCACTGGATATTTTCTCTTTTTTGGATGATTCTCTGTAAACCCTAGCGATGGTTGTGCATGAAAATCCCAGTAGATCAGCAGTTTTTTAAATACTCGGACCAACCTGTCTGGTACCAACAACCATGCCTCATTCAAAGTCACTTGAATCCCCTTTCTTCCCCATTCTGATGCTCGGTTTGAACTTTAACAGCAAGTCGTCTTCACTACATTTAGATGCCTAAATGCATTGAGTTGCTGCCATGTGATTGGCTGATTAGCAATTTATGCTACCAAGCAATTGAACTGGTGGACCTAAAGAGACTGTATGCTTCAACATGGAGGCTCATGTAAGCTAGAGTTTGGGACCAAACTATAAAGGGGACGTTAATGAGGCAGTGTGAAACTAAAACATGCTGAGAAATTAATTTACAATATGAAATATTTCCAAACTACCCTAAATACTGAAATAAAATGAAGTAAATGTCTCTAAAACCAATCAGGATGTAAACTTGAGAACTAGATTTAGAAAGAAAAATCCCCATTAGTTATATTGTGTTTGCATTGCAAGGAACATGATTGACCTTTCTGCATTGCAAACTTGTTTCTCTTCTTCAGACATGGAAAACTTTAGACCCTTCTCACAACAGAAATTCTTTTACGCTGAAACTCAACCTAAGCTGGTCATAAAAGGCATGAACTTCAGCCAATTCCTGTTGCCTGAATACAATGGCGGCACCAGTAACTGCATCTGGAAGGACGGAGTCACTGTTCAGGTGACAACTTTCCACCCAGCTCAGTTGATTTTTAGATCAGCTTTTGTTGTGTTGGGAACCCTATGGTTTGAATTTTGGCCGATTCAGCTGCCAGCTTAAGAAGACTAATGCAGACACTACACCTCAGGACTGATAAGGTGTAATATATTGAAATTTTTGTTCTTGGATTTAGACACTTCAAGGAATATTAAAATAATTTAAAATACTGTTGGTTTTGGGGCCATGCTGGCATACCTTATGTACACCAGGAATGAGCTAAAATTCATTGACCAATATCCTTGGCCAAATATGGCCATGTGGCCATATTAGGCCAGTATTGTCACCAGCATCCCTGGACCTTTGTTTAAATATGTCTGTAGGGAATGAAATTCCATATTTGCAGCTGACAGGACCAGTGGCCTGCTATCATGTGACAGTTTCTTGCATAATGTACACCTTAAGTGGTCCTAAAGGCAGAAGGTTTTTTTCTACCTTAATGCTTTCTATGTATTAAGGTGAAAGTAAAACCTTCTGCAGGCAGCTTCCCCTTCAGCCCCCCTTATACTTACCTTAGCCAGATTTTGATCCAGCAATGTGCATGAGAGCAGTGTCTCTAAGCTCTCTCCCTCCTCATTGGCTCAAAGACAGCAGCTGGAGCCATTGGCTCCTGCTGCTGTCAATCACAGCCAATGAGGAGGGAGTGGGGGCGGGGCCGAGCTGCACTCTGTGTGGCTCTGTGTGTCTATGGACACAAAGAGCCGGCTCAGGAGAGAGCATGCATGAGTGTACCCATAGCAAGCAGCTTGCTGTGGTGGGCACTTGGTGAGCAAGAGGTCTAGAAGAGGAGGATTGGGGCTGCTCTAAGCAAAACCTTTGCGCAGAGTAGGCAAGTATAACATATTGTAAGCAGGGGCGGACTGACAACTCACGGGGCCCCTGGGCAACAGGGGATCATGGGGCCCCTGTGTCCTCGCCCACACTCAAACCACACCCAAAAAAGCCTACGAAAGGTACCAGGGGCATATCATGGGGCCCCCTACTGACCCTGGGCCCACGTGCCCGAATGGTCAGTTTGCCCCGGATTGTAAGTGACCCTTTATGATAAACCAGGGTCCTTGCCTCCAAAATCTTATTTAAAAATCAAACATGTTGCATTTTTCTGCTTTTTTTTTTTGTTAATCAAACATTTTATTATTGCATATAAAATGAAACTCACAGTTCTTGTCTTTTGTCTATGAACTTTGCATCTACATAACTGCACTATGTGTTTGTGTTGCAGATTTTCCAGCTCAGATCTAACACTTTGATAGAAAAGGATGAGATTTCAGTTTCCTCATACCATTGCTGATGTTCCCACCCTCATCATTTCATACAAAATAGACTTAGCCTTCACCTTCAATAATAGTGACGGAGGTGACACCGGCCCAGCACATGTCGGGTGGAGGATGGATGGTCTGCTGAGTTTTCTCTGCCTGCTCTGTGTCTTTATAGCACCAGGTATGTATGACTCCAGAAGGTAATAGCATAGTAGTAATTCAAAAATTCTATAATCATGGGGGTATTTTTTCTTGTTCAAACAATTTTATTAACAATAAACCGGAATGACACAAACAAGGAGACATTGTTAATGTATACTAGGCATTAATGTAACAGTAGGACATAATAAAATGAATGAGGGTCAAGGCATTAACGCCTATACATTTCTAACGGAAACAGGTAAATAAAAATCAATGACAGATCACAAGATGGTATCAGCCAATCATGGTAATGTCTCCCAAGTGCATTAAAGAAATAGGGGAAATTCTGGAGGGGGTCAGACAGGGGCAGAAGGGGGGGGAAGGAAAAGAAGAACAACAACCATGACTCCATGAACATTCATCAAGTTCACAATAGCCTCTACGCGCTACGCACGAGGGGTTATGGACTATATCCTTGGCGTACAGTACTGAACTCAAGGGAGAAGCAGTGATTCGTCAAAGTTAGACGGAAGGAAATGCTCTACCCAAGGGCTCCATATGCGCAGGAATTTAGGGATCGTGTCAAGAACTGTGGCTTCCACCTTTGCATGTATCATGGCTTGTGTTATTCTGGTTTTGACGGCCACGACACTAAGAATAGGGATTTCCAAGACTTTGCTATAACCTGTTTAGCCGCTGTCGTGACTTGTAAGGAGCTTAAATTGCGAGTTGGAGATGCCAGAAGGGCATTGGTTGAGTAGGGCTGTTGTTGGGTCTGGCTGTATAGTGATAGTGCTAAATGTAGATATCATGGTAAAAATTTCATCCCAAAAGGTTCGTACTACAGGACAGTCCCACCATATATGGTAATGTGTTCCCAGATCCGCACAGCCTCTGAAACAGTTGGGCGAGTAATTAGGGGTAAATTTTGCGATTCTTGCTGGGACCAAGTACCAGCGGGTTAAAACTTTATAATTCATTTCCAATGCTACAACGTTCTGCGAAGACGATTTTGTGTTGGCCCAAATGTGGTCCCAATCAGACAGGTCGAATTTCATGGGGGTATTTTTTAAAGGGAATGTACACCCTACCAATGAACTAACTTATTTTCTTATATCTGTTTAATAAGTGCAAAGTAAATACCTGTTGATCCTGCCAGAAATCTTGTGAGCTGATAACGTCTGTGCTCTATGCCTGCTCCGCTCTCATATCAATGACAGGTGTACCTCGGTTTACGAACGCCTCGGTTAACGTAATTTTCGGTTTACGAATGAAAATCCATTGAAAATAATAGCTCGGTTTACGAATTTTATTTGCAATACGAAGTGTGTGCCGATTTTTTTAAAAGCAATTGCTGGCTTTTTTTTTTTTTTACTTTAGCTCACAAAATTAGCTTTCACTTTCCCCAGAGCTAAAGGAGACTTTGTTTCTTTTAAGAAACTAAAAGGGAACATTGTTTCTTTTAACATGGGGAATAAACTAAAAGGAAACTTTCTTTCTTTTAGCTGGTGGGAAAGTGACAGCTGATTCTCTGAGCTATAGTGAAGAAAAAAAAAGTGATAATTACATTTAAAAACCGGTACCATAATAAATTAAAAAAACGGCGTTGGGTCCCCACTCCCATGCATGCCAAGCCCTTCGGGCCTGGTATGGATTTTGAGGGGAACTCGAATGCCAAAACTTTTAAAAAATGGCATAGGGGCCGCCCCAAAATCCATACCAGACCCTTAGCATGCAGCCCGGCAGGTCAGGAAAGGGAGGGGGACGAGCGAGTGCCCCCCCTCCTGAACCATACCAGGCCACATGCCCTCAACATGGGGGGGTGCTTTCGGGCAGGGGGGAATAAACTAAAAGGAAACTTTCATTCTCTTAGCTGGGGGGGAAAGTGACAGCTGATTCTTTAAACTATAGTGAAGGAAAAAAAAAACTGTACTGTATACTGTATAATGAAATGCATTTTTATTACATAATATCTGAAAAATATTTTTAAAAATATTTTTCATATATACTGTATGTCTTTAAAAATACAAATCGAAATATTTGGAAAGCATTTACAAATATATGTAAAAATATATGCTAAAATGACTTTTGTATATGTTAAAAAAATCTGAAGAATACATTTAAAAAATGTTTTTTTAAAAATATTTTTCATATATTTTGTATTATATATAAAAAACGCATTTCAACATGCAGTATATATATATATATATATATATATATATATATTATTTTTTTTTTTTAATATATTGAACAAGGCCAAAATTGTAGTATTTCACATCCCTAGCCAGCACTTCTACCTTTCAGACATGGGATTATTGGTTCAGATCCCAGCCAGGACTGCATGGAGTTTGTTCTCCTTGTATTTACATGGCTTTCCTCCCACACTCCAAAGATATGCTGGTAGGTTAATTGTCTACTGTTTAAATTTTTCTTAGCGTGCGTGAGATAGAAGTCTTAGATTGTAAGCTCCTTGGGGGCAGGGACCGATTTAAAAGTACAATATGTAAAGCACTGACTGTCAGTCAATAATCACTCTTATTTCTATCATATTTTTCAGGTCATTCTCTTTTATGTGTTACATGTGTGGGAGTAAATTCCTGCACAGGACCTGCCGTGACCTGTCAATCTAATTACAGCTGTGGCTTGCTCTATAGAGAGACCACTGAAGGTACGCCTTGCAAAATATTTCAGCAGCATGATCAATTTTTATTTGTATTATTTAAGCAGAACTCCAGCCAAAGCAAATATTTCCATTTCAAATACAGGAAGTTAATGTATGATTCTCTGCTGGGCTTATGATTGTTATCTGACCCTTGATGGGCATATTGTCTTGGTCATGCCTATCTTATGGTGGCTCTAAGTCCTCTAATATGTCTAGTCTAGTCTACTCTAGACATCTATATATGATCCTTGAAGGCTTTATTGTCTCATCTATGTTTGTCTTGTAAAGGCTCTAGGTCTTCCAGTATGTCTAGTCTAGTCTAGACCTCTATATATGATCCTTGAAGGCTGTATTGTCTTGGCTTTGCTCATCTTGGTTGAGTCTCTAGGTACTCTAGTATGTGTAGTCTAGTCCTCTATGTATGATCTTTGAAGGCCATATTGTCACGGCTATGATTGTCTTTTGGTGGCTCTAGGCCGTCTAATATATCTAGTCCACTATGTATGATCCTTGAAGGCTGTATTGTCTCTGCCATTCTTGTCTTGTGGTGGCTCTAAGTCCACTAGAATGTCCAGGCTAGTATAGTCCTCGATATATGAACCTTGAAGGCTGTATTGTCTCGACCATACTTCTTCTCTTGTGGTGGCACTTAGTTCTCTAATATGTTTAGTCTAGTCCTCTATGTATGAACCTTGAAGATTTTATTGTCTTGGCCATGGTCTTCTATTATTTCTAGTCTAGTCTCGTATATATGATTCTTGAAGGCTGTATTGTTTCAGCCATGAAGGCTGTATTGTCTTGTAAAGGCTCTTGATTCTCTAGTATGTCTAATCTACTCCTCTTTATATTATCCTGGAAGGTAGTATTGTCTCGACTATGCTTGTCTTGTGTGGCTGTAGGTCTTCTAGTATGCCTATGTAACAAATATAGCATGTCTTAAAGGCTCAGTCCACCCAAATAGATTTTGTTAGATGCTGGAGAATGAAACCACCTGACATCAAAATTAGGACACACAATGGACTGTCCTATTTGTCAGTGAAGTGAGGCATAGGATATTTAATAGAAATCATGCCCCTAATACTTAAGGCCTTCAGTAGAAGACCCAGAGCTTGAATTTTGATATGGAGGTCTCGGAGAGCCATCTTGCAATATCCATGCGTATATCATGATGGGTCACCAACTTAAAAAATTGCAGATTAAAAGACATACATATTAAGCTGCTGAACCCCTCCCACAGTTCTACTCTCTGAACAAGCTATGTACAGCCCAGTGATGATGTCATTGCTATTTTTACTATCTGGGTTTGCAAAGGTATTTGGTGAACACAAATTTGATTTACAGGCACTGAAATGGCTTTAGTGTCCAGAATAAAACTGATGATGATGATAAGGATTTTTATTATTACAGTTATATAATGCTACTGTATAAATCATTGCACAGATGGTAACAACTCTACAGACTATCTAAGGTCATGCGTACCGACAAGCCAATGCAATAAGGTGGGCAGAATCGGCTATACCGGTGGCATAAGGAAGATGGGGATTTCATGCTGCAACACTGATAGCTGCACTCCAACTCTACCCCAATGTAAGTTCATTTATTTTTTTTATTATTATATTAAATTAATTACACTATCTTATTATATTATATTTTATTATTATTATTAATATATTAAGTTATTTTATTGTGATATTATATTAATAATATTTTATTATAATAAAGGAACACTTATGTCATTATGTATCAGGATGAAATCCTTGGACCCATTGTCAGACCCTATGCTGGTGAAGTGGATTCTGGGTTCCTCCTGGTGCAGTGGGTCCTGGTTTCCTCCTGGTGCAGTGTGTCCTGGGTTCCTCCTGGTGCAGTGGATCCTGGGTTCCTCCTGGTGCACGACAATGCCTGACCTCATGTGGCGAGAGTATGCAGGCAGTTCCTGGAGGATGAAGGAATTGATACCACTGAATGGCCTCCACACTCACCTGACCTAAATCCAATAGAACACCTCTGGGATGTCATGTTTCAGGTCCATCCAACACGGGTTGCACCTTGGACTGTCCAGGAGCTCAGTGATGACCTGGTCCAGATCTGGGAGGAAATCCCCCAGGACACCATCCATGGTCTCAGTAGGAGCTTCCCCCGATGTTGTCAGGCATGCATACAAGCACATGGGGGTCATACAAACTACTGGGGACCATTCTGAGTTGCTGCAATGACATTTCAGCAAAATGGACTCGCCTGCTGCATCATTTTTTCACTTAGATTTTTGAGGTGTCTTTGAATTCAGTCCTCTGTAGGTCAATCATTTTCTTTTTTCCTTTCCTTTCCTTTCCTTTTCTTTCCCTTCCTTTCCTTTCCTTTCCCTTCCTTTCCTTTTCTTTCCTCTCCTTTCCTCTCCTTTCCTTTCCTTTCCTCTCCTTTCCTTTCCTCGCCTTTCCTTGCCTTTCCTCGCCTTTCCTCTCCTTTCCTTTCCTTTCCTTTCCTTTCCTTGCCTTTCCTTGCCTTTCCTCTCCTTTCCTTTCCTTTCCTTTCCTTTCCTTGCCTTTCCTTGTCTTTCCTCTCCTTTCCTTTCCTTTCCTTTTCTTTCCTCTCCTTTCCTTTCCTTTCCTTTCCTTTCCTCTCCTTTCCTTTCCTCGCCTTTCCTCTCCTTTCCTTGCCTTTCCTCTCCTTTCCTTTCCTTTCCTTTCCATGCCTTTCCTTGCCTTTCCTTTCCTTTTCCTTTTCCTTTTCCTTTTCCTTTTCCTTTCCTTGCCTTTCCTCTCCTTTCCTTTCCTTTCCATGCCTTTCCTTTCCTTTCCTCGCCTTTCCTTTCCTTCCCTTTCCTTTCCCTTCCTTTCCTTTCCTTTCCTCCATTCCTGCCTTCCTCTATGCCAAATTGAAAAAAAAATACTGCTATGGATTGGTACCAGGAAACATTACAGCAAGTATTTGATATAATTTTCTGTTTTCCTGGCACCAACCTGGCAGCAAACTAACAAAAGCATTCTGCCATAGATTTGCTCCAGGAAATGTTTTTATTTTTAGCTTTTAGATAAAATGTTCTGTGTTCTTAACATGCACTTGACTAGTTTTCATATCTGATTTAAAATGATCTTTATGTTTATTATACTTATTTGTTTAATGTCAACTATTTACATTACAGAGAACATTCATAGAATCTGCACTCCCCTCCTCTGGGAATTTATAGAAAACTGGTCTAGACTGTAGTTTTGCTGTGTGGGGCGCATTGTGCACATTATAGAACCAGGGGCGGACTGACAACTCATGTGGCCTCCGGGCAATAGGGGATCATGGGGCCCCTGTGTCCTTGCTCACACTCAAATCACACCCAAAAAAGCCTATGAAAGGTACCAGGGACATCTCATGGGGCCCCATACTGACCCCGGGCCCTCGGGCACCGCCCGAGTTCCCCAATGGTCAGTCCATCCCTGTATAGAACATCTATTTCTCAGTGTTTCCTCCTCCAGCAATGACAGGTCTAAGATGTCATCGCCACAATGATGCCGCCATCTCCCCGCCATTTTCCCCCAGGATGAGATTTTGGTGATTGGGTTTACATCAATGTCAAAGCGGTCCTAAACACAAAAACTACAAATGTATTATATTGCATCTTACCATTTTCTTAGATTAGTGGTGGCTGAATTCGTTTTTTTTTTTTTTTTTTTAAGGCTTTATTTTTACCTGGTTATCTGTCCATTAAGTGTGTTATTTTTCAACTTCCTTTACCAGACCATGCCGTTCAGAGAAACAATAAATGACATAATTACTGTTTCTCCCAGATTTAATGGCACCATGGTGATTGGACTGTGTAATTAGGGTGTTGTGGTTTAAAAAAAAAAATCACACCTCCCATCATGTGTTCAGACAATTATAATTGGCTTTGACACCATGGTCATGGGATTGCCATGTGAGCACTTGTATGATGATCACACGTCTGTTTATAAAAAAGGTCAGGGTTACTGTTCGGGTCTATCATATTCTCAGCCAGGGGCAGACTGACCATTTGAGCACTCGGTACTGCCTGGTCAGTAGGGGGCCCCATGAAATGCCCCTGGTACCTTTTATAGGCTTTCTTGGGTGTGCTTTGAGTGTGGTCAAGGACACAAGGGGTCCCATGATCCCCTATTACCCGGGGGCCCCATGAGTTGTCAGTCCACCCCTGTTCTCAGCTAACAATGGGCTTCTTTTGTACACAAGAAGAAAGCCAGGATAGTAGCTTCTCTAACCCTCAGGAGACATTTACACCCTTAAAAACCACCTGAATTTTGATTCCATTGCATTCTGGCAAACGTTCAGTGACCAGGGGTGTATTTACCACAAGGCAAACAAGGCATTTGCCTATGGCGGCATTTTTCAGAGGGGCAGCAATGCCCCTCAGAAGAAGGGATGGAAGAAGTGACACAAGCGGCATGGGGACCTGGTGGTTTCTGAGAGAGGCTGTGGGTTTCATGACAGTGTATGCCAGGGGCGGACTGACCATTTGGAAACTTGGGCACTACCGGAGGGCCCGGGGTCAGTAGGAGGCCCCATGAGATGCCCCTGGTACCTTTTTCATAGGCTTTTTTGTTTGGGCAAGGACACAGGGGCCCCATGATCCCTATTGCCTTGGGGCCCCATGAGTTGTCAGTCCGCCCCTGGTGTATGCACAGTCCAGCTCTCATTCCCGGGGAGCTGTGAAGGTGAGTGTCTTCCTCTCTCCCATGGGCGATGGTGGCTGATGTGTGGGGGGCAGAGGTAGTGGAAGGCCCTCTCAAGTGGGGGGCAGGAGTGTTGTTGGCAGGGGTGGACTGACCATTTGGAAACTTGGGCACTGCCTGAAGGCCCGGGGTCAGTAGGGGGCCCCATGAGATGCCCCTGGTACCTTTTTCATAGGCTTTTTTGAGTTTGGGCAAGGACACAGGGGCCCCATGATCCCTTATTGCCCAGGGGCCCCATGAGTTGTCAGTTCGCCCCTGGTTGTTGGTCAAGCTCTCTCTGTGGGGGGATGGGGGGGTGCGCTGATTTTTGTGTTGCCTAGGGTAGCAGAAAACATAAATACACCACTGTCAGTGACACAAAAACTCTTGATTTTGGTCATCCCTAGTGTTGGTCTTAAGGGGTTGACCTTTGTTGATCTTTAAGAATTAACCTTACTAGGCATGTGCCATTACTTGTGTTACAAATCGAAATTCAGACAACATTTTCATTATTCAGAGACTCAGATGTATCCGGATTTCAGAATCACAGTAATAACGCTTTCCAGTTAATAGTTACATAGTTAGTCTGGCTGAAAAAAGACAAAAGTCCATCCAGTTCAACCATAGAAAACAAAAAAAAGTTATAATCCTACACCCACAGTTGATCCAGAGGAAGGCAAAAAACCCAGCAAAGCACGATCCAATTTTCTCCTGCTGGGAAAAAAAATTCCTTCCTGATCCCCCGAGAGGCAATCAGATATTCCCTGGATCAACATTACCTATAAATGTTACATCCAGTTATATTCTGTGTATCCAAGAAAGAATCCAGGACTTTCCTACAGCAATCCACTGAGCTGGCCACAACCAACTCTTGAGGGATAATCCAAAATAAATTATAATGAAATTAATTATCCAAATTTGAAAATGAATTTGAATTAGAAAATGAATTTGAATTTGAAATGGAAACATATTGCAAAAAAAAATACAGTAAGATATGAAAGTGAAATTAGATGATGATTCCTACTTGGGCTGCTGAACAGAATAGAATAGAAGAATAGAACAGAGTACAGTGGCTAAATAGCTAGCACTCCTGCCTGGCAGTACTAGGGTCGTTGGTTCAAATCCAAGCCACAGCACCTCCTGCCTGGAGTTTGCATGTTCTCCCTGTGCCTGTGTGGGTTTCCTCCAGGTACTCCGGTCTCCTCCCACACTCCAAAGATATGCTGGTAGGTTAATTGGATCCTGTCTAAATTGTCCCTAGTATGTTTATGTATGAATGTAAGTTAGGGACCTTAGATTGTACGCCCCTACGGTTATGGTCTGATGTGAATGTACAATATATAGATGTGTAAAGCGCTGTGTAAATTGACAGAGCTATATAAGTACCTAGAATAAAAAATAATTAAACAGAGTAAAATAGGAAATAACAGAACTGTACAGAATAGAACATAAAGGAATAAAAAAGAGAAGACTAGAGCAGAATAGAATGTAGTAGAATAGAATAAAACAACATACACTAGAATAAAATAGAAGGGATATAACCATCTTCTGAAATTTTTATTTAGGTAACGAATTCTGCAAACGAGTCATTCTAACATAATCAATATGTGAAACTAAATTATTAACTTAACAAATGAATCAGAAACAAATAGACTAGAACACAAAAGAATAGAACAGAAAAGTAAAGAATAGACTAAAACAGAAAAGAATATAAAATAATAGAATAGAATAGAAAAGATAGAAAAAAACAGAATAAAATAGGAAATAAAGGAATAGAAAAGAATAAAATAAAATACAACAGAATAGAATACAAAATACTGTATATACTCGAGTATAAGCCGAATTTTTCAGCACATTTTTTGTGCTGAAAAACGGCCCCCTCGGCTTATACTCGAGTCAGCCAGGGGGGGCGCAAGGCTCCGTCAAGGGGTACAGGGGTGGGCAGAGGGCTGCTGTCTCTTACCTGGCTCCCACGATGATCCATCCAGGAAGCGCTGCTCCTTCCGTCACTCCGGCCACTCCCTCACTCCTGCCGCTCGGCTCCGCCTCCTCACCGGTGATTGGCCGCCAGAACTGTAGCTCAGGAAAGGTACACAGGCGGCCAATCATGGGCGAGGAGGTGGAGCCAAGCGGACCCACGAAAATTGAGTGAGGGAAAAGCCGGTAAGTGTGCAGTGCAGAGGTGCTGCTGCAACCACATATGCTGGCTGCAGCAGCACCATACTGCAACAGGGGTCAGCAAGTGTCATTGGTGTCAGTGGGAGGAATAATGCCGCATCATTGGTGTCACTGATACTAATGATGGAACATTATTCCTCCCACTGACACCAACGATGGGGCACTATTCCTCCCACTGACACCAATGATGGGGCACTATTCCTCCCACTGATACTAATGATGGGGCATTATTCCTCCCACTGACACCAACGATGGGGCACTATTCCTCCATCTGACACCAATGATGGGGCACTATTCCTCCCACTGACACCAATGATGGGGCACTATTTCTCCCACTGACACCAACGATGGGGCACTATTCTTCCCAGTGATACCAATGATGGGGCACTATTCCTCCCACTGACACCAATGATGGGGCACTATTCCTCCCACTGACACCAATGATGGGGCACTATTTCTCCCACTGACACCAACGATGGGGCACTATTCCTCCCACTGATACCAATGATGGGGCACTTTTCCTCCCACTGATACCAATGATGGGGCACTATTCCTCCCACTGACACCAATGATGGGGCACTATTTCTCCCACTGACACCAATGATGGGGCACTATTTCTCCCACTGATACCAATGATGGGGCACTATTCCTCCCACTGACACCAATGATGGGGCACTATTCCTCCCACTGATACCAATGATGGGGCACTATTCCTCCCACTGATACCAATGATGGGGCATTATTCCTCCCACTGATACCAATGATGGGGCACTATTCCTCCCACTGACACCAATGATGGGGCACTATTCCTCCCACTGATACCAATGATGGGGCACTATTCCTCCCACTGATACCAATGATGGGGCACTATTCCTCCCACTGATACCAGTGATGGGGCACTATTCCTCCCACTGACACCAATGATGGGGCACTATTTCTCCCACTGACACCAATGATGGGGCACTATTCCTCCCACTGATACCAATGATGGGACACTATTCCTCCCACTGATACCAATGATGGGGCACTATTCCTCCCACTGATACCAGTGATGGGGCACTATTCCTCCCACTGACACCAATGATGGGGCATTATTTCTCCCACTGACACCAATGATGGGGCACTATTCCTCCCACTGACACCAATGATGGGGCACTATTCCTACTTATAACAATTTTATAGACAAATGATACTATTTACAGTCGCGCGGGGGGCGATAAATAAATATTCATGTGATTTTATTGGTCTCTATCTTTATTTTTTACATTGACTAGTAGGTGCCTCATTTCCCACCCTCGGCTTATACTCGAGTCAATAGTTTTTCCCAGTTTTTTGTGGTAAAATTAGGTACCTCGGCTTGTATTCGGGTCGGCTTATACTTGAGTATATACGGTAAAACAACAGAATAGAAAAGAATAGAATAAAAAATAAAAGAATAGAATAGCATAGAAATAAATAGAATAAAATAGAAAGAATATAGCCATCTTCTGAAATCTGAATTTACGAAACAAATTCTGAAAATGAATCATTCTAACATACCGAATATGCAAAATTTAATTATTAACTTAACAAACGAATCCAAAACAAGATGAATGTTTCCACTGTGCACATCTTTATATTTTACTCTTACATCTTCTCAGCTTACATAACTATAAAATAATGTTCTGCTTAATTAATGGGACATCAAAATGATCTGTTAAGAATATTTTATATAATATTTTTATTGTACATTTTTATATGTGTTTTTGTAACTGAAGTTATCATTACCTTCTAACAGGGCCAGCTGACAGTTCGCAGGCCAATGGACTGTTTTGCCCATCATGCCGATCTCAGACGCAGAGCTGGTGTAAGCAACAGACGAATATACAATGTACCGGCAGCGAGCAAACGTGCATTTTTGAATCTAATGTAACGTCAGGTATTTCACCATTATTTTATGTTTTTATGTATTTTTTTTATTTTATTTAAAAATGATTTGTCATGAGAGTACAATCCTATCCACAACAAAATTGCTCTTTAACCTTTTTGGTGCTGAGACAAGGTCCTCTGGCATCCACAATGAGGACTGAGAGCAGAGCTCTTAAAAAAAACTATATTTTTTAAATATTTATCAAGTAAATTTGAAATTTAGCATATGTATAGTTTGTATTCTCTTTTATGGCCAGGAGGTAGAGCTGCGTGCACCTTTTCACATGTTTTCTAATTTATTTTCCTGCTTTGTGGAAAAAGGTCTGCTGCTTACAGAGCTGAATAGCTCAAGCTGAAATCCACTCACATAAGTGAACGAGTCAGAGTAACACCTCTTCAGGGGCGGACTGACAACTCATGGGGCCCCCGGGCAATAGGGGATCATGGGGCCCCTGTGTCCTTGCCCAAACTCAAAAAAGCCTATGAAAAAGGTACCAGGGGCATCTCATGGGGCCTCCTACTGACCCCAGGCCCTTGGGCAGTGCCCGAGTTTCCAAATGGTCAGTCCGCCCCTGCACCTCTTTCTCCTCCTTTCTGATGGGTCCATACCGATCGAAAAGCAAACAGCTCCTGCTCTGCCATCTTTGGAAAATTGGTATATATACACATATTATATATATATTATATATATGTGTGTGTGTGTGTGTGTGTGTGTGTGTGTGTGTGTGCGTGTATATATATATATATTTTTTTTTTTCCTCTAAATTACTGTATGTCACCTATAGTTTTACAATTTTTTGTAATTTTAAATACAGGGGTTGGACAAAATTATGAAAACATCATGTAAAAGAGCAAATTAGTTACCCAGTATGTTGTTGGACTGCCTTTAGCATCCTAGATAGTGGTGTATTTTGATTTAGTGCTGCCCTAGGAAACAAAAAAATCAAAACCCCACCCCCCCTCGCGGGGGAGATGACTTGACACTGCCACAACTGTACAACACACCATCTTGTGCCAGAAAAAAGACCTTCATCTCTAGAGCTGCCATGAAATTGAAGGGGAAAAACATATAGGCCTGTGCTCACTGCTTCCTGCCCCACCCTCGTGTCCACTACCAGCCAACCCATACGGAGCAACCTAGGACACAGCTGTACAACACACCGTCTTGTGCCAGAAAAAAGACCTTCATCTCTAGAGCTGCCATGAAATTGAACTGGAAAAACATGTAGGCATGTGTTCACTGCTTCCTGCCCCACCCTCGAGTCCACTACTGTCCCACCCATATGGAGCAACCTAGGACACAACTGTACAATACACCATCTTGTGCCAGGATAAAGACCTTCATCTCTAGAGCTGCCATGAAATTGATGGGAAAAACATGTAGGCATGTGTTCACTGCTTCCTGCCCCACCCTCCTGTCCACTACCATCCCACCCACATTGAGCAACCTAGGACACAACTGTACAACACAGCATCTGTGCCAGGAAAAAGACCTTCATCTCTAGAGCTGCCATGAAATTGATGGGAAAAAAGATGTAGGCATGTGCTCACTGCTTTCTGCCCCACCCTCGAGTCCACTACTGTCCCACCCACACGGAGCAACCTAGGACACAACTGTACAACACACCATCTTGTGCCAGAAAAAAGACCTTCATCTCTAGAGCTGCCATGAAATTGATGGGGAAAAACATATAGGCATGTGCTCACTGCTTCCTGCCCTACCCTCAAGTCCACTACCGTCCCACCCACACGGAGCAACCTAGAACACAACTGTACAACACACCATCTTGTGCCAGGAAAAAGACCTTCATGTCTAGAGCTGCCATGAAATTGATGGGGAAAAAAATGTAGGCATGTGCTCACTGCTTCCTGCCCCACCCTCGAGTCCACTACCATCCACCCACATGGAGCAACCTAGGACACAACTGTACAACACACCACCTTGTGCCAGGAAAAAGACCTTCATGTCTAGAGCTGCCATGAAATTGATGGGGAAAAAAATGTAGGCATGTGCTCACTGCTTCCTGCCCCACCCTCGAGTCCACTACCATCCACCCACATGGAGCAACCTAGGACACAACTGTAGAATACACCATCTTATGCCAGGAAAAAGACCTTCATCTCTAGAGCATCCATGAAATTGATGGGGAAAAACATGTAGGCATGTGCTCACTGCATCCTGCCCTACCCTCAAGTCCACTACTGTCCCACCCACATTGAGCAACCTAGGACACAACTGTACAACACACCATCTTGTGCCAGAAAAAAGACCTTCATCTCTAGAGCTGCCATGAAATTGATAGGGAAAAACATGTAGGCATGTGCTCACTGCTTCCTGCCCCACCCTCGAGTCCACTACTGTCCCACCCACACGGAGCAACCTAAGACACAACTGTACAACACACCATCTTGTGCCAGAAAAAAGACCTTCATCTCTAGAGCTGCCATGAAATTGATAGGGAAAAACATGTAGGCATGGCTCACTGCTTCCTGCCCCACCCTCGAGTCCACTACTGTCCAACCCACACGGAGCAACCGTACAACACCATAGAATACGACCCAGATATGTAGGAAGACTTTTATTCTTGGTTAAGCTCAGTGTTTCCTATTTCTTTAACAATAATTACACTTTCTGTCTGAAATAGTTTTTAAATTTCAGTGATTTGTTTATTTTTTTCAGGTTCTGGTGAAAGTGCGGTAGGCTGTGCCACTCCAAATTTCTGCGATGTCACACAATATTCATACGTATCTGGTAGTTACAGTGTTTCCTTGGATTTTTTTTGTTTCCCTGCAACTAACACCTCCGGGGCCGTACCTACAACAGGTAAGAAAGAGATTGTTCCATTGTGCCTGTGAAGGTTCTCATGTATCCAGGTCATGGTATATTTGGTAGACAGTCACAGTCAACTGGACTTGAATAAAGTTAACCCCTGGTTCACATCTGTGGGGTCGTGCGGGCTGCGATTTGGCAAGGCATGAGAGCCCATTCATTTGATAGGACTCCCGTGCCCCGGGACACGCAGGGAAGAGGTCCCTGCACTGCTTGGGAAATCGCAGCCCTCATGGGAAACAAGCTTCCCAGTATGGTTGCAATTTCCAATGCGGGTGGCGTGTCATTAGAATTAATGGCACCCGCCTGCGGGTCCCACATTCCTTTGTGTGGGTGGTGCGGCTGCAGATATTTATGCGGGTCCCACAGCGGTACCGACCGCACATATGTGAACGAGGGGTAAAGGATATGTTAAACTTTTTGCCAAAAATAATAAGTGCACATTATCGGAAAGCTCTCGATCACAAGTAGAGATCGGGAGCTTTCTGTTAGCTCCTGGTAACTGTACCAGAAGCGCGCACGGTGCGCACTCTCGACACAGTTCTTTTTTTGTTTAGGTATGCATATATGCGGCCTCTCTGCACTAAGGCCCACCCACTGAGAGGCCAAATATATGAGTACGGCTGAGGGGGAAGAGTTAACTTATTAGTCAGAGACAGAGTATTTGTACCTAGCCAATGACAATTCCCACTATTGGTTAATCTACAAATCTCCACATTTAAAACAATAAAAATGTAAGGGCAAGTATGCAAAAATGTGAATGTGATCTACCTATCTGTCTTGGAAAGAGAGACAGAGGATTTGCACTAAGTCAATGAGAGTTCCCTCTAGTGGCTAACCTTCAAATCTTCACACTTAAAGTGTTACTAAACCCACAACAGTACAATCAGCCTGTAGATGCAGTAAAGCATGCTTGTTATACTCACTGTGGAACCTAAGGGGTTAATCCTCCGCATTGTGTAAAAAGGTTGTTTGATCCTGTCTTCTCTGCCCCTCCTCTTGTTGAAATGACCACCTGAAACAAACTGAATCCGTTGTCACAGGCACGTGCTTAGTTTGGTGTGCTAGAGGTTTTTTTTTTCTTGGAAGAGTACATGTGATCAGCACAGGGCCAATCAGCACTGTCCAGACAGAGGTCAGGTGTTCTGCATCCTCCTAGAGAAGAATGAAAACTCCTCCTACAAGCTTAACTAGTGCTCTGCTGGACACTGATAGAAGTCACAAGACTGCTCTATACTGCTGATGAGAAAAAGGTATTTAGGAGTTTATATTTACTAAAATAATTGCATTTCCATGTTGTGTGTACTGTGGAAGACCAGATATAGTGAATGCAGGGTCCAGGGAGAGCGGATATAGTGAATGCAGGGTCCGGGGAGAGCGGATATAGTGAATGCAGCGTCCGGGGAGAGCGGATATAGCGAATGCAGGGTCCGGGGAGAGCGGATATAGTGAATGCAGGGTCCGGGGAGACCGGATATAGTGAATGCAGGGTCCGGGGAGAGCGGATATAGTGAATGCAGGGTCCAAGGAAACCGAATATAGTGAATCAGGGTCTGGGGAGACCAGATATAGTGAATGCAGGGTCCGGGGAGACCGAATATAATGAATGCAGGGTCTGGGGAGAGCGGATATAGTGAATGCAGGGTCCGGGGAGACCGAATATAGTGAATGCGGGGTCCGGGGAGACCGGATATAGTGAATGCAGGGTCCGGGGAGACCGAATATAGTGAATGCGGGGTCCGGGGAGAGCGGATATAGTGAATGCAGGGTCCGGGGAGACCAGATATAGTGAATGCAGGGTCCGGGGAGACTAGATATAGTGAATGCAGGGTCGGGGGGAGAGCGAATATAGTGAATGCAGGGTCCGGGGAGACCAGATATAGCAAATGCAGGGTCCGGGGAGACCAGATATAGTGAATGCGGGGTCCGGGGAGACCAGATATAGTGAATGCAGGGTCCAGGGAGACCAGATATAGTGAATGCAGGGTCCTGGGAGACTAGATATAGTGAATGCAGGGTCCGGGGAGACCGGATATAGTGAATGCAGGGTCTGGGGAGAGAGGATATAGTGAATGCAGGGTCCGGGGAGACTAGATATAGTGAATGCAGGGTCCGAGGAGACTAGATATAGTGAATGCAGGGTCTGGGGAGACTAGATATAGTGAATGCAGGGTACGGGGAGAGCGGATATAGTAAATGCAGGGTCTGGGGAGAGAGGATATAGTGAATGCAGGGTCCGGGGAGACCGGATATAGTGAATGCAGGGTCTGGGGAGACTAGATATAGTGAATGCAGAGTCCGGGGAGACTAGATATAGTGAATGCAGGGTCTGGGGAGACCAGATATAGTGAATGCATGGTCCAGGGAGACCAGATATAGTAAATGCAGGGTCCGGGGAGACTAGATATAGTGAATGCAGGGTCCGGGGAGACTAGATATAGTGAATGCAGGGTCCGGGGTTTAGTAACACTTTAAATATAATGAAAATATAAAGGGGCAAGCATGTAAACATGTGAAAGTGATTTTAAATATATTAAGATTAAGAAAAAAAAACTGCAATTTTAATTTAAAAAAAAGAATAGCAGCAAAATAAAAATGCATTTTTTGTGTTATAGGTACCACAGTCACATGCATTCGTTGTTCAGCTCATGGCACTTTAGACTGTACAGGTCCTTCACAGACATGTCCTTTAAATAATGTATGTGCATCAGCATACGTGATAACCAATGCTGGTAGGTGTCAGCAAACTTGTCCTCTTCATATGTTTCTCTTCCTACCTGTGTGCAGTCTTAGAAAAGCCAAGACCGGTAGAAGGAAACTTTGCAAATAAAAATAGAATTTATGAGTGTATCAGCTTTGAAGCCTTCTTTCATAATATTAGTTAATATTCTTATCAGCAAAACTGTTATTTTATTTTAGCCCCGGTTCACACTGCTGCAACTTTGCATGAGACTTGCAGTACATAATGTCACATGACAATTGAATGTCCATTTATTTCAATTGCCATTCCTATCAAGGAGACTCAAGTTGCAGTGGCGTTATAAACGTTTCCTGCACTACTTTAATGTGACTTTGATGCGTCTTGTGCCCTACACTCTTCAAGGTGCATGAAACTCGCAAGTAAGTTGCACTGCATAGTTGCACTGGAAATTATACAACAATGGGGTGGCAGCAATGTGAACAGAGCCTCAATGGATATATTTGACACACAAGTACTTCCAGTATATTTTTATTTTTATACTGTGATATCTATTATAGATGTTTATTTATTCATAGATCTTTTTCTCTTTCTTTCTTTCTTTCTTTTCCTTCTTTCTTTCTTTCTTTCTTTCTTTCTTTCTTTCTTTCTTTCTTTCTTTCTTTCTTTCTATTCTATCTATCTCATATCTATCTATCTATCTATCTATCTATCTATCTATCTATCTATCTACCCTTTTTCTTTCTTTCTTTCTTTCTTTCTTTCTTTCTTTCTTTCTTTCTTTCTATCTATCTACTTTTTTCTCTCTTTCTTTTCTTTCTTTCTTTCTATCTACTTTTTTCTCTCTTTCTTTTCTTTCTTTCTATCTATCTATCTACCCTTTTTCTTTCTTTGTTTCTTTCTTTCTTCTTTCCTTCCTTCTTTCTTCCTTTCTATCTATCTATCTATCTATCTATCTATCTATCTATCTATCTATCTATCTCATATCTATCTATCTATCTATCTATCTATCTATCTATCTATCTATCTATCTATCTATCTATCAACCTTTTTCTATCTTCTTTCTTTCTTTCTTTCTTTCTTTCTTTCTTTCTTTCTTTCTTTCTTTCTTTCTTTCTTTCTTTCTTTCTTTCTTTCTTTCTTTCTTTCTTTCTTTCTTTCTTTTTTTCTTTCTTTCTTTCCTTCTTTCCATGACAATGAGGTGGCATAAGTGTGAACAAAGCCTTAATGGACATATCTGACACACAAGTACTTCCAATATATTTTTATTTTTATAAATAATTACATAGTTAAGATAAAAAAAAGATACAAGTTCATCTACTTCGACAAGCAGAGAAAAATAAATAAATAGAAATTGGCTACATATAGATGTCACAATGAAAGGTTCTCTGCAACCCCTTCCCACATTCTCCACCCCTAGTGATAATTTAGGGAGAATGTGTATCTTTGGGGATCTGTGAAGAAGTTCTGTGTATCTTGACACGACTGATATGGCGGCATAAAGAGCACTTACTGTATATCCTTCTCCACTCTTCAAAAAAGTTTTTTTTTTGTCCATGACTTGATGTCATCTTGCATTTCTCATAGCTGCATGGACTTCTGAGACATTGGGGTGTTTATGTTATTTTAAGCAAATATATTTATTTATTAGGTGGAAGTTCATTTTTATCCAGGACCTGTGAACCGATCAGTAAGTGCAATATGTATGGAAGCATTACCGCTGCTGGAACCAAAATCAACTTTGGTATAAGCTGCTGCACTACAGACAACTGTACGCCGGCGATCCCCCCGTGTAAGTCATTCTCTCCTTAGATATTGGCTTGGATCTGCAAATATAAGCTCCTGTTAACATCTCGCATAGCAGGAACAAGGGTTCCCTCTTGCGATTTTTTTTTTTAGGCTAGGTTCACATCTCTGTGTGCTGCAATGGAAGTGTTTTTCTGGAGCATTATGCATTTTTGCTACGTTTTGATGCACTTTTTTTGCCAATTAAAAAGCATTGACTTTGAAGCTCGATTCACATTACTGCAAACAGAAAGTCACGCATATCATGGTGCGACTTTGTCAAGCAAATTCCTGGCAATTTGTTGGCGACTTGTTGCAGCTTGAGTAGTACTTTGATGTGACTTGATAGGACCAGCTAGAAAAAAATGGTATCGGGATGCTATTGGCATCATTCCAGTACACCTGAAATCCAGTGATATACCAGGTACATGTCTGGCCGACAAGTGCATATCATTTAGTCCGTGTAAAGGTTATAGTCTACAAACTATGGTGTGTATATATATATATATATATATATATCAGGGGCGGACTGACAACTCTTGGGGCCCCTGGGCAATAGGGGATCATGGGGCAATAGGGGATCCTTGCCCACACTCAAAGCACACCTAAAAAAAGCCTATAAAAGGTACCAGGGGCATTTCATGGGGTCCCCTACTGACCCCGGGCCGTCTGGCAGTGCTCGAATGGTCAGTCCGCCCCTGATATATATATACTGTATATATATATATGAAAATTGATCAGTCCTGATGTACTGAAACCCTATCTCATTATATAATTTCTTGAGGCCCTAAAATGCCAGGACAGTACAGATCCCCCCAATGAGCCCTTTTTGGAAAGTAGGCAGTCTGACGTATTTACTAGGAGGTTGTTTGTTTGTTTTGTTTTTTTGAAGTTCTAATTTTTGGGGGGAAAATGAAGAGATTAATTTTTTTTCCATCTTTTTTTATAATGTCACCGGGGCATTACAGCGTCATCATATGACTGGTATGGCAATGATCAGGGATACTGACTGGTGACAGTATGTAAAAAAAAAGAATTATTATTATTATTATTAATTATTATTATAATTATTATTATTAATTAAAACATTTTTAAACTGTTTTTTTCTTTTTTTGTTTTTACAATTTTTTACATACTTTTACTGGAGTAGTTCAGTGTCACCATCGTATCACTTTACTACCATAGGGGGTGATCAGGGATTTTTTTTTTACACTGATCACTGTTATAAACAATAATTTTAGCTCTCATGAATGGTGTTCCATTCATGCCAAGTACCATGTGATAGCTGTGCACCAATCACAGCATCACAACAGTGATCAAGCTGTCATAAATAAAAAGCTATTCATGACACATTGCTTACATAAATATCATGTGATCGCTATAAGTGGTCATAGCAATCACATAATACCCGACCACCCATAGCGGTCATGGGATTGTGCATCTGCGCACACCAGGTGCACATGTGCCAAGCAACATACTGGCTGTGCTGCCTGCCGGGCTGTGGGCGGGCAGCAAGTGGTTAAAATGAATGTATTTTTCTCTATTTCCATACAGTGCCAACCAAAATTATGATGCCAAATGCCATTAAATGCAAGAGCTGTTCTTCTGACGTTGGCACTTGTGAGACCAACAATACCATGGCCTGCGGTGGGGATGAAGACCAGTGTATGAAGTTTGCATTGATTTCAGGTCATTTTATTAATTCCTTTATTATAACTGATTATCGTATATGATCAAAATTCAGACAAAATTTTCATTGTTCGGAAATTGGGATGTATCAGAATTTCCAAATTACAATAGTAACACATTTAAACGATTCTGAAATAATGAAACGAAAATTTGCTCATAATAAATTATATGAATTTGAAAACATAATCAAATTCGAAAACAAATTTGAAATGCAAACATATTGCTGACGATTGCTGATTTTCTTCAAAGACTGCGTGTATTAGAATATAGCTGTCTTCCAAAATTTGAATTTCAAAAAGAATAGAATAGAATAGAAAATAAAGGAATAAAATGAAAAAGAACAGAATAGGTTTAAAAAAGAATAGAATAGAATATAGCTGTCTTCCGAAATTTGACATTTGAAAATTGAATTTCGAATAGAATATAATTAAATAAAAAGAATATAGCCATCTTTCGAAATTAGATTTTCGAAAAGAATAGAATAAAACAGAATAGAATAAAAAAGAAAAGAACAGAATAGAAAACAAAGGAATGAAATAGATAAGAACAGAATAGAAAAGAAAAGGGTGTCTGCTCCTCTTTGGATCTTCTGTGGTCTTTGATGATGCACGTGACCAGGGGCGTACTGACAACTTATGGGGCCCCTGGGCAATAGGGGATAATGTGGCCCCTGTGTCCTTGCCCAAACTCAAAAAAGCCTATGAAAAAGGTACCAGGGGCATCTCATGGGGCCCCCTACTGACCGAGTTTCCAAATGGTCAGTCCGCCCCTGCACGTGACATCAGCGCCACTCCCTGGAGTGCACACAGCAATGATCCCTTACATTCCATTTCCCTTACCCACTGCACTTAGATTGGCGCCCTCTTTCTGTCTTCCCAGTTACTATAGCTGTCTCTCCTGCCAGTGTTCTTACTCCATCTATTCACTGATGCCCCTTTTGGAGGATACCCTTCTTGACTGTGATGAGAAGCATTTTATTGTCATCCTTGTGTGAGTTGCTTATTGACATTTTTATAGTTTTTGAGACATCTGCTACACTTAGCCTGCGCACTCTGCTCTGTTTGCTTGCTGTTTTAGAGAAACCTTTAGTAGAGGTGCTGCGTGAAGTCTGCTTGATTTATGACACCATGGACTTTACATTCTAAGAACTTGTCCAGATGACTCATTTTTCTTGAACTGTCTTTCTATTGAGTCCACCCCTTCCCAGCTACACCTCTGCGCCATATTGCTCACACATTGTTGACCATTTTAATACCTGTGTGATGATGCCACATCTGCTGTGCTCCATGATTTGGCTGGAGTTGAGCTTTAAGAGGCTACAATGGTGTTATATCGTAAAAAAAATTTTATGTAAAAAAAGCCGACCTATACTCAGAAGCATAAGACGTACATAAGAAACAGATGCCAAAGCCTCGAGTATCAGCATGTATATGACATCACCAGCTAGGCTCCACCCAACATGTTTCGCCACTAATCAGCATCGTCAGGAGAAATGAGCATTGTGGTTTGTTAGCCTTTTTGTATTGAGAAGATTCACAAGTGTATATTGTATTGCATTGCTGTAAATGTATGTCACTCATAGGATACTTTCACCGCCTCCTCAGCAGAATGTGACAGAAACCAGAAGGAATCTTCTTGTGCAATAAATAAATATTCCCTCTGGAGAGGAAGATCAAAGGACCACAATGGCGATATAGCGTAAAACAATTTTTATTTAAAATATTCAGACATATACTCACAAACATAAGAAGTATAGGAGCACATAAGAAACAGGACACCAAAGCCTCAAGTATCAGCATGTATATAACATCACCAGCTAGGCTCCGCCCAACATGTTTCGCCACTAGTCAGCATCATCAGGAAAATGAACATTGTGGTTTGTTAGCCTTGTTGTATTGAAAAGGTTCACAAGTGTATATTGTATTGTATTGCTATACATGTATCTCACTGATAGGATACTTTTACCGCCTCCTCAGCAGAATGTGACAGACACGAGAAGGAATCTTCTTGTGCAATAAATAAATATTCCCTCTAGAGAAGAAGATCAGAGGACTGCAATGGTGTTATATTGTAAAACAATTTTTATTTAAAATAAGCCGACCTACATAAGAACATAAGAAGTACAGGAGCACACAAGAAACAGACACCAAAGCCTCAAGTATCAGCATGTATATGACATCACCGGCTAGGCTCCGCCCAAGATGTTTCGCCACTAGTCAGCCTCGTCAGGAGAAAATGAGCATTGTGGTTTGTTAGCCATTTTGTATTGAGAAGATTCACAAGTGTGTATTAAATTGCTATAAATGTACTGTATGTCACTGATATGATACTTTCACCGCCTCCTCAGTAGAATGTGACAGACACCAGAAGGAATCTTTTTGTGCAATAAATCGATATTCCCTTTGCAGAAGAGGATCAAAGGACTGCAATGGTGTTATATTGTAAAACAATTTTTATTTAAAATAAGCCGACCTACATAAGAACATAAGAAGTACAGGAGCACACAAGAAACAGACACCAAAGCCTTGAGTATCAGCATGTATAGGACATCACCAGCCTGCTCCACCCAACATGTTTCGCCACTAGTCAGCATCATCAGGAGAAATGAACATTGTGTTTTGTCAGCCTTTTTGTATTGAGAAGATTCACAAGTATACATTGCATGGCTATAGAGATGTGCACCAAGTGTACGTTTAGATTGTTATAAGGTTATTATTCAACCTTTTTTGGAGTAGCACTCTTTTTGGTTTTTGTTTTACTAAGCGCAAAAATTTTTTTATAGATATTTGAAAAAAAAAAAACGGTGCTCAAATACCCATGTGACAAAATTGCAACGCCCACCAATTTATTCTCTAGGGCCTCTGCTTTGAAAAGTATATAATATTTGGGGGTTCTAAGACATTTTCTAACAATAAAAAATATTGATTGTAAAGAAAAAGTGCCAGAAAAGGCCTGGTCTTCAAGTGGATATATTTGCATTGTAAGGCTTTGCTGGGCAAATAGGTAGACCAGGCAGCAAATAACATGTTGGATGTACAATTAAACTGTGTGGCAATTGTTGTTCTTACAGAAACCAGCACCTTCCCTTATCACGTATCTTATCGCGGCTGTGGCAATAAAATACTCTGTGATGTCCAGCAAATTTTTGTAAATACGATCATCGAAAATAAGGAAATTCAACTGAAAATTGATTATACCTGCGAAAGTAGTAAGTTACTAATAGATTTCATTGGACGTATGGATGACTGCTCTTTATTGTGACTCTCTTGTGATGGACAAAACATTTGCAGAGCTGCAGCTGTTGAAATAACTTCCAGCTGAACTACAAGCAGATATAAAAGAACACAACCCTATAATCCTTAAAGTGTTACTGAACCTCGGACCCTGCATTCACTATATCTGGTCTCCCCGGACCCCGCATTCACTATATCCGCTCTCCCCAAACCCTGCATTTACTATATCCGCTCTCCCCGGACCCTGCATTCACTATATCTGATCTCCCCGGACCCTGCATTCACTATATCCGCTCTCCCCGGACCCCGCATTCACTATATCCGCTCTCCCCTGACCCTGCATTCACTATATCCGCTCTCCCCGGACCCTGCATTCACTATATCCGCTCTCCCCGGACCCTGCATTCACTATATCCAGTCTCCACCGGACCTTGCATTCACTATATCCTCTCTCCCCGGACCCTGCATTCACTATATCCGCTCTCCCTGGACCCTGCATTCACTATATCCGCTCTCCCTGGACCCTGCATTAACTATATCTGGTCTTCCTGAACCCTGCATTCACTATATCCGCTCTCCCCGGACCTTGCATTCACTATATCCACTCTCCCCGGACCCCGCATTCACTATATCCGCTCTCCCCGGACCCTGCATTTACTATATCCGCTCTCCCCGGACCCTGCATTCACTATATCTGATCTCCCTGGACCCTGCATTCACTATATCCGCTCTCCCCAGACCCGGCATTCACTATATTCGGTCTCCCCGGACCCTGCATTCACTATATCCGGTCTCCCCGGACCCGGCATTCACTATATTCGGTCTCCCCGGACCCGGCATTCACTATATTCGGTCTCCCCGGACCCTGCATTCACTATATCCAGTCTCCACCGGACCCTGCATTCACTATATCCGCTCTCCCTGGACCCCGCATTCACTATATCCTCTCTCCCCGGACCCTGCATTCACTATATCCGCTCTCCCTGGACCCTGCATTAACTATATCCGGTCTCCCCGGACCCGGCATTCACTATATTCGGTCTCCCCGGACCCGGCATTCACTATATTCGGTCTCCCCGGACCCTGCATTCACTATATCCAGTCTCCACCGGACCCTGCATTCACTATATCCGCTCTCCCTGGACCCCGCATTCACTATATCCTCTCTCCCCGGACCCTGCATTCACTATATCCGCTCTCCCTGGACCCTGCATTAACTATATCTGGTCTCCCTGAACCCTGCATTCACTATATCCGCTCTCCCCGGACCTTGCATTCACTATATCCACTCTCCCCGGACCCTGCATTAACTATATCTGGTCTCCCTGAACCCTGCATTCACTATATCTGTTCTCCCTGGACCCTGCATTCACTATATCCACTCTCCCTGGACCCTGCATTTACTATATCTAGTCTCCCTGAACCTTGCATTCACTATATCTGCTCTCCCCGGACCCTGAATTCACTATATCTGGTCTCCCTGAATCCTGAATTCACTATATCTGGTCTCCCTGAACCCTGCATTCACTATATCCGCCTCCCCGGACCCTGCATTTACTAAATCTGGTCTCCCTGAACCCTGCATTCACTATATGTGCTCTCCCCGGACTCTGCATTTACTATATCTGGTCCTCCCGGACTCTGCATTTACTATATCTGGTCTCCCTGAACCCTGAATACCCTATATCTGGTCTCCCCGAACCCTGAATACCCTATATCTCTAGCAATACACACCAAACTGAACATGTGCAGAGTGTCTCCACACAAAATGTCTTATCAGAAGATAAGAAGTCAGGATCAAACAGCCTTTTTACACAATGCGAAGGATTAACCCCTTAAGTTCCACAGTGAGTATAACAAGCATGCTTTACTGCATATACAGACTGATTTTAACGTTGTGGGATTCCTAACACTTTAAAGTGTTTGCAAAGCAAAATACATAAAAGCGTCCCCATCTCTTTAAGGGAGGCTAAGCTGCATATTGATCTTTCATTGTTGTTTAGTCTGTGCAATATTTTACAATACCAGGTTGATCCTGCCTGTTCCTATATTTCTCTCTGAAAACTGACCATGCTAATCATGACTGCTGATCCATGATGACATGGTCAGCTTACGTCCTTCTGGCTCTCTCCTTAGCGTGCCTGTATCTCCCTCTCTCTCCCTTTCATTGTGGTTCCCATGGACAAGGGGGGCATTACCATAGGAATCACTTGGGTGATTGGAGAGGAGCACCTGGTGTCCAGAAAAAGTCTTAGTTGATGATTTCCAGAAGAATTGCCTCCCCCCTTCTTTAGATCTGTATTTCTTGGAGAATGGTTAAAGTGGAGTTCTGGCCACTGCCACCTCCCCCCAAAAAAATTAAAAGTCATCAGCTACAAAAACTATGACTGACTTTTAATAGTAGGGCACTTATCTGTCCAGCATCCAGTGGTGTCCTCACCCTGAACCTATTCTTTATTTGGCTTTTGGGCACCTTGACTAAGGGAAACCAGCAGTGAAGCCTTATGGGCTTCACTGCAGTGTCCTACTGAGCATGTGCGAATTGTGCTGCGCTTTGTGAATGGGCCACAGTCCTCTGGGACCTTGGAAGTGTCCCACAGGGTTGTGGGGGGGGAAGCAGCAAACTGAGCCCAGAATTGGGACTGGGTACCTGCTCCCCCCCAAAAGGTGCCAAATGTGGCTTGGGAGGGAGGGGAAGGCAGAAAAGCCTTTTAGGTGGAACTCCACTTTAAGCTCTGAGAGGGTTAAACAGTTTCCAACCACGCTATAGCTGAAAGATGGCTACAGTACAGTCGTCCAGTTCTGGAAGGGCATCTATAGACGTCTTCCCAGAACCGTGCCCCCTGTGGCGCACATTGAGCGCGCTATGTAACCATTGTGTCCTTATCAGGGGCGGACTGACCATTTGAAAACTCGGGCACTGCCCGAGGGCCTGGGGTCAGTAAAGGGCCCCATGAGATGCCCCTGGTACCTTTTTCATAGGCTTTTTTGAGTTTGGGCAAGGACAGAGGGGCCCCATGATCCCCTATTGCCCGGGGGCCCCATGAGTTGTCAGTCCGCCCCTGGTCCTTATCACATGTAAATAGACTTTACTCTGTGTGAGAGAAAGGACAGCCAATAACTGGCAAGGCTATCAGTACAGCGTCTACACTAAGGGTACTGATTATCAGTGCCCTAATTATCAGTGCAGCCCCATCAGTACCAATCAGTGCAGCTTATCAGTGCCCCTCTTCTTTTCTCAGGTATGCCTTTCTCCTATTTTGACCCTGTGTTAGCCCGCTCACTTTAACTGCCTCTGATTAAAATCGAGTCCCTTCCCCTGCCAGATGAGGCGGTGCTCTGTAGCAGAGCTGTACAAGTGTCAGGACTGGATGGACATAAAAACAAATCATTTTAGATTTTTGATCTCTGTGTTTAGCGGCTTGCCTGCAGTTTCGTCTTTCATGTGATTATTTCCTATTTTAGGCTCTTCATGCATCGCCTGCTCATCCAGAAATTCCCTAACTTGTACCGGCTCATTAAGGACAATCCCTGCAAACTGCAATTGTGCGTCTGCTTACCAGATAATCACTATAAGTAAGTAACAAAAAGTAGGGTTTTTTTTCCCTTTGGTTCAATCCCAGCCATAAGCGTGTGCAGGGGGTGTGCTTGGGCACACCTTAATCACCCCATGTGGAGCAGACTGCCCTGCTGCCCGGGCCCCCCACTGAGTACCAATAACTCACTGTGTTCATTCATAGCTGAAGCATAGTAAACTGTGTTTACTATGCATCAATTTGTGAATGAACAGGAAGCCTTTCAGCACAGAGCACTTCCCATTCATTCACTGTCCAGTGCAGCTAAGGCTACAGAGAAAGGAACTGGGGAATCTCTATCCTCAGTCTCTTACTCTGTCTCAAAAGTGAGACATCATGAGTCTGTTTAAATGCCTGATATTTCACCAAAGCTCCCAATGAGGCTCCTAAAATAACAAAAATAAAAATCTACTAACACTGTCCACTGCTCTATTGACACCACCTATGTTTTAACCTCTTCGCATCCAGCACATGCCGATAAACGGCCGGACAGGAACGCTATCAATGGGTGATTGCCTGTGCTCGCTCCCTGGGAGTGCACAGCGCTGTGATCTGTGGCCGATTCATGTGATCACTGATTGACCAATCGGTGATCTCATGAACAGTAATAAACAACATGTCACTTCCTGACAACATGGTGCACAATTCCTCCCACTGATACCAATGATGGGGCACTATTCCTCCCACTGATACCAATGATGGGGCACTATTCCTCCCATTGACACCAATGATGGGGCACAATTCCTTCTACTGACACCAACAATGGGGCATAATTCCTTCTATTGACACCAATGATGGGGCAAAATTACTTCCAATGACACCAACGATGTTACACAATTCCTTCCATTAATACAACGATGGGGCACAATTTATTCCACTGACACCAACAATGGGGCACAATTTCTTCCACTGACATTAACGATGGGGCACTATTCCTTCCTTTGACACCAACGATAAGACACAATTCCTTCCACTGATTCCAATGAAGGGGCACAATTTCTTCCATTGACACAATGGTTGGCCACTATTCCTCCCACTGACACAAACCATAGGCAACTATTCCTTCCATTGACACCAACGTTGGAGCAGAATTCCTTCCATTGGCACCAATGATGGGGCACTAGTTCTCCACTGACACTAAAGATAGGTTATTGTTTACTCCCACTGGACGCCAGGACATTTTCTACACCCACTGGCCTTAGTCTGCCCTTTGTTTAGAAAGTTTGGAGACCCCTGTTGTAGAGCCATGTAAATCATGATGAACAACATCTACTGACTCTATGAAACTATGAAATCATGCTGAACCATCCACACCCGCTGACTACTGCCCACTAATGACAGCTCCCTGACCTCATCTGGAATGTAAACAAAGGGGAGGGGAGAGTAGCTGACAACATTGACTAAATATGGCCATGGCCATCCTTCCTTTAAAGAAAAGCAGATGGAGGCATTGTTGGTGGGAAGGGGCTATGGGAACAATTTCTATGAGAGGTTATAAATATCTGGAAGTGTTGCATATGCACAATATTAGGCATGCACCCAACATAAAACAATATAGCTGATGTTTGGTTAACTTTAAGTATTTTCCAAAGACCATAAGGCTTGCTTTGTTTCTATCAATTTTTTTTTAGAACTTTTATTAATTTTCCAGATGGAACAAAGTTGTACCAAGTCACCCGAACTTGGGCTCCTGTAAGCAAATGTAACATTACTGGTTCCATGACTGTGGATGGCACCAAGTACTCGATGGGTATAATGTGCTGCAATGGAGATGGTTGTACTCCATCAATACAAGACAGTAAGTGAATCTACCCTTCCTTCTCAGTTTTCATGGTATATCATCTAAAAAGCAAAGATTTTGTCTTGGATATTGTTTTGTTAGCAACCTCTTGAGTACAAGGAGCCCCGTGGACAGCGACTGTGTGCTCCAGTGCCATTTTTATGCGCTGACCCCACTCTGTCATTTTACGTAGCCTACCACTTCTTGGCTGAGTTTCTGTTTCATCTATTATTTATTACAGGTACTTCTATAGCTTCGTAAATTTATGTAGTGCTTTACATGTATATTGTACATTCACATCAGTCCCTAACCCTCAAGGGGCGTACAATCTAAGGTCCGTAACTCACATTCATACATACACATACTAAGGCCAATGTAGACAGGATTCAATTTACCTCCCAGCATGTCTTTGGAATGTGGGAGGAAACCGGAGTACCTGGTGGAAACCCACGCAAGCACATGGAGAACATGCAAACTCCAGGCAGGTGGTGCCGTGGTTTAGGATTCTGTTGTTCTCAGTTGCTTCCACTTTGTTACAATCCCACTAACAGTTGAGCGTGGAATATTTAGTAGATAGGAAATGTCCCGGATGGACTTATTGCACAGGTGGCCACTAGAGATGAACGAATTATTCAAAAATTTGATTCGGCTGATTCGCCGAATTTGAGGAAGAAATTTGATTCGATGCAAATTTATTCGCTACGAATTTAACTTATAAAAAGGGTTTCTAGGCTTCAGAGAGCCTTTATATTAGTGCAGAACACTGTACCTTTAATTTAAATGCCCTTGGAGATGAGGAAGGAGAAGGAGAAGGAGAAGGAGAAGGAGAAGGATGAGAAGAAGGAGAAGGATGAGAAGAAGGAGAAGGAGAAGGATGAGAAGAAGGAGAAGGATGAGAAGAAGGAGAAGGATGAGAAGAAGGAGAAGGAGAAGGATGAGAAGAAGGAGAAGGATGAGAAGAAGGAGAAGGAGAAGGATGAGAAGAAGGAGAAGGATGAGAAGAAGGAGAAGGATGAGAAGAAGGAGAAGGATGAGAAGAAGGAGAAGGATGAGAAGAAGGAGAAGGATGAGAAGAAGGAGAAGGATGAGAAGAAGGATGAGAAGAAGGAGAAGGATGAGAAGAAGGAGAAGGATGAGAAGAAGAAGGATGAGAAGAAGAAGAAGGATGAGAAGAAGGAGAAGGATGAGAAGAAGAAGAAGGATGAGAAGAAGAAGAAGGATGAGAAGAAGAAGAAGGATGAGAAGAAGGAGAAGGATGAGAAGAAGAAGAAGGATGAGAAGAAGAAGAAGGATGAGAAGAAGGAGAAGGATGAGAAGAAGAAGTATGAGAAGAAGAAGAAGGATGAGAAGAAGAAGAAGAAGGATGAGAAGAAGGAGAAGGATGAGAAGAAGAAGAAGGATGAGAAGAAGAAGAAGGATGAGAAGAAGAAGAAGGATGAGAAGAAGGAGAAGGATGAGAAGAAGAAGAAGGATGAGAAGAAGAAGAAGGATGAGAAGAAGGAGAATTCCAAGCCGGCAAAAAGTGTATCTGCAGAGCTCCGCTAAGTGTATCTGCAGAGCTCCGCTATTTCTGACAGTTCTCTGACATTCACTCCATACAGCGGTTGAAACATTGTATCTATTTGTTTCCATAAATGGAAACAAATAGATACAATGTTTCAACCGCTGTATGGAGTGAATGTCAGAGAACTGTCAGAAATAGCAGAGCTCTGCAAATACACTTAGCGGAGCTCTGCAGATACACTTTTTGCCGGCTTGGAATTCTTCTTATTTTCATCCTACTTCTTCTTCTTCTTCTTCATCCTCATCCTCAGAAGAAGAAGAAGAATGAAAAGAAGAAGAAGAAGAATGAAAAGAAGAATGAAAAGAAGAAGAAGAATGAAAAGAAGAAGAAGAAGAATGAAAAGAAGAATGAGAAGAATGAAAAGATTCTTCTTCTCATTCTTCTTTTCATTCTTCTTCTTCTTCTTCTTTTCATTCTTCTTCTTCTTTTCATTCTTCTTTTCATTCTTCTTCTTCTTTTCATTCTTCTTCTTCTTCTTTTCATTCTTCTTTTCATTCTTCTCATTCTTCTTTTCATTCTTCTCATTCTTCTTTTCATTCTTCCTCTTCTTTTCATTCTTCTTTTCATTCTTCTCATTCTTCTTTTCATTCTTCTTTTCATTCTTCTTCTCATTCTTCTTTTCATTCTTCTTCTTTTCATTCTTCTTTTCATTCTTCTTCTTCTTCTTTTCATTCTTCTTCTTCTTCTTTTCATTCTTCTTTTCATTCTTCTTCTTCTTCTTTTCATTCTTCTTCTTCTTTTCATTCTTCTTTTCGTTCTTCTCATTCTTCTTTTCATTCTTCTCATTCTTCTTTTCATTCTTCTTCTCATTCTTCTTTTCATTCTTCTTCTTTTCATTCTTCTTTTCATTCTTCTCATTCTTCTTTTCATTCTTCTTTTCATTCTTCTTCTCATTCTTCTTTTCATGAAGAAGAAAAGAAGAATGAGAAGAATGAAAAGAAGAATGAAAAGAAGAAGAAGAAGAATGAAAAGAAGAATGAAAAGAAGAATGAAAAGAAGAATGAGAAGAATGAAAAGAAGAAGGAAAAGAAGAATGAAAAGAAGAAGAAGAAGAATGAAAAGAAGAAGAAGAATGAAAAGAAGAAGAATGAAAAGAAGAATGAAAAGAAGAAGAAGAATGAAAAGAAGAAGAAGAAGAATGAAAAGAAAAAGAAGAAGAATGAAAAGAAAAAGAAGAAGAATGAAAAGAAGAAGAAGAATGAAAAGAAGAATGAGAAGAATGAAAAGAAGAATGAGAAGAATGAAAAGAAGAATGAGAAGAATGAAAAGAAGAAGAAGAAGAATGAAAAGAAGAAGAAGAATGAAAAGAAGAAGAAGAAGAATGAAAAGAAGAATGAAAAGAAGAAGAAGAATGAAAAGAAGAAGAAGAAGAATGAAAAGAAGAATGAAAAGAAGAATGAGAAGAATGAAAAGATTCTTCTTCTTCTTTTCATTCTTCTTTTCATTCTTCTTCTTCTTTTCATTCTTCTTCTTCTTCTTTTCATTCTTCTTTTCATTCTTCTCATTCTTCTTTTCATTCTTCTCATTCTTCTTCTCATTCTTCTTTTCATTCTTCTTCTCATTCTTCTTTTCATTCTTCTTCTTCTTCTCATTCTTCTTTTCATTCTTCTTTTCATTCTTCTTTTCATTCTTTTTCTTCTTTTCATTCTTCTTTTCATTCTTCTTCTCATTCTTCTTTTCATGAAGAAGAAAAGAAGAATGAGAAGAATGAAAAGAAGAATGAAAAGAAGAATGAAAAGAAGAATGAATAGAAGAATGAGAAGAATGAAAAGAAGAATGAGAAGAATGAAAAGAAGAATGAAAAGAAGAATGAAAAGAAGAAGAAGAATGAAAAGAAGAAGAAGAATGAAAAGAAGAATGAAAAGAAGAAGAAGAAGAATGAAAAGAAGAAGAAGAAGAATGAAAAGAAGAATGAAAAGAAGAAGAAGAATGAAAAGAAGAAGAAGAAGAATGAAAAGAAGAATGAGAAGAATGAAAAGAAGAAGAAGAATGAAAAGAAGAATGAAAAGAAGAAGAAGAAGAATGAAAAGAAGAATGAAAAGAAGAAGAAGAAGAATGAAAAGAAGAATGAAAAGAAGAATGAGAAGAATGAAAAGATTCTTCTTCTTCTTCTTTTCATTCTTCTTCTTCTTTTCATTCTTCTTCTTTTCATTCTTCTTTTCATTCTTCTCATTCTTCTTTTCATTCTTCTCATTCTTCTTCTCATTCTTCTTTTCATTCTTCTTCTCATTCTTCTTTTCATTCTTCTTCTTCTTTTCATTCTTCTTTTCATTCTTCTCATTCTTCTTCTCATTCTTCTTTTCATTCTTCTTCTTCTTTTCATTCTTCTTTTCATTCTTCTTCTTCTTCTTTTCATTCTACTTCTTCTTCTTTTCATTCTTCTTTTCATTCTTCTCATTCTTCTTTTCATTCTTCTCATTCTTCTTCTCATTCTTCTTTTCATTCTTCTTCTCATTCTTCTTTTCATTCTTCTTCTTCTTTTCATTCTTCTCATTCTTCTTTTCATTCTTCTTTTCATTCTTCTTCTCATTCTTCTTTTCATGAAGAAGAAAAGAAGAATGAGAAGAATGAAAAGAAGAATGAAAAGAAGAAGAAGAATGAAAAGAAGAATGAGAAGAAGAATGAAAAGAAGAATGAAAAGAAGAATGAGAAGAATGAAAAGAAGAATGAAAAGAAGAAGTATTCCAGTACAGCAAAAAGTGTATCTGCAGAGAGCTCTGCTATTTCTGACAGTTCTCTGACAGTTCCTTCACATTTACAGCGGTTGAAACATTGTATCTGTTTCCGAATAAAAACATCTGTATCCTAAATGGAAACAAATAGATACAATGTTTCAACCGCTGTACATGTGAAGGAACTGTCAGAGAACTGTCAGAAATAGCGGAGCTCTCTGCAGGGACACTTTTGCCGGCTGATCGGGAAAAATCCGATTCGCGCACCCGAAGTATGCTAATATTCGGATTCGCCGCGAATCGAATTTTTCCTGAAATTCGAAACGAATTCCACTTCGCCTGGTTCGATTCGCTCATCTCTAGTGGCCACCTATCACGGGACCATGCTTGGAGTCACTGAGCTCCTGAGAGCGACCCATTCTTTCACCAATGTTTGTAGAAGCAGTCTGCATGCCTAGGGGCTTGATTGTATACACCTGTGGCCACGGAGGGGATTGGAACACCTGAATCACATGATTGGGAGGGGTGTCCCACTTTTGGCAATATAGTGTACCTCTCTCTTCTTCCATAACAGCTCTCTATCATCCCCCTGTCTGTTTTTTGGAGCCATAAATTTCAGTTTCATATATTTTTTAACAGTTGCGTTTATTGAAATTGTACATAAGTAAAACAAAGAAAGGTACATAATAGTTTCATAAATTTACCATAAATTTCAGTGGTGAGACAGAATGTGAGCATTCTACAAAATGTCGTGCAACTGGTAATTGTGTCAATTTACCTCTAATCAACTTTAGGTTTATTATGTTTGTTTTTTTATATTATTTTAACAGCAACATCTGTGAGCACAGAGTCAAACAATGTGCAATGCAAACTATGTGATTCTATGAACTCTGGCTCCTGCAACACCATAGCCTGCACCGGACAAGAGACCCAGTGTGTGAACTATGCAAAGCCATCTGGTAATACCATACATGTTTCAGAACAACTTTATAGATTGCAATTGCAAATGTATCCTGTCCTAGTAAATATAGCATGTTATGCAGAGGCGGACTGACAACTCATGGGGTCCCCGGGCAATAGGGGATCATGGGGCCCCTGTGCCCTTGCCCACACTCAAACCACACCCAAAAAAGCCTATGAAAGGTACCAGGGGCATCTCATGGAGCCCCCTCTTGACCCTGGGCCCTCGGGCAGTGCCTGAGTACCCCAATGGTCAGTCCACCCCTGGTGTTATGATGTAATACAGACCAAGCAGGCTGGAAAATATGGGCCATGGACATCACTGACTCCCTATCCTAATACATGCCAGTGTTGGCAGTTTGGGATTGATCCAGTGCTTTCACATGCCCAGGGGACAGGGGCGGACTGACCATTTGGAAACTCGGGCACTGCCCGAGGGTCTGGGGTCAGTAGGGGGCCCCATGAGATGCCCCCGGTACTTTTTTCATAGGCTTTTATGAGTTTGGGCAAGGACACAGGGGCCCCATGATCTTCTATTGCCCGGGGGCCCCATGAGTTGTCAGTCCGCCCCTTATTGTACCATCATGAGTTACGGGTATTTAACTGATGTTCTCTTGGGATTTGGCCTCCAGAGGACATACCCCCCTTCCTGACCAGGCCATTTTTTGTGATACAGCGCTGGGTTACTTTAACAGACAATTCCGCGGTCATGCAACGCTGAACCCTGCCAGTCCATAAGGGCCTCATGATAATCTTGCATTACAGACAGTTATGCTTTTTACTAACTAAACAATATGATAGTGTGACAAGAACACACCTACCAAAAAAAGAAGGTTTCTAAGTAATCCACGCGGAGTAGTGTGAATTCAAATGAATTTTAACAATACTTTATTTGATCACATAGATCATAGGGAGGTTAAACATGAGCACGGTGTACATATGAAAAAAATAAAATCATGTTAAAAAGCACTTAGCGTCTTCAATTTAGGGTCATCTTAGCCAACAGAGCACCATATAAGGCAGAGTGGTGTAATGATGAAATAATTATCCTGGATTTCCGTAGGTTTCCTGCTTAATATTTGTGTGAGCCGTGTATTCAGTGGGTGTGTTCCCAGTGTATATCAGGGACCTCCTGGAATGTACAAGCTGGAACACAAAAATACATGGTATGTATCTAGCAATATGGAGACCAAATCACATCCAAAATTAACCAGACCTCCCTCCACAATAGTAAATGGATACTGCTGTTACCTTCTCAAAAGTGAAACTATCATACCCGCCTCTCAAGTGTAGGGACTTCCTGGATAGCCACCCCAAATGGAACAAGGTCCACAGTACCAAATGATTCTGAGGATATATATAGAAAAAGTTAAATGTGTAGATCTTGGGCATCAGGTACCCCGAAAACAAAACATATATAAAAATGTGGATATATTACCATCAATGAGGATCAAGAAGACTCTTGTCGACTTGAACTAAGATCAGGTCCTTGATGCTTTTTCACAGATGCATATGGGGGTGAGGGACCAGGTATACACGATGCGTGGATTTCAAGCACATATAATGTGTATATAGCATATAGCAGGCCGTAGATACCTAAGTTTAATGTACCCAATAAAGGGTTTCCAAAAATTGCTCAATTTGAGAAGGTTATTTGCGGTTTTTAAAGGATGTGGCTATGTCACAGCAAAAAATACCTGAGTAGGATAGCGTATATATATATATATATGTAGATTCTCCTCCTGAGAGGAATTCCAAAAAATTCCCCAAGTATACAGGGTAAATTAGGCCCATGAATCATGCCCTATTAACGCCATGTAGGCTCTGTAAATCTCAACAGCCGTAAGCTTTTAAATAACTTGCCACCGGTGGAAGATATGTTTCCCTGAGGGATTGCCGTTTGCGAACCGCTGTGATAGTAGCCCACTGGTAGTTCTCAGAGGGTCTTGGGCCTACCTAACAGGGAGCTGTGACACCGCCGTTCCTTCCCGCCTCGTGGGCGCCGCACCCTGTGAAGACGCCGAGCGTAGTGACGTCAATACGTTGACGCGTTTCGTCCGCCAATCACCGCAGACTTCGTCAGAACTGGGAGGGGACTTCAATCCTTTGCCTTATATGGTGCACTAATTGCATACCAGAAAGTCTCCACCTCACCATCTTGTGTTGAAAGAATATCACTACATTGGGAATGTCCAAAAATGAATTAAAACACATATATCTTGAATTTTAAAATGATTGCTGGATGTAGAAGAGGAGCCTAATTACTATAGATCAAATTATCTTCCAAAAGAATGATAAACAGGAGATTATTATTAACATATTTCACGTTCACATAGGGAAACATCAAAACCAAGTCCAGCCACCAGAATTTCAAAATCAGTCCTATTATTCTATATGCTCACCACCTAATAAGAGTAGAAAAGGTTGAACAATTAGGTTCATATTTTTTCCACAGAGGCCCATATTTAGTTCATATATAGGATATCGCAATGTAGATTATAACTCAGGGTATATAGAGAGTTCAGGGGAATTCATTTCAAAAACACCCCAAAGTTGAGTTCCGTGTTTAATCCAGATGGGACAAGTGCCCCTAGGGTATAAATCCAGAATTTTTCTTTTTGTAGGACTTTATCAAAGTCACCCCGACGAGCCGAAATATTCAGCAGAAAGATCCCTTTTACTTTTAGACCATCTGTTTTACCCCCGTGTACTTCTTTAAAGTGTTGCGCCAGTGGATTCACTTTTTGGCATTCTTGTGGAAGGGAAAATACCTAAAGAGGTAATGGCCTATCAGATCAATGAGGAGATGGATGCGGAAATTAGATCTGCATTTACTAAGAACTTAGACCCCCAAGGAGAGGGAAACGAGGGAGACATCAGGACCAAGTTTAAGCTACACAAGAAACTAACTACTAAATATTTGAATAGAAAGTGGGATATTACATCCCTTGAATCATATATAGAAAGAGGGATTGTTCCCAGGGGATTAAGAGAAAGGGTAATTCCAGCAGAGCATCTTCACACCCCCAGATTTCTGGAAAGGTGGAAAGAGGTCTGTATAAAACATGGCATAGAGATTATGCGATTAATTGTGGAAGAAGAGAAGGTTCAACTAAATGAACTCTCTAATGAAATTAATGAGAGCGCAAAATCACTTGATCCCCTGAAGAATGATCCTGAGTTTGATAAACACAATGATTTCCTTAGAAAAGAGATAGAAAAAATACAAAAAAACCTGAAATTTACGAAACAACAAAAATTTAGAAGAGACTTAGAGGACTGGGAGAAAGGTGAGATATTTGACCTAACTAATAGTAGAGGAAGGAGTCGATCAAAACGTAAAAAACATTTTTCTAGAAATAATAGAGGATATTCATCAATGAGTGAGGATGATGATGAAAGTAATAAGAGATCTGTCAGTTTTTTAGAGGAAAAAACAGATGGCGAGAACCATGGAATACTAAAACAGATAAACAAACAAATGAATGGGACAAAGGAAGAAAGAAACACCCCAATTGCCCTCAAACCATCCAATCAAAATCGAACCAGGAGTCACAAGAGATAAAGACTAATCAAGAGGGGGGAACGAATGACCTTAAGGTAATAAATCTATCTAACTTTGTATTGAAAAAAAGACACTATGATTTACTGCGGAAAGGTCTAACCTTTTCTCCTACGGACAAAATGGACTTGTTTGAGGTCTATAAAGACTTGAACTTGTTGAACTTGAAAGATCCTTTTAAGAATTCCATATGTATCTAGAGAAGAAGAGAATCCCTGTGATCTGAATTCAGAGAGGGAACAACAGGCATTCAGAGATCTTATTAGTCTTCTTGACGAGACTCCCACAGACAGTGAGTTTGGGGAGGGGGATGTTTCTAACAAGTGGAAAAGACATACTAGACTAAAAACTCCTTCCAAAAGAATGCCTAATATTAGGGAAAATAAATGGCTAAGTACTTTCTTAGATCTCGTGCATGATGACCTTGGAAAAATAGACTGGACAATGAGGAATGCTGATAACCTCACCAGGGGTGAAAGAATAGCCCTTATGGAACTTAGAAATGCTAAAAACATTGTGATTAAAAAGAGTGACAAAGGGGGGAATGTAGTACTATTAGAGAGTGTGGAATATGAGAAGGAGGTGCTTAGACAGCTAAGGAGTCTGGATACATATCGCAAACTACATAATAACCCGTTCCCAAAACTTGTGGTTGATTTAAATAAAAAAGTGGGATTGGCACGTGAAGCAAATCTATTAACCAAACGGGAATGTGATATGCTGACAGTTGAAACATATAATATCCCCACCTTCTATGTAATCCCAAAAATACATAAAAATCCCTCTCAACCACCGGGACGCCCCATAGTATCTGCTATTGGTGGCCCCCTGGAACCAATAGGTAAATTTGTAGACGACTTAATCAAGGATTTGGTCTTGGAACTCAGATCGTATGTAAGAGATACGGGGGATGTACTTAAAAAGATTATAAATGTAAAAGTACCAGAAGGTGCACTCCTGGTGGGCATCGATGTGGAATCACTGTATACCTCCATCCCACACGTTTGGGGACAGAAAGCGGTGGCCCATTTTCTGGAGATGTACTTTCCTGAAATGGGGGCTCAAAATGAATTTATATTGGATTTGCTTGAGTTTATGTTGACCCATAACTGTTTTCAGTTTCTGGGCTCCTTCTATCAGCAAATATGTGGTACCTCCATGGGAGCACCCTGGGCCCCGGCATTCGCATGTTTACATCTAGGTCTGTGGGAGGAGGAATTAGTATATCCCTCCACTCCCTATAAACAATATGCAATAACCTGGTTGCGATACATTGATGATGTCCTAATGGTATGGGATGGAGGTATGGATGAGCTTAAAAGCTTTATGGAATTTTTGAACAAGAATGATAGGAATATCAAACTCACTTATACAGTAGATAGAGAGGTGATAACTTTTTTGGATTTGTCAATCTCTGTCCACAAAAATGAACTGGTCACTAAAACATTTAGAAAGGAAACAGCGGCCAATACACTTTTACATGCTAATAGCTATCATCCAAGGAGTCTGAAACAGGGAATCCCTATAGGTCAGTTCCAGAGAATAAAAAGAAACTGTACAGAAGAATTAGAATATAGACATGAATCTATCCAGCTCTACAAAAGGTTTAGAGAGAGGGGCTATTCACATAGAACCCTAAGAAGAGCAAAAAGAAAAGCCCTCGGTAAAACAAGAGAGGAATTAATTAATAAATCAAAACCAAAGGCAGCTGCGAATACTGAAAACCAACCGGTAAGATTCATAACTAAATTTGGACAACAATGGGATGAAGTTAAGAAGGCCCTGGACTCCCATTGGCATTTACTAATTCAAAATCCGCAGATAGCAAAAGTGGTGGGAGAGAGTCCACACATGGTGGCAAAACGAACTCGGAATCTAAATGATATACTAGTACAATCAGAATTTCAGAGGGCACCACAGAGAAACTGGCTAACTAGGAAGACTGGCGTATATGGTATGTTTCCATGTGGTCATTGTCAGATTTGTCCATTTGTACATAAGTCTAATCAGTTTTTCAATAATGATAACTCTAGGACATTTCAAATACGAAGCTTCATTAATTGTTCTAGTAGTAAAATGGTATACATGATAGAATGTCCATGTAAAAAGATATATATAGGTAAAACCAAAAGAAGCCTTAGGACTAGGATCGGTGAACATCTGAGAGACATTAGAAATGAAAATAGGAATGTAAGAAAGGGAGAAAAAGTGAATCCACTGGCGCAACACTTTAAAGAAGTACACGGGGGTAAAACAGATGGTCTAAAAGTAAAAGGGATCTTTCTGCTGAATATTTCGGCTCGTCGGGGTGACTTTGATAAAGTCCTCCTACAAAAAGAAAAATTCTGGATTTATACCCTAGGGGCACTTGTCCCATCTGGATTAAACACGGAACTCAACTTTGGGGTGTTTTTGAAATGAATTCCCCTGAACTCTCTATATACCCTGAGTTATAATCTACATTGCGATATCCTTTATATGAACTAAATATGGGCCTCTGTGGACAAAATATGAACCTAATTGTTCAACCTTTTCTACTCTTATTAGGTGGTGAGCATATAGAATAATAGGACAGATTTTGAAATTCTGGTGGCTGGACTTGGTTTTGATGTTTCCCTATGTGAACGTGAAATATGTTAATAATAATCTCCTGTTTATCATTCTTTTGGAAGATAATTTGATCTATAGTAATTAGGCTCCTCTTCTACATCCAGCAATCATTTTAAAATTCAAGATATGTGTTTTAATTCATTTTTGGACATTCCCAATGTAGTGATATTCTTTCAACACAAGATGGCGAGGTGGAGACTTTCTGGTATGCAATTAGTGCACCATATAAGGCAAAGGATTGAAGTCCCCTCCCAGTTCTGACGAAGTCTGCGGTGATTGGCGGACGAAACGCGTCAACGTATTGACGTCACTACGCTCGGCGTCTTCACAGGGTGCGGCGCCCACGAGGCGGGAAGGAACGGCGGTGTCACAGCTCCCTGTTAGGTAGGCCCAAGACCCTCTGAGAACTACCAGTGGGCTACTATCACAGCGGTTCGCAAACGGCAATCCCTCAGGGAAACATATCTTCCACCGGTGGCAAGTTATTTAAAAGCTTACGGCTGTTGAGATTTACAGAGCCTACATGGCGTTAATAGGGCATGATTCATGGGCCTAATTTACCCTGTATACTCGGGGAATTTTTTGGAATTCCTCTCAGGAGGAGAATCTACATATATATATATATATATACGCTATCCTACTCAGGTATTTTTTGCTGTGACATAGCCACATCCTTTAAAAACCGCAAATAACCTTCTCAAATTGAGCAATTTTTGGAAACCCTTTATTGGGTACATTAAACTTAGGTATCTACGGCCTGCTATATGCTATATACACATTATATGTGCTTGAAATCCACGCATCGTGTATACCTGGTCCCTCACCCCCATATGCATCTGTGAAAAAGCATCAAGGACCTGATCTTAGTTCAAGTCGACAAGAGTCTTCTTGATCCTCATTGATGGTAATATATCCACATTTTTATATATGTTTTGTTTTCGGGGTACCTGATGCCCAAGATCTACACATTTAACTTTTTCTATATATATCCTCAGAATCATTTGGTACTGTGGACCTTGTTCCATTTGGGGTGGCTATCCAGGAAGTCCCTACACTTGAGAGGCGGGTATGATAGTTTCACTTTTGAGAAGGTAACAGCAGTATCCATTGACTATTGTGGAGGGAGGTCTGGTTAATTTTGGATGTGATTTGGTCTCCATATTGCTAGATACATACCATGTATTTTTGTGTTCCAGCTTGTACATTCCAGGAGGTCCCTGATATACACTGGGAACACACCCACTGAATACACGGCTCACACAAATATTAAGCAGGAAACCTACGGAAATCCAGGATAATTATTTCATCATTACACCACTCTGCCTTATATGGTGCTCTGTTGGCTAAGATGACCCTAAATTGAAGACGCTAAGTGCTTTTTAACATGATTTTATTTTTTTCATATGTACACCGTGCTCATGTTTAACCTCCCTATGATCTATGTGATCAAATAAAGTATTGTTAAAATTCATTTGAATTCACACTACTCCGCGTGGATTACTTAGAAACCTTCTTCTTTTTTAGATAGGTGTGTTCTTGTCACACTATCATATTGTTTAGTATGCTGTTCCCTCGGTTTATGTATCCACACTTATATAAGTGAGTCGGAGATGTGTCTTTGACATTAACAATTAGTGTCATTTTTGGTGGCTTGCTCCTGCTTTGTTGTTATGCTTTTTACTAAGCTGTCCTGGGCAGTGTGCCAGAACCTGTAGTGTGCTTTCCTGATCCCAGTATTGTGCCCTCCCTCCAATACTGTGCCCACCCCCAAATACTGCGCCCTTTGTGTTGATTAGTGTTTGATTTATGGCATGTTTAAAATCAATTTTCATTGAAAGTACTAATACTGTACATAAATGTTTATTCTATCAACTATTTATACTTTAATTCTTGAGCGTAGGTGTATAAATTGAGGCAGTCTGATAGGGGCCCCAGTACATTACTTTGCCCAGGGGCCCATATTGCTACTAAGACAGCCCTGATCAGGGCTGAGGGCTCTTGAAAGGAGAAGTGAGGCAGGGTGCTGTGATGTGTTTTCTTGAAACTATCTACAGAGTCCTGCCGGCCCTTCCCACCGACCAAGACCTGCCTAGATTGTATTGAGAAGCACAGAGATCTAATTGATGGCATGTAATTTAAGCAGAAAGGTTTCATTTAAAAATGATGTTGATGAGGGAGGAGGGAGGAGCCAAGGAATTCAAAATATGAGTAGAATAAATGTCAGCTTTAATTATCTTCGCTGGCATGGCCACATGTAATCCAGATAACCTCCACTCACTGGGGAAGGCTTTCCACAAGATTTTGGAGAGTGTTCCCGGGAATCTCTGCTCATTCACCCTAAAGAGAATTTGTGAGGTCAGATACCAATGTTGGATTAGAAGACCTGACTCGCCATTGACATTCTAATTCATCCCAAAGGTTTCCAGTAGGGTTGAGGTCAGGGCTCTGTGCAGGACACTTGAGTTCCTCCACACCAAACTGGACAAACCATGTCTTTATGGAGCTGGATGCTTAGAGACACATTACACAGGCATGTTACCCTGTTGCAAACATACAAAGGATTTCCCAGCAGCACTTACCAGCCAGCCTGCAAAACAACCAACTTGGCCCTGTCTAAAAGTTTGCATTAAAAACAGTGTTTTGTCTGCACATATTTGCAAATACATACATAAGCCACAGTCCCACGTCAAGGTACCTCTGTATACTGTGGACCTAACTACAATTTCCAAAGTCTCCATAGTGGGAGCACATGTATAAATGGATAGGTTAAGGGTAGGTGTGCCTGAAGGAGCCCATCCCTCTTTAAATAGACAGGGACGCACCTGACACCCAGCTATACCAAAATGACAGCAAAGGCATCCAGTGCATCCAAATTACCCAACTACACAAAAAATGGCAGCCATCCCAACCTTTAACCAGCCTTAGTAGTAAGGCTAAATTAGTTATTTCGTAGGCTGGCTGGTAAGTGTTGCTGGGAAATCCTTTATTTGATTGCGATGTGCATTTCCCTTCCATGTGCACCTTACTGCTAAGGCTGGTTATAGGTTGGGACAGTTGCCATTTTTTGTGATGTTTCACTGTTGTCACCATCAGGGAATACAGATGTCATGTAGACATCCCTGGAGTACAAGTAGACAGGAAAGGGCTGCAATGAGGCTACAGGAGATCAGCAACACTGATGTGCAACAAACGATGGAAAAAAGTAAAAAAACAAAATTTTACTAATTAAAAAAAAAATGTCAGATGTACTTTAACCCTTTGGCACTGGCGCCTCCTGGTTCTTTATGGGGTTTTCGACGTCGGGAGGAGAGGCGAAGCTCAGGGTCATGTGACTGCCGTGATTGGCTGTTATGGTGGTCATATGATTGGAAAGATCCCGACTGCAAGTAGCAATTGGGACCATTCCATGAGGCATTATGAATGTGCCAGAAGCATGCAGGGTACATTGGGTACACAAATGGCCCAAGGCCCATCCACCGAGAGGCTGCATATTTGCATGTGCTTGGCGCCAAGGAGTTAAGGAGCCCAATGTTATTCTACTTTAATGATAGTTAGGAGTTAAATGTCACTTGTGTCAAACTTTTCTCCTTGCAGGAAACTCCTCAACTCAAATATCAATTCGAGGCTGCGGTACTAAATCTCTGTGCGATGCGAAAAATTATTCATATGTTGAGGGATATTCGACTTTTGAAAATCTCTTTATTTGTGGAAGCGCAAACATCAATTACAAAGGGGGAGTCTTCTTCCCACTCCTTTCCACAGCTGCCACCATGCTTTTCCTCCACCAGTTTATTAAGGACCCTTAGTCTTCGCATGCTTGTGAAAACAGGATCGGTCATTGGAGGATGAACTCAGAACAGTAAATGCATGTTGCTGAGAGTTCAAAGTGAAACTAGCATTGGGGCAAGGTGGGGGCTGGAGGGGCATGTGTCCTGGGAGCAGAGTTTCCCTGTGGGAGGGAAAACTTGAAGGTAGGTGCCTACAGAGTTATATACCTTCGTGTGAATACTGACTAGTGTTGTAAGAGTTAAATGTTTAGTGCTGCAATGCGCCTTCCCCTACATGCCTCACTTCCTGCCTCTGCAGTGCTAATGTAGGAGGAGACCGGACCTCCTAACTGGCCGTTCATAGGAGGGGAGCAGTAAGGTTCACCTGTGTGACTATGTGAGGAGTGCCCTTTTAGAGGGATCGCGAGATGGGTTTAGAGTTATGGGCCATGACCACTACTTTGTAGAAATGGACTTAAAGGATAAGTTCACCTTTTAGACAAAAATAATAAATGCACATTTTTTGCAGGTAAAAAAATGTGCATTTATTATTTTTGTCTACAGGATCCTGGAAAGCATTGCACCAGCGATCAGTAGATCGCTGATGCCATGCAGGTCTCCTGCAGACCTGTCAGAATATCTGCTTGCCATACTCGATGTACGGGGTGTACGGGATGTGGGGGATGTACGGAGTGTAGGGGATGCATGGGGTGTACATTGCATTACTTTCTTTCCCTGCCGGGGAAACTGATAGAGGGACCATGAAGTGACATTTTACACTGGGAGTGTGTGTCAAGCTCCTGCTGTCATGTCCGTAAGGACCTGGCAATGAAAGGGTTTGAAGGCAGGGAGAGCACCACTTGACACAGCAGAGCACCACAAAGCCCACAGCACAGTAACATACAACTGATACAAGAGCAAGAGAATGTTCAATGTCATTTGAATATTGCACAAAATATAATATTTCTAAACTGTAAATATCATCATTTTATTCAATAAAGTGGTTACTGGTTAAGTGAATTGTCTGGTCTGAATCAATTGGGTCCTGGAGGATGAAGAGTATCATTTTACAGTTAACCCTGGTGGTTATAAGGTGAAGCATGTCAAGAAAGGGGAGCAGCCAGTTCATGAGAAGGAGCCGTGGTGGTCAATGATGGGGGTTCTGTAGGGAGCAGAGGCCTGGCATTGTCCACCCTACTGGGCGACAAGGTCCCTGATTGAAGACCTGCTGCAGAATGGAATATTTCTAGGGGCTGGTTTCCTTAGACACCAACAGTTGTTAGAGCAAGGTCATATTCAAAAATTAAGACTGGTATGCATGTCTTGCTATTTGAAGTGCTCACAAAACAGCTACAGGCACCTTGTTCCAAACAACAAAATGACCTTTGTATTCTGACTAACCTTGATGTTCTTTTTTGGCAAAACTTGTTCTCTGCGCTCGGGAAGATACCTGGTATATAGGTGAAAGGCAACTTGAATGCCTATACCATGTATATCAGGGGTCTCTAATCTTTTTAAACAAAGTTTTCTGTCCTTTGGACTTCAGTGGGATTGGACTGTGGCCAGTGAACATAGAAAATGCCTCAGGCTTGGTGGTCAGTGGGAGGAGGAAAAGTGTGTAATCATTGGAATTAGTGGAGGGAACAGTGTCCCATCACTGGTATTAGTAGAGGGAATTGTGTCCATTCTTTGGTATTAGTGAGAGGAATATTGTCCCATCATTGGTATTAGTGGAAGGAATAGTATCCCATCATTGGTATTAGTGGAAGGAATAGAGTCCCATCATTGGTATTAGTGAAGGGAATAGAGTCCCATCATTGGTATTAGTGAAGGGAATAGAGTCCCATCATTGGTATTAGTGAAGGGAATAGAGTCCCATCATTGGTATTAGTGAAGGGAATAGAGTCCCATCATTGGTATTAGTGAAGGGAATAGAGTCCCATCATTGGTATTAGTGAAGGGAATAGAGTCCCATCATTGGTATTAGTGAAGGGAATAGAGTCCCATCATTGGTATTAGTGAAGGGAATAGAGTCCCATCATTGGTATTAGTGAAGGGAATAGAGTCCCATCATTGGTATTAGTGAAGGGAATAGAGTCCCATCATTGGTATTAGTGAAGGGAATAGAGTCCCATCATTGGTATTAGTGAAGGGAATAGAGTCCCATCATTGGTATTAGTGAAGGGAATAGAGTCCCATCATTGGTATTAGTGAAGGGAATAGAGTCCCATCATTGGTATTAGTGAAGGGAATAGAGTCCCATCATTGGTATTAGTGAAGGGAATAGAGTCCCATCATTGGTATTAGTGAAGGGAATAGAGTCCCATCATTGGTATTAGTGAAGGGAATAGAGTCCCATCATTGGTATTAGTGAAGGGAATAGAGTCCCATCATTGGTATTAGTGAAGGGAATAGAGTCCCATCATTGGTATTAGTGAAGGGAATAGAGTCCCATCATTGGTATTAGTGAAGGGAATAGAGTCCCATCATTGGTATTAGTGAAGGGAATAGAGTCCCATCATTGGTATTAGTAGGAGGAATAGTGTCCCCTCATTGGTATTAGTAGGAGGAATAGTGTCCCCTCATTGGTATTAGTAGGAGGAATAGTGTCCCCTCATTAGTGTCAGCGGAAGAAATAGCATCCCATCACTGTTTTACTAAAACTGCAGAGTGGAAAACATTGTGCAGCTGTGCATGGTAGCCAATCAGCTTTCAACTTCAGCTTGTTCAGTTAAGCTTTAACAAACCTGGAACTGAATTGGTTTCTGTGAAGAGCTGCTCCAGATTTTTTACTCTCCAGTTTTAGTAAACCAACTTTAGTTTCCTATTGTTGGTGCTCATGGGAGGAATAGTGCCTCATCATTGGTATCAGTAGGAGGAATAGTGCCCCATCATTGGTATCAGTGGTGGGAATATTGCCCCATCATTGGTATCAGTGGGAGGAATAGTGCCCCATCATTGGTATCAGTGGGAGGAATAGTGCCCCATCATTGGTATCAGTGGGAGGAATAGTGCCCCATCATTGGTATCAGTGGGAGGAATAGTGCCCCATCATTGGTATCAGTGGGAGGAATAGTGCCCCATCATTGGTATCAGTGGGAGGCATAGTGCCCCATCATTGGTATCAGTGGGAGGAATAGTGCCCCATCATTGGTATCAGTGGGAGGAATAGTGCCCCATCATTGGTATCAGTGGGAGGAATAGTGCCCCATCATTGGTATCAGTGGGAGGAATAGTGCCCCATCATTGGTATCAGTGGGAGGAATAGTGCCCCATCATTGGTATCAGTGGGAGGAATAGTGCCCCATCATTGGTATCAGTGGGAGGAATAGTGCCCCATCATTGGTATCAGTGGGAGGAATAGTGCCCCATCATTGGTATCAGTAGGAGGAATAGTGTCCCATCCATGGTGTCAGTAGGAGGAATAGTGTCCCATCCATGGTGTCAGTAGGAGGAATAAAATCCCATCATTGATGTCCATGAAAGGAATAGTGCCCCGTCGTTAGTGTCAGTGCAAGGAATTATGCCCCACTATTGGTGTCAATGTGAGGAATTATGCCCCACTGTTGGTGTAAGTGGGAAAAATAATGTCCCAAGGACCAGAAGAAGGCAAGCAAATGGCCATATGCAGCCTATGGTGATCATTGCTGTATATGGTGTCTGTTTCTCAAGACGGATGACAATATCCCCACTTCCAGCCATGGGTGCCTGGCTTTGCCAAGCCAAATGAGTACTGGGTCCATCCCAGAATGTGATTCTTTCTATTACAGTTCTTCTCCCTCTCCTCCAATGGCTTCACAAATACCTGTCCCATCTCATATGTTTCAAAAGACTGCCTGTCCAGAGACAATGTGCAATTGTCTATTCCTGAATTCCATCACCTAATGATTGTTCCTTCCACCCACCATCTTTTTCCACTTATTAAAATCTGTAACGCAAAATATGTTGGCACTTAAGAGGTAAAAAAAATTAAAGGGTGAACTAACACTGTACACGTTCTCCCCCAGTTCCCCACAGAACTTGGGAAGCGGGTGGACCTCAATGAAATATGGATGGACTTCAATGAAAAGCACAAGGAGCCAATACGTTCATCAATATCCTGGTCAAGTGATGCTTTTTCATAGCTGAATGCCCTTGAGAGGACTTTCTGCATCAATAAAACACATTTGACATCCAAACTTACTGAGCACTCGATTGGTTGAACCCCATTTGTTATATTTGCTCAACACAGCTTGGTTACCCTAACTTCCAGTTCTGGTATTGTTCTCGGGAGTTCACAATCACAGGACTGAATGTTCCAAAGCTTGTGTTCAGTTTCGACAGTGACATTGACACTTGTCATGTGGACATACAGACAAATGAGGGGTTTAGTCTCATTTGTTAACGTGTATAGGTTAACAAGAATATTGTTTCTACTTGCTCCCTGTAAAGTCTTTGTCTTGCATGCAGCTTCAGTCTAAAAAAAGTCTCTGTTACCTATCATCATGACATCTCATTGTACATCTAAAGCCTTTCTTTTGTTTTGGATAGATGGGAGCATCTATAAAACCTGTGATTATTGTGGTGGTATGCCATGCAGCTGTTGTCATGTAGAGAGCAAATGGCTGCAAATGGGCTGAAAGGATTCAAGTGCACTTAGATTCAACATAGAAAAAGGTGAAAACAGATACAGTATGTGATTAAAAAATCAATGTAAGGTTTTGTATCTACCTTGCTAAAGAAAAAGAACTCACTAGTCCGTTCTAGTTTAAAAACTAAAAATAAATCTGTTCGGATACTTGACCTCTCTTTGGGCTTTACATATCCTCATGAAATAACTCATATTGAAGGCCTACAGGATGAAAGCACTGCGTGCAAGTATTAACTGGCAAAAAAGTCTATCATCTGGAGGTAAATCAGGAAAGTAATTGTTATACTATATAGCCAAAAGCTGACCATCATACCTATTTGAGTTTGTTGGACATCCCCTCCCAAAACAATAAGGCTGAACCCCACAACCCCCTGTGCCCTTATTAATGGCCTCCACTCTTTTACGAAGGCTTTCCACAAGATTTTAGCGTGTGTCTGTGGAAGTTTTTACCCATTCCATCAAAAGAACCTTTATAAGGTTAAGTATTGGTGTTGTATGAGAAGACCTGGCTTGTTCTCAAGTTACAATTCATCCTTAAGGTGTTCAGTAAGGTTGAAGTCAGGGTTCAAGTTCCTCCACATCAAACTGGTCAAACCACGTCTTTATGTAGCTGGCTTTGTACACATTCATACTGGGACACAGAAGAGTCTTTCCGGAAGACCTCAAGGTTGGAGGCACAGAATATTTTTGCAAGCTGTAGACATTTACATACAACTGACTATTTAGTGTACAACGTAGGTGACACACTCATATAGTAGTGAATTAACATTCTCTATCATTTTATTGGTTTTGATTGAATGTTGTTTTACAAAACTGTGCTAACTTTTATTCAACCTGAAGGCATCCAGTGAGTCAACAAGGTATTATGTGATCTGTTTCCTGGTTTATCTCCAGGTTTTAATAAGAATGTCACCTGTAGATGTTGCAAGTTTTACTGTCCTCTTTTGTTACATGATCACAATGATACCTGAGGCAGCGAAGACGGGAATTTTAGAGATAACACCCAGGTATTGTAGTTTGTTTCCTTCCAGTAAATGCACTACCACTCCCTACCTGTCTACCATATTATTAATATTAACAAACCAAAAAACTCAAAACATTGTGATATTTCTATTTCTAGTCAAATGTTTAGGACACATGGTGCCTTATGTTCCACTAGCTGTCCCAGGTAGGAAAAGGATGGTCCCTCCACACCAAGTTGATGTGGGAAGTTGCCCATGAGCTATAACTCCTGAAATTCCGTGATCAACATACTCCTAGGACCATTACTGGGTGGTTCCTAGAGTGTAAACTCCAAGGATCAGGACCCTCCTATCCCTCTTGTATTGAACTGTATTGTTGCTGTATTGTCTCCCGTTATATTGTAAAGTGCTGAAAAAATTGTTGGCGCCATATAACTCCTGTATTATAATAATAATAATAATAATAATAAAAAGAGTTGCTGTAAATCACTCCAAACAAGGCTAAAGCTAACACCAGGAGTTTTAAAAGTTTGGCTCAGAGCTTCCTTCTACCTCTAAATTGATGCCCTCCCCCCATATGGCTCCTTTGTGTGCATTTTTTGCTTTTATTTTTTTTATTTTATTTTTTTATTTTTCCAGGCCAGCCATGTGATGTGTCAGTCCTCTTTCTCTTCAATCCTTTTTTATGGAGGTGAGAAATCCCCGATAAGTAACTGGTGCTATGGTAAAGTCATCAGTTCTACTCATTGCATCCATACACTGTATGAGGGGGCACCATGTTTATGCTTCCTTAAGGGGTTGGACCATGACACCCTACATTCGCCTCAATTTTCTGGGTTGAATGATGAATTGGAGAGGGGCATCACTGGAGAAGAGGTGAGTATTGCTCTCAGAGGATTTTAACAATAAAATAGCCATTATGGGAGGAACAGGATTTGTTCATTATGACAAAAAGTAAATCCATTAATTTGATTTAAATAGATCAAGTTAAAAAAAAAAGTATATATTACTTGTCATGTGTTATAGTAGCAGCCATTAGATGAACATAGATGTAGACTTATTGGTGTCTTAGAGAGATTCCTGTGTTAGACGCATTGCCATAACGGTTGTCATCTAATGTCTGTGACAGTTAGTTATAAACTGGGGTAGTGGCCATTTTTGTACAGTTGAATTGTTGGTCGAAGAGGTGCACTGGACAGCTTAGCTGCCATTGTGGTACATGCTGGGTGTCCAGTGCGCTCCACTTTTAAGGAGGGGTGGGCTCCCTCAGGTCCATCTGCCTTTGGTCTATCCATTAAATACATGTGCCTCTACTATGGGGGCTCTTAAAATTGGAGAGTTAGGAACTACAAGATACTGGAGTGCCGTGATGAGGCTCTGTAGCTTATGTAAGTATTTGCAAATGTGTGCTAACTAAACCCGTTTTTAACTCATACTGTTAGACAGGTTAATTCGGTTTGATTGCAGGCTGGCTGGTGAGTTAGAGTCGGGAATTTTTCTTTTTTTTTGTTTGACATACGTCGCCCTTCCATGTGCTCCTTGCTGTGAAGGCCAGTTAGAGACTGGGGCAGTGGCCATTTTTTGGACAGCCTTTGTCTGACAGATGCTTTGTAAGTTCTAATCCAAAATTTTAAGCAAAGTGTAAAAGGTCATGGGTTAGTGCGAATCCAGTAAAAGTTTATTATGTTGGCAAAAAAGTCAGAGGACAAAGCCAACAAGTATTAGTGGTTCAATGTCCCCCCCTTCTATAGGGCTTGGCTGCAATAGAGGCTGTCAGTTGGAGATTGCACTGCAGCCATTATAACTTGCACTACCTTACAATTGTGTATCCAGTATAAGTTCATTTTGTAGCCAGCTCACAAGGCCTGATAAAGGGGAAGTCTTGAAAAGTCGAAATGTGCTGACTGTTTTCTGACTTTTTAGCAAGATGAACACATGTATCTGTGGCACTCTCTTTCCTTTACACTTTGCTTAGACTTTTATGGGGTCCCTCAAGTTTACCCAACCCAACAAAGAGATTTCTGGAATTGGAGATGAAATGTGTTTCTCTCATTTGGATCCTATGCTCCTAGCATACTTTCTTCAATTTCCAGAATTTTTGGCATTTCCATAATCACTGGCCCTTTTTCTCCTTCTCTTTATTTTCAGCTAATAGCACTTCATTACATTTGATCCATTAATTTACAGTTCTGTATATTATAGCAGATGGCCCTGACATGGACCCTCCTGGCAAAACACCTTGTACCCATGTTGGGAAGGGACAAGGGTCTCTTCCCCACCACATTGGCTTGTTGGTTGGGGGGGGCAGTAGGCAGCGGTCTTATCAGAATCTGAAAGCCCTCTTTAAAGATAATGGAGAGACTTCCGGTTCCGGCGCCGATGCTGTAAGCCACTGCCCCAGTCTATAACTGGCCTTCACAGCAAGGAGCACATGGAAGGGCGACGTATGTCAAACAAAAAAAAAGAAAAATTTGCGTGGCTCTAACTCACGCGTGGCTCCAGGGATCCCGGCATATTAAGCTAGCAGCCTGCTTGGGGACTCCTGCAAAATGGCACAGGAGCCCCCCCTCCCAACTCACGCACTGTTCCTCCACCATGGAAAGATATCTCCTGCCGGCGCCGCCCGGCTCAGATCCCGCCACAAGGATTGAGGGATGCGGCTCTCCCCCTCCTGCAGCCAAGATGGCCGAGGTTACATGCTGCAGCATGGACACAGGCATGGACATAGGGAAGAATGCTGGTCAAGGTATGATAGAACACACTGACACTCCACTAACAGCCCTGACCATCCCTTCTGGCACCTGTAGTCCCACAGATCTGTACAAGAAGATTGCACAGGCAGTCGCCTCCATTTATTGCCTACTATTACACAAGCTGTGGACAAAGCAGTTAGTATGGGAATTGATCAGCTTAGAAAAGATCTGGGCGACCAATCTAAACGTCTATCTGAGGGGGAACAACACCTTTCAGATATAGAAGATGAAGTCCAATCGATGCAAGCGGGTGCGCTTTAATCCAATCATATGCATCAAAACTTTCTGGACAAACTAGATGACTTAGAAAACCGTTCACGCAGCAATAATTTGTGTATTGTAGGCCTTCCAGAATCCTATAAATCAGGGGCCCTTCCAGAACTCTGTTCAGTGCGTATTCCCACAGCCCTGGGCTTAACCACTCCATGCCAGGTAGAGAGAGCTCACCGCCTAGGGCCACCCTCTAATGAACTTCGCACGCCGCGTTCAGTGATTGTCAAAAACCTCAATTATGCTGACCGAGTGGCCATCCTCAACTCTTTTCGCAACTCCCGTTCCCTGCAGATACAGGGTCATAAACTGCTCTTATTTGCTGATTACTCGCAGCAAGTTTCACGTGAGCGAAAAGCATTCCAGCAAATATGTGCCACTCTTTACCAAAGAGGGATCAAATTAACACTGGCGTACCCGGCTACACTAAGATTCACCACACCCTCTGATGATACAAAATCCTTTGTCCACCCAGAGGAAGCCAATCAATATCTACGGGATGCCCTGACAGACACTGACGGCATATCATCTTCGCACCACCCTTCCCGAACCTCCGGCCCCCACAAAGACCCTCCTAAGCGGCAACGCATCAATTTCTCTTTTTCCAAAACCCGTCCGCCTTGACACGGCCTACGTCTAGTAACTCATCGAGGTTATCTCCTCTTCTCCAATCACCTGACTTGTTCATCATCTTAGCAGACTTCCAAGCCAATAGGCCTTTCCCCAAGGGCTACCTAAGGTCAGCTGGGCTTGATGTTAGTGACGCAATTTACCCACGGCTTTGAATTATACCGGTTAGCTCTGCCTGTCAGAGTACTTATACAATTGTTTTTCCTGTTGTATTATGTGCCTTGCTCCAACCAAAGTGCCGTTTTAGCTGTTGGGATTGCTGAGTTCCTCCCCGCTTGGCCTCTATTATGGCCAGGGGGATTTCTTCTCAACAAATCTACCATGTCCTTGGCTGCAGGTTCCTTTTCCTGTCATTCCTGGTCATGCTGGTCGTAGCATAGGAGCAGCATGTGGATTTATGTGAAGTACAGTACAGTGTTACGGTTTACTGTTTATGTTGGTCAACTGATAGGCCCCTGTTGGGCCACTGTTCTCTTCTCTCTCTTCTCTTCTATTTCTTCTCTTCTTTTCTTCTTCTCTGTCCCCTTTCGTAATATATCTCCATAGAACATCCCCTTCCCCAGAAGACAAGACCACTACACACAAGATTGGATGGTAGCATGAAGCAAGACAATTCCACTTCACAAAACTGCAAGTCTTTCACTGTTTTTTACACTACAACACTTTTGACACAATGACACACATTTTATCATGGAATGTTAAGGGCCTGAGATCACCTCACAAACGCATGGCTATACTTCGCCATCTTCGGCGACTTAATGCAGAGGTAGCGCTACTCCAAGAAACCCATCTGACTCAATCTGATTTCACCCATATGAAAAAACTATGGGTGGGAAAAGTCATAGGCTCGCCCTCACTCAACAATAAAGCAGGAGTGCTCATCCTAATACACAAACAGCTCGCACCCGAAATTATTTCTATAGACTCAGACGATGCGGGGAGATTTATAGCAGCCCATATTTGGTTGGGCTCTCAATTAGAGATGAGCGAATCTAACTTGGCGAAGTGGAATTCGTTTTGAATATTAGGAAAAATTCGATTCGCACCGAATCCAAATATTAGCAAACTTCGGATGCGCGAATCAAATTTTTCCCGATCACCTGATTTTCATCCCTTCTACAGCCGGCAAAAAGTGTCCCTGCAGAGAGCTCCGCTATTTCTGACAGTTCCTTCACATTTACAGCGGTTGAAACATTGTATCTATTTGTTTCCATTTAGGATACAGATGTTTTTATTCGGAAACAAATAGATACAATGTTTCAACTGCTGTAAATGTGAAGGAACTGTCAGAGAACTGTCAGAAATAGCGGAGCTCTCTGCAGATACACTTTTTGCTGTACTGGAATTCTTCTTCTTTTCATTCTTCTTCTTCTTTTCATTCTTCTTCTTCTTCTTCTTCTTTTCATTCTTCATCTTCTTCTTCTTTTCATTCTTCTTCTTCTTCTTTTCATTCTTCTTCTTTTCATTCTTCTTCTTCTTTTCATTCTTCTTTTCATTCTTCATCTTCTTCTTTTCATTATTCTTCTTCTTCTTCTTTTCATTCTGCTTCTTCTTCTTTTCATTCTGCTTCTTCTTCTTCTTCTTTTCATTCTTCTTCTTCTTCTTCTTTTCATTCTTCTTTTCATTCTCCTTTTCATTCTTCTTCTTCTTCTTTTCATTCTTCTTCTTTTCATTCTTCTTCTTCTTCTTTTCATTCTTCTTCTTTTCATTCTTCTTCTTCTTCTTTTCATTCTTCTTTTCATTCTTCTTTTCCTTCTTCTTTTCATTCTTCTTTTCATTCTTCTTTTCCTTCTTCTTCTTCTTCTTTTCCTTCTTCTTCTTCTTCTTCTTTTCCTTCTTCTTCTTCTTCTTTTCCTTCTTCTTCTTCTTCTTTTCCTTCTTCTTCTTCTTCTTTTCCTTCTTCTTCTTCTTCTTTTCCTTCTTCTTCTCCTTCTTCTTCTTCTTTTCCTTCTTCTTCTCATTCTTCTTCTTCTTTTCATTCTTCTTCTCATTCTTCTTCTTTTCATTCTTCTTTTCATTCTTCTTCTTCTTCTTCTTTTCATTCTTCTTCTTCTTCTTTTCATTCTTCTTCTTCGTCTTTTCATTCTTCTTCTTCGTCTTTTCATTCTTCTCATTCGTCTTTTCATTCTTCTTCTTCTTCTTCTTCTTCTTCTTTTCATTCTTCTTCTTCTTCTTCTTCTTCTTCTTTTCATTCTTCTTTTTCTTCTTCTTTTCATTCTTCTTTTTCTTCTTCTTTTCATTCTTCTTCTTCTTTTCATTCTTCTTCTTCTTCTTTTCATTCTTCTTCTTTTCATTCTTCTTTTCATTCTTCTTCTTCTTCTTCTTTTCATTCTTCTTCTTCTTCTTCTTTTCATTCTTCCTCTTCTTCTTCTTTTCATTCTTCTTCTTTTCATTCTTCATCTTCTTCTTCTTTTCATTCTTCTTTTTCTTTTTCTTTTCATTCTTCTTCTTCTTTTTCTTTTCATTCTTCTTCTTCTTTTTCTTTTCATTCTTCTTCTTCTTTTTCTTTTCATTCTTCTTCTTCCTTCTTCTTTTCATTCTTCTTCTTCCTTCTTCTTTTCATTCTTCTTCTTCCTTCTTCTTTTCATTCTTCTTCTTCCTTCTTCTTTTCATTCTTCTTCTTCCTTCTTCTTTTCATTCTTCTTCTTTTCATTCTTCTTCTTCTTCTTCTTCTTTTCATTCTTCTTCTCATTCTTCTTTTCATTCTTCTTCTCATTCTTCTTTTCATTCTTCTTCTCATTCTTCTTTTCATTCTTCTTTTCATTCTTCTTCTCCTTCTTCTTTTCATTCTTCTTCTTCTTTTCATTCTTCCTCTTCTTCTTCTTTTCATTCTTCTTCTTCTTTTCATTCTTCTTCTTATTCTTCTTTTCATTCTTCTTCTTCTTCTTCTTATTCTTCTTTTCATTCTTCTTCTTCTTTTCATTCTTCTTCTTCTTCTTCTTTTCATTCTTCTTCTTCTTCTTCTTTTCATTCTTCTTCTTCTTCTTCTTCTTCTTTTCATTCTTCTTCTTCTTCTTTTCATTCTTCTTTTTCTTCTTCTTTTCATTCTTCTTCTTTTCATTCTTCTTCTTCTTTTCATTCTTCTTCTTCTTTTCATTCTTCTTCTTCTTTTCATTCTTCTTCTTCTTTTCATTCTTCTTCTTCTTCTTCTTCTTCTTCTTCTTTTCATTCTTCTTCTTCTTCTTCTTTTCATTCTTCTTCTTCTTCTTCTTCTTCTTCTTTTCATTCTGCTTCTTCCTTCTTCTTTTCATTCTTTTCATTCTTCTTCTTCTTCTTTTCATTCTTCTTTTCATTCTTCTCATTCTTCTTTTCATTCTTCTTCTTCTTCTTTTCATTCTTCTTCTTCTTCTTTTCATTCTTCTTCTTCTTCTTCTTTTCATTCTTCTTCTTCTTCTTCTTTTCATTCTTCTTTTCATTCTTCTTCTTTTTCTTTTCATTCTTCTTCTTTTTCTTTTCCTTCTTCTTCTTTTCCTTCTTCTTCTATTCCTTCTTCTTCTATTCCTTCTTCGTCTTTTCCTTCTTCGTCTTTTCCTTCTTCGTCTTTTCCTTCTTCGTCTTTTCCTTCTTCGTCTTTTCCTTCTCCTTCTTCTTCGTCTTTTCCTTCTCCTTCTTCTTCGTCTTTTCATTCCTCTTTTCATTCTTCTTCTTCGTCTTTTCATTCCTCTTTTCATTCTTCTTCTTCGTCTTTTCATTCTTCTTTTCATTCTTCTTTTCATTCTTCTTCTCATTCTTCTTTTCATTCTTCTTCTTCGTCTTTTCATTCTTCTTTTCATTCTTCTTCTTTTCATTCTTCTTTTCATTCTTCTTCTTCTTCTTTTCATTCTTCTTCTTCTTCTTTTCATTCTTCTTCTCATTCTTCTTTTCATTCTTCTTCTTCTTCTTCTCCTTCTTCTTTTCATTCTTCTTCTTCTCCTTCCTCTTTTCATTCTTCTTCTTCTTCTTCTTCTTCTTTTCATTCTTCTTCTTCTTCTTCTTCTTCTTCTTCTTCTTTTCATTCTTCTTCTTCTCCTTCTTCTTTTCATTCTTCTTCTTCTCCTTCTTCTTTTCATTCTTCTTCTTCTTTTCATTCTTCTTCTTCTTCTTCTTCTTCTGCTTCTTCTTTTCATTCTTCTTCTTCTTCTTCTTTTCATTCTTCTTCTTCTTCTTCTTCTTCTTCTTCTTTTCATTCTTCTTCTTCTTCTTCTTTTCATTCTTCTTCTTCTTCTTCTTCTTCTTTTCATTCTTCTTCTTCTTTTCCTTCTTCTTCTTCTTTTCATTCTTCTTCTTCTTCTTTTCATTCTTCTTCTTTTCATACTTCTTCTTCTTCGTCTTTTCATTCTTCTTTTCATTCTTCGTCTTTTCATTCTTCTTTTCATTCTTCTTCTTCTTCTTCTTTTCATTCTTCTTCTTTTCATTCTTCTTCTTCTTCATTCTTCGTCTTTTCATTCTTCTTCGTCTTTTCATTCTTCTTCTTCTTTTCATTCTTCTTCTTCTTTTCATTCTTCTTCTTCTTTTCATTCTTCTTCTTCGTCTTTTCATTCTTCTTCTTCTTCTTCTTCTTTTCATTCTTCTTCTTCTTCTTCTTCTTCTTCTTCTTCTTTTCATTCTTCTTCTTCTTCTTCGTCTTTTCATTCTTCTTCTTCTTCTTCTTCTTTTCATTCTTCTTCTTCTTCTTCTTCTTCTTTTCATTCTTCTTCTTCTTCTTCTTTTCATTCTTCTTCTTCTTCTTTTCATTCATCTTCTTCTTCTTCTTCTTCTTCTTCTTTTCATTCTTCTTCTTCTTCTTCTTTTCATTCTTCTTCTTCTTTTCCTTCTTCTTCTTCTTTTCATTCTTCTTCTTCTTCTTCTTTTCATTCTTCTTTTCATTATTCTTCTTCTTTTCATTCTTCTTCTTCTTCTTCTTCGTCTTTTCATTCTTCTTTTCATTCTTCGTCTTTTCATTCTTCTTTTCATTCTTCTTCTTTTCATTCTTCTTCTTCTTCTTCTTCTTTTCATTCTTCTTCTTCTTCTTCTTCTTTTCATTCTTCTTCTTCTTCTTCTTTTCATTCTTCTTTTCATTCTTCTTCTTCTTTTCATTCTTCTTCTTCTTTTCATTCTTCTTCTTTTCATTCTTCTTCTTCTTCTTCTTCTTCTTCTTCGTCTTTTCATTCTTCTTTTCATTCTTCTTCTTCTTCTTTTCATTCTTCTTCTTCTTCGTCTTTTCATTCTTCTTCTTCTCCTTCCTCTTTTCATTCTTCTTCTTCTTCTTCTTCTTTTCATTCTTCTTCTTCTTCTTCTTCTTCTTCTTCTTCTTCTTCTTCTTTTCATTCTTCTTCTTCTCCTTCTTCTTTTCATTCTTCTTCTTCTCCTTCTTCTTTTTATTCTTCTTCTTCTTCTTCTTTTCATTCTTCTTCTTCTTCTTCTTCTTCTGCTTCTTCTTTTCATTCTTCTTCTTCTTCTTCTTTTCATTCTTCTTCTTCTTCTTCTTCTTTTCATTCTTCTTCTTCTTCTTCTTCTTCTTCTTCTTCTTTTCATTCTTCTTCTTCTTCTTCTTCTTCTTCTTCTTTTCATTCTTCTTCTTCTTTTCCTTCTTCTTCTTCTTTTCATTCTTCTTCTTCTTCTTTTCATTCTTCTTCTTTTCATTCTTCTTCTTCTTCGTCTTTTCATTCTTCTTTTCATTCTTCGTCTTTTCATTCTTCTTTTCATTCTTCTTCTTCTTCTTCTTTTCATTCTTCTTCTTTTCATTCTTCTTCTTCTTCATTCTTCGTCTTTTCATTCTTCTTCGTCTTTTCATTCTTCTTCTTCTTTTCATTCTTCTTCTTCTTTTCATTCTTCTTCTTCGTCTTTTCATTCTTCTTCTTCTTCTTCTTCTTCTTTTCATTCTTCTTCTTCTTCTTCTTCTTTTCATTCTTCTTCTTCTTCTTCTTCTTCGTCTTTTCATTCTTCTTCTTCTTCTTCTTCTTTTCATTCTTCTTCTTCTTCTTCTTCTTCTTCTTCTTTTCATTCTTCTTCTTCTTCTTCTTTTCATTCTTCTTCTTCTTCTTTTCATTCATCTTCTTCTTCTTCTTCTTTTCATTCTTCTTCTTCTTCTTCTTTTCATTCTTCTTCTTCTTTTCCTTCTTCTTCTTCTTTTCATTCTTCTTCTTCTTCTTCTTTTCATTCTTCTTTTCATTCTTCTTCTTCTTTTCATTCTTCTTCTTCTTCTTCTTCGTCTTTTCATTCTTCTTTTCATTCTTCGTCTTTTCATTCTTCTTTTCATTCTTCTTCTTTTCATTCTTCTTCTTCTTCTTCTTCTTCTTCTTCTTCTTTTCATTCTTCTTCTTCTTCTTTTCATTCTTCTTCTTCTTCTTCTTTTCATTCTTCTTTTCATTCTTCTTCTTCTTTTCATTCTTCTTCTTCTTTTCATTCTTCTTCTTCTTTTCATTCTTCTTCTTTTCATTCTTCTTCTTCTTCTTCTTCTTCTTCGTCTTTTCATTCTTCTTTTCATTCTTCTTCTTCTTCTTTTCATTCTTCTTCTTCTTCGTCTTTTCATTCTTCTTCTTTTCATTCTTCTTTTCATTCTTCTTCTTCTTCTTTTCATTCTTCTTCTTCTTCTTCTTTTCATTCTTCTTCTCATTCTTCTTTTCATTCTTCTTCTTTTTCTTTTCATTCTTCTTTTCATTCTTCTTCTTCTTCTTTTCATTCTTCTTCTTCTTCTTCTTTTCATTCTTCTTCTTCTTTTCATTCTTCTTCTTTTCATTCTTCTTCTTTTCATTCTTCTTCTTCTTCTTCTTCTTCTTCTTTTCATTCTTCTTCTTCTTCTCCTTCTTCTTTTCATTCTTCTTCTTCTTCTTCTTCTTCTTCTTCTTTTCATTCTTCTTCTTCTTCTTCTTCTTCTTCTTCTTCTTTTCATTCTTCTTCTTCTTCTTCTTCTTCTTTTCATTCTTCTTCTTCTTCTTCTTTTCATTCTTCTTCTTCTTCTTCTTCTTCTTCTTCTTCTTTTCATTCTTCTTCTCCTTCTTCTTTTCATTCTTCTTCTTCTTCTTCTTCTTCTTCTTTTCATTCTTCTTCTCCTTCTTCTTTTCATTCTTCTTCTTCTTTTCATTCTTCTTTTCATACTTCTTCTTCTTTTCATTCTTCTTTTCATTCTTCTTCTTCTTTTCATTCTTCTTCTTCTTCTTCTTATTCTTTTCATTCTTCTTCTTCTTCTTCTTCTTCTTCTTTTCATTCTTCTTCTTCTTCTTTTCATTCTTCTTCTTCTTCTTCATTTCATTCTTCTTCTTCTTCTTCTTTTCATTCTTCTTCTTCTTCTTTTCATTCTTCTTTTCATTCTTCTTCTTCTTTTCATTCTTCTTTTCATTCTTCTTCTTCTTCTTTTCATTCTTCTTCTTCTTTTCATTCTTCTTTTCATTCTTCTTCTTCTTCTTATTCTTCTTTTCATTCTTCTTCTTCTTCTTCTTCTTCTTCTTCTTCTTATTTTCATTCTTCTTCTTCTTCTTCTTCTTCTTCTTCTTTTCATTCTTCTTCTTCTTCTTCTTCTTTTCATTCTTCTTCTTCTTCTTCTTTTCATTCTTCTTCTTCTTCTTCTTTTCCTTCTTCTTCTTCTTCTTCTTCTTCTTCTTCTTCTTCTTCTTCTTCTTTTCATTCTTCTTCTTCTTCTTTTCATTCTTCTTCCTCTTCTTCTTTTCATTCTTCTTCTCATTCTTCTTTTCATTCTTCTTCTTCGTCTTTTCATTCTTCTTCTTCGTCTTTTCATTATTCTTCTTCGTCTTTTCATTCTTCTTTTCATTCTTCTTCTTTTCATTCTTCTTTTCATTCTTCTTCTTCTTCTTCTTTTCATTCTTCTTCTTCTTCGTCTTTTCATTCTTCTTCTCATTCTTCTTTTCATTCTTCTTCTTCTTCTTTTCATTCTTCTTCTTCTTCTTTTCATTCTTCTTCTTCTTCTTTTCATTCTTCTTTTCATTCTTCTTCTTCTTCTTTTCATTCTTCTTCTTCTTTTCATTCTTCTTCTTCTTCTTCTTCTTTTCATTCTTCTTCTTCTTCTTCTTCTTCTTCTTCTTCTTCTTTTCATTCTTCTTCTTCTTCTTCTTTTCATTCTTCTTCTTCTTCTTCTTCTTTTCATTCTTCTTTTTCTTCTTCTTCTTTTCATTCTTCTTTTTCTTCTTCTTTTCATTCTTCTTCTTTTCATTCTTCTTTTCATTCTTCTTCTTCTTTTCATTCTTCCTCTTCTTCTTCTTTTCATTCTTCCTCTTCTTCTTCTTCTTCTTCTTTTCATTCTTCTTCTTCTTCTTCTTCTTTTCATTCTTCTTTTCATTCTTCTTCTTCTTCTTTTCATTCTTCTTCTTCTTTTTCTTTTCATTCTTCTTCTTCTTTTTCTTTTCATTCTTCTTCTTCTTTTTCTTTTCATTCTTCTTCTTCTTCTTCTTTTCATTCTTCTTCTTCTTCTGCTTCTTTTCATTCTTCTTCTTCCTTCTTCTTTTCATTCTTCTTCTTCTTCTGCTTCTTTTCATTCTTCTTCTTTTTCTTTTCATTCTTCTTCTTCTTCTTTTCATTCTTCTTCTTTTTCTTTTCATTCTTCTTCTTCTTCTTCTTCTTTTCATTCTTCTTCTTTTTCTTTTCATTCTTCTTCTTCTTCTTTTCATTCTTCTTCTTTTTCTTTTCCTTCTTCTTCTTCTTTTCATTCTTCTTCTTCTTCTTTTCATTCTTCTTCTTCTTCTTCTTCTTCTTCTTCTTCTTCTTCTTCTTCTTCTTCTTTTCATTCTTCTTCTTCTTCTTTTCATTCTTCTTCTTCTTCTTCTTCTTTTCATTCTTCTTCTTCTTCTTCTTTTCCTTCTTCTTCTTCTTCTTCTTTTCATTCTTCTTCTTTTCATTCTTCTTCTTTTCATTCTTCTTCTTCTTCTTCTTCTTCTTCTTCTTTTCATTCTTCTTCTTCTTCTTCTCCTTCTTCTTTTCATTCTTCTTCTTCTTCTTCTTCTTCTTCTTCTTCTTCTTCTTCTTCTTCTTTTCATTCTTCTTCTTTTCATTCTTCTTCTCCTTCTTCTTTTCATTCTTCTTCTTCTTTTCATTCTTCTTTTCATTCTTCTTCTTCTTTTCATTCTTCTTTTCATTCTTCTTTTCATTCTTCTTTTCATTCTTCTTCTTCTTCCTCTTCTTCTTATTCTTCTTTTCATTCTTATTCTTCTTCTTCTTCTTCTTATTCTTCTTTTCATTCTTCTTCTTCTTCTTCTTATTCTTCTTTTCATTCTTCTTCTTCTTCTTTTCATTCTTCTTCTTTTCATTCTTCTTCTTCTTCTTTTCATTCTTCTTCTTCTTCTTTTCATTCTTCTTCTTCTTCATTTCATTCTTCTTCTTCTTCTTCTTTTCATTCTTCTTTTCCTTCTTCTTCTTCTTTTCATTCTTCTTTTCATTCTTCTTCTTCTTTTCATTCTTCTTTTCATTCTTCTTCTTCTTTTCATTCTTCTTTTCATTCTTCTTCTTCTTTTCATTCTTCTTTTCATTCTTCTTTTCATTCTTCTTCTTCTTCTTTTCATTCTTCTTCTTCTTCTTTTCATTCTTCTTTTTCTTCTTCTTTTCATTCTTCTTTTTCTTCTTCTTTTCATTCTTCTTTTTCTTCTTCTTTTCATTCTTCTTCTTCTTCTTCTTCTTTTCATTCTTCTTCTTCTTCTTCTTCTTTTCATTCTTCTTTTTCTTCTTCTTTTCATTCTTCTTCTTTTCATTCTTCTTCTTCTTTTCATTCTTCCTCTTCTTTTCATTCTTCCTCTTCTTCTTCTTTTCATTCTTCCTCTTCTTCTTCTTCTTTTCATTCTTCTTCTTCTTCTTCTTCTTCTTCTTCTTCTTCTTCTTCTTCTTCTTCTTTTCATTCTTCTTCTTCTTCTTCTTCTTCTTCTTCTTTTCATTCTTCTTTTCATTCTTCTTTTCATTCTTCTTCTTTTCATTCTTCTTCTTCTTCTTTTCATTCTTCTTCTTCTTCTTCTTCTTCTTCTTCTTCTTCTTCTTTTCATTCTTCTTCTTCTTTTCATTCTTCTTCTTCTTCTTCTTCTTCTTCTTTTCATTCTTCTTCTTCTTCTTCTTTTCATTCTTCTTCTTCTTCTTCTTCTTCTTCTTTTCCTTCTTCTTCTTCTTCTTTTCATTCTTCTTCTTCTTCTTCTTCTTCTTCTTCGTCTTTTCATTCTTCTTTTCATTTTTCTTCTTTTCATTCTTCTTTTCATTCTTCTTCTTCTTTTCATTCTTCTTCTTCTTTTCATTCTTCTTCTCATTCTTCTTTTCATTCTTCTTCTTCATCTTTTCATTCTTCTTCTTCGTCTTTTCATTCTTCTTCTTCGTCTTTTCATTCTTCTTTTCATTCTTCTTCTTTTCATTCTTCTTTTCATTCTTCTTCTTCTTCTTTTCATTCTTCTTCTTCTTCTTCTTTTCATTCTTCTTCTCATTCTTCTTTTCATTCTTCTTCTCATTCTTCTTTTCATTCTTCTTCTTCTTCTTTTCATTCTTCTTCTTCTTCTTTTCATTCTTCTTCTTCTTCTTTTCATTCTTCTTTTCATTCTTCCTCTTCTTCTTTTCATTCTTCTTCTTCTTCTTTTCATTCTTCTTCTTCTTCTTCTTCTTCTTCTTTTCATTCTTCTTCTTCTTCTTCTTTTCATTCTTCTTTTTCTTCTTCTTCTTTTCATTCTTCTTTTTCTTCTTCTTTTCATTCTTCTTCTTCTTCTTCTTTTCATTCTTCTTCTTTTCATTCTTCTTTTCATTCTTCTTCTTCTTTTCATTCTTCCTCTTCTTCTTCTTTTCATTCTTCCTCTTCTTCTTCTTCTTCTTCTTTTCATTCGTCTTCTTCTTCTTCTTCTTTTCATTCTTCTTTTCATTCTTCTTCCTCTTCTTTTCATTCTTCTTCTTCTTCTTCTTTTCATTCTTCTTCTTCTTCTGCTTCTTTTCATTCTTCTTCTTCTTCTGCTTCTTTTCATTCTTCTTCTTCCTTCTTCTTTTCATTCTTCTTCTTCTTCTTTTCATTCTTCTTCTTTTTCTTTTCATTCTTCTTCTTCTTCTTTTCATTCTTCTTCTTCTTCTTTTCATTCTTCTTCTTCTTCTTTTCATTCTTCTTCTTCTTTTCATTCTTCTTCTTCTTCTTCTTCTTCTTTTCATTCTACTTCTTCTTCTTTTCATTCTTCTTCTTCTTCTTCTTCTTTTCATTCTTCTTCTTCTTCTTCTTTTCCTTCTTCTTCTTCTTCTTCTTTTCCTTCTTCTTCTTTTCCTTCTTCTTCTTCTTCTTTTCATTCTTCTTCTTCTTCTTCTTCTTCTTCTTCTTCTTCTTCTTCTTCTTTTCATTCTTCTTCTTCTTCTTCTTCTTTTCATTCTTCTTTTCATTCTTCTTCTTCTTCTTTTCATTCTTCTTCTTCTTCTTCTTCTTTTCATTCTTCTTCTTCTTCTTCTTTTCATTCTTCTTCTTCTTCTTCTTTTCATTCTTCTTCTTCTTCTTCTTCTTCTTTTCATTCTTCTTCTTCTTCTTCTTCTTCTTCTTCTTTTCCTTCTTCTTCTTCTTCTTTTCATTCTTCTTCTTCTTCTTTTCATTCTTCTTCTTCTTCTTCTTCGTTTTTTCATTCTTCTTTTCATTTTTCTTCTTTTCATTCTTCTTTTCATTCTTCTTCTTCTTCTTTTCATTCTTCTTCTTCTTTTCATTCTTCTTCTCATTCTTCTTTTCATTCTTCTTCTTCATCTTTTCATTCTTCTTCTTCGTCTTTTCATTCTTCTTCTTCGTCTTTTCATTCTTCTTTTCATTCTTCTTCTTTTCATTCTTCTTTTCATTCTTCTTCTTCTTCTTTTCATTCTTCTTCTTCTTCTTTTCATTCTTCTTCTCATTCTTCTTTTCATTCTTCTTCTCATTCTTCTTTTCATTCTTCTTCTTCTTCTTTTCATTCTTCTTCTTCTTCTTTTCATTCTTCTTCTTCTTCTTCTTTTCATTCTTCTTTTCATTCTTCCTCTTCTTCTTTTCATTCTTCTTCTTCTTCTTTTCATTCTTCTTCTTCTTCTTCTTCTTCTTCTTCTTTTCATTCTTCTTCTTCTTCTTCTTCTTCTTTTCATTCTTCTTTTTCTTCTTCTTCTTTTCATTCTTCTTTTTCTTCTTCTTTTCATTCTTCTTCTTCTTCTTCTTTTCATTCTTCTTCTTTTCATTCTTCTTTTCATTCTTCTTCTTCTTTTCATTCTTCCTCTTCTTCTTCTTTTCATTCTTCCTCTTCTTCTTCTTCTTCTTCTTCTTTTCATTCTTCTTCTTCTTCTTCTTTTCATTCTTCTTTTCATTCTTCTTCCTCTTCTTTTCATTCTTCTTCTTCTTTTCATTCTTCTTCTTCTTCTGCTTCTTTTCATTCTTCTTCTTCTTCTGCTTCTTTTCATTCTTCTTCTTCCTTCTTCTTTTCATTCTTCTTCTTCTTCTTCTTCTTTTCATTCTTCTTCTTTTTCTTTTCATTCTTCTTCTTCTTCTTTTCATTCTTCTTCTTCTTCTTTTCATTCTTCTTCTTCTTCTTTTCATTCTTCTTCTTCTTCTTCTTTTCATTCTTCTTCTTCTTCTTCTTCTTCTTCTTCTTTTCATTCTTCTTCTTCTTCTTTTCATTCTTCTTCTTCTTCTTCTTTTCATTCTTCTTCTTCTTTTCATTCTTCTTCTTCTTCTTCTTTTCCTTCTTCTTCTTCTTCTTCTTTTCCTTCTTCTTCTTTTCCTTCTTCTTCTTCTTCTTTTCCTTCTTCTTCTTCTTCTTTTCATTCTTCTTCTTCTTCTTTTCATTCTTCTTCTTCTTCTTTTCCTTCTTCTTCTTCTTCTTCTTTTCCTTCTTCTTCTTCTTCTTCTTCTTCTTCTTCTTTTCCTTCTTCTTCTTCTTTTCCTTCTTCTTCTTCTTCTTTTCATTCTTCTTCTTCTTTTCATTCTTCTTCTTCTTTTCATTCTTCTTTTCATTCTTCTTCTTCTTCTTCTTCTTTTCATTCTTCTTCTTCTTCTTCTTCTTCTTCTTCTTTTCATTCTTCTTCTTCTTCTTCTTCTTCTTTTCATTCTTCTTCTTCTTTTCATTCTTCTTTTTCTTCTTCTTCTTTTCATTCTTCTTTTTCTTCTTCTTTTCATTCTTCTTCTTCTTCTTCTTCTTTTCATTCTTCTTCTTCTTTTCATTCTTCCTCTTCTTCTTCTTTTCATTCTTCCTCTTCTTCTTCTTCTTCTTTTCATTCTTCTTCTTCTTCTTCTTCTTCTTTTCATTCTTCTTTTCATTCTTCTTCTTCTTCTTTTCATTCTTCTTCTTCTTCTTCTTTTCATTCTTCTTCTTCTTCTTCTTTTCATTCTTCTTCTTCTTCTGCTTCTTTTCATTCTCCTTCTTCCTCTTCTTTTCATTCTTCTTCTTCTTCTTTTCATTCTTCTTCTTTTTCTTTTCATTCTTCTTCTTTTCATTCTTCTTCTTTTCATTCTTCTTCTTCTTCTTTTCATTCTTCTTCTTCTTCTTCTTCTTTTCATTCTTCTTCTTCTTCTTCTTTTCATTCTTCTTCTTCTTCTTCTTTTCATTCTTCTTCTTCTTCTTCTTTTCCTTCTTCTTCTTCTTCTTCTTCTTCTTTTCCTTCTTCTTCTTTTCCTTCTTCTTCTTCTTCTTCTTCTTTTCATTCTTCTTCTTCTTCTTCTTCTTTTCATTCTTCTTCTTCTTCTTTTCATTCTTCTTTTCATTCTTCTTCTTCTTTTCATTCTTTTCATTCTTCTTTTCATTCTTCTTCTTCTTCTTTTCATTCTTCTTCTTCTTCTTTTCATTCTTCTTCTTCTTCTTTTCATTCTTCTTCTTTTCATTCTTTTCATTCTTCTTCTTTTCCTTCTTCTTCTTCTTTTCCTTCTTCTTCTTCTTCTTTTCCTTCTTCTTCTTCTTCTTTTCCTTCTTCTTCTTCTTCTTCTTCTTCTTTTCCTTCTTCTTCTTCTTCTTTTCCTTCTTCTTCTTCTTCTTTTTCTTCTTCTTTTCCTTCTTCTTCTTCTTCTTCTTTTCATTCTTCTTCTTCTTCTTTTCATTCTTCTTCTTCTTCTTCATTCTTCTTCTTCTTCTTTTCATTCTTCTTCTTCCTTCTTCTTTTCATTCTTCTTCTTCCTTCTTCTTTTCATTCTTCTTCTTCTTCTTCTTTTCTTCTTCTTCTTCCTTCTTGTTTTCATTCTTCTTCTTCTTCTTTTCATTCTTCTTTTCATTCTTCTTCTTCGTCGTGCCCCGTGACTGCCCAAATGAGTGAAGTGTGCGGTGATTCTAAGATCGACGGCACTCATCTGCATGTCATACTGACTGACAGTATTATTTCTCTTCCCCAGCAGACTCCAAGGGCATTTAAATTAAAGGTACAGTGTTCTGCACTAATATAAAGGCTCTCTGAATCCTAGAAACCCTTTAAATAAGTTAAATTCGCAGCGAATAAATTCGCATCGAATCGAATTTCTTCCGCAAATTCGGCGAATCAGCCGAATCGAATTTTTGAATAATTCGCTCATCTCTACTCTCAATCCTTGGCCCTCACTAGTATCTATGCCCTGAATTCACCATCCAAACAAGTCTTCCAGGACTTGTCCTCGAAGCTGTCGGGATACATCCATCTACCTCTGGTAGTAGGAGGAGATTTTAACTCATACATGAATGAACAGGAGGATAAATCCAGAAAACTCGACCAAAGTCGACGACCTTCCCAGCCTTCTCATTAAGCACCTACACTACTTTGCAATTTTGCGGAAGCAATGCAACTTACTGATGTCTGGCGTCTGGCTCACCCAGATGGCAAGGAATACACCTTTTACTCTCCTGTTCATCACTCCCTTTCTAGAATCGATTATATTTTCTGCAACTCTACTTTATTGCAACACAACGCATCCTCTGACATTCACGACATCGCTATCTCAGACCACTCTCCTATCTCCATCTCCCTCAATTATTTAAACCCCACACAACATCCGAGAATATGGCGGTTCCCTTCATTTTTTGCAGACAATCAGGAGTTATCTCGACAGCTTTGGGACACTTGGGCGGACTTTTAAGACATAATTGAGGCCCACCTCTCTAACCCAAATTTATTTTGAGAAACAGGGAAGGCAGTCTTACGCGATAAAATTATCGCTTTTACATCTGCTTACAAAAAAAAACTCACCTCCAAACTCGCTGAAGCCAGTAATCGTCTTAGACAGACCCAGAAGATTTTAGCGGACTTTAACACACATGAACACAGGAAAGCTTGGGCGGAAGCCAAACATCAATTTGACACATGAGCGGCAGCCCAAGAATCTATACTTCAATCTTACCTTGACTTACACTATCATAAATTTGGAAATAAGCCAGGTAAATTGTTGGCCTGCCTGTGTCGTAAGCCTTTCACTCCCACATGATTCACATCTCTGAAAGAGAACAAAAAAACACTACCTGGAGGAAATCATCTCTATATTGGAAAGTGTCTTTGCAAATTTATATGGCCCTGATCCCATCAATCAATTGCAAGCCAACTCCTTTCTAGAAAGTGTCATTCTTCCTCAAATAGATCCCAAAGCCCTCCAATACCTGAATGCCCCTATATCACAGTCAGATATTCTCTTGGCTATAAAATCCCTAGCAAATGGCAAAGCTCCTGGCCTTGACGGGTACACTTCAGAATTTTATAAACTCATGGCCAAAACCCTCTCTCCAACTCTACAGTCGTTTTTTCAATCAATTCAGGAGGGGGGGGGGGCGTATCTTCCTTCAGCTTTCCAAGCCCACATCAAATTAACAGCAAAAAAAAAGACAAAGACCCCTCTGATCCGGGCTTCTACCTGCCGATATCACTTTTAAACTTAAATGCATAAATTCTCTCTAAAATTATTGCAAACCGCCTAGCCACTATTCTGCCCTCCCTTATTCATCCCTCGCAAGCGGGCTTCATCCAGGGCCGCTCGGCCACATCAAATATACGCAAAGTTTTACCAGTTTTACATGAAGCTAAAGTTAACCCACTTCAGGATCTAGCGATTATCTCTCTTGATGCTGAAAAAGCCTTCGACAATGTCAGTTTTCATTGGCTTCAGTTAGTTTTGCATAAATTCGGTTTTTCAGGTTCTTTTACGCACTTAATCCAAGCTATGTACTCGGCACCAACGGCACAAGTAATAGCGGCAGGTCGAACATCCAATCCCATACAACTCCATGAAGGAACAAGGCAAGGATGTCCCTTATGCCCCTTGCTTTTCAATCTAGCTTTAGAACCTTTAGCCTGCTTCTTACTGTTTCACTCTCAACTTCATGGAATCCAAATTGCTCAGCAATATCTGCGCGTAGCGTTCTTTGCTGATGATATATTAATATTTACATCCAATCCAACTCTAGACTTGCCATATATACATGCCACTTTCTTGGCCTTTCGACACTGCTCGGGCCTTCGTATCAACTTCACAAAAAGCAAAGTCCTTCCACTATACCATGCACGCCCTCCTACGTAGGCCCAAAATTCACTCTTCAAAATAACTACAAGCCACATTACATACCTAGGTATCAAAATAGGGAAATTCGCCTCGTCTCTAAACTTGCTGAATTATTTGCCTACAATTTAAAAAATTATAGGAGAATTGGAGATGTGGAGAGACCTGCCGCTATCACTCCTGGGACGGGCTCACCTCTTCAAGATGGTGAGCTTTCCGAAACTGTTATATCCTCTCCAAACTATCCAAACTGCTTAAACATATGGATATAACCAAACTCAACAAGGCGATCTCCAGCTTTCTGTGGAAGGGGTGCCGCCCACGCATTGCAATAAACAAGCTATTCCTTCCTAGGTGCAAGGGGGGGGGTTGGTCTTCCCAATATTCAAATTTATAATCTTTCATGTATTTTACGCGTCTGCATAGACTGGCTGACTCAGTCGTCCAAATACTCTAATTACCAACTAGAATCCACCATGGTCCTTCCATTTGATCTCACGGATCTTTTACATTCGAACTCCAACCCTACCTAAAACATAATCCACTCATACGTGACACTCATCTGGAAAGAGGTTAGACGTAAACTAGGAGTTTCCCCTCGGCAATCTCGCTTTCTTCCTATACATCATAACTCTTCTTTTTCTTTTTCCTTTAACAACATGCAGCATATGAAATGTGGTATATTCAGTATCTCAGATTGGTTAGCCAATTGTTTGACACCTCTTCTGGCTCTCCTCTTCCTCTTCAACAAATCCTAACCTCCTTCAATCTACCTTCCCACCATTTTTTGTATATCCTACAAGTATGGAACTTTGTGAACTCGGTGGCACCGTCTAAGTCTACTAGTTTTCGTACATCATTGATAGAAGTACTAGTCAGAAATCAAAAATACAAAATATCAAATATATATGGTCCGCTAAACCTACATTATACGAAACCACTAGAAACCTCCACTTCCATTTCCTCTTGGATCAGGGACTTTGATAGTGCCTTACCGGATTCAACACTACATGTGCATTTAACTCTAATGAGTTCTGGCGTGAGCAGCAATTCAAGATCATGCACCATGCCTATATGCCTTGTCTTTACTTAAGAGCTGATCCTTCTGCATCTACCTACCCACTTTGTGGACACTACAAACCTTCACTACAACACAGGTTTTGGAAATGCTCACCAATATCTACCTTCTGGAACCAATTACTCATCTTTATAGCTTTCATCACTACTCTTCAATTACCTAAAGATCCTCTACTTCTTCTCTTTGGCAATTTGGAACTACCTACTTCAGGAATTTCTTCTACTCATCTCGTTACATTTTGGGCCATCAAACCGTGGCTGTCCACTTGCCTATTGGTAGCGAGAAGAGCTATACTAAAAAAAATGAGTCTCTAATTATCCACCAACCATCTTGGATGTTAAACAAGATCTTAACTCCCTCCTCCACCTGGACCGGCTCTATCTATTAATTTCATCCCACAATCATAGAGAGGAGTACTACAATCGAAAGTGGAGACTTTATATTTAATGGTCATTTCCTGTCCCAGAGCAACAGTTCTTCCTCCAAGGCTCAACAGTATTAAATCAGGCTTTATAATTCTAGGTCTTGTCATATGGTTTCATATTTGCTCAGTGTATGCATATGTGAGATAAATTGTGCTTGCTATGTCTACTAAATGCTGCTCTCCCACCTCTACTTGGCATTAAAACCTTTTTTTCTTTTATTTCTTTTCTTTATCTTCGTCTTATCTCTTTCCCACTAAAGATCTCTGAAGATATACAGTAATTCACTTTACATCACACTACATCACATTACATGACACAATTCTATTTTCTTGTCTTACTTACTTGCTCTTTGGTATTTCAGTTAATGGCTTCTTGGGGAAGTTCTACTCTGCCCATCTCTCTTCCCTCTCTCTTCTTAGCTTTTTCTTTATTTTTCTACTCCCAACTCTTACGCTTTTCTTTTCCTATCTTTTCCCTTTTAGCCTGCATACATGATAATCACCATTCAATTTCTACATTGGCTATTAGTCAACATACCGCTACACGTCTATATTCAAATACTTCTGGTTATGTCCTAACCAGGAGCGGACTGACCATTTGGAAACTCGGCACTGCCCGAGGGCCCGGGGTCAGTAGGGGGCCCCATGAGATGCCCCTGGTACCTTTTTCATAGGCTTTTTTGAGTTTGGGCAAGGACATAGGGGCCCCATGTTCCCCTATTGCCTGGGGGCCCCATGAGTTGTCAGTCCACCCCTGGTCCTAACATACTTCTACACTTTATCTTACCCACTTTATTGGCCCACAAAACAGAACTCTTTTTTCCATCCTCACAGCTCCTATACGGGCACTTTTCACCATCTGCTATTACTATTCTTCTTCCCCATCTCAGGGATCTCATAAGTGTCAATATCTAAATATCATATTTCATGCTTTGGTCAAACTGTTTGATCTATCTTCAGTAATGTTACGTTGCCATGATACACCTTCGGAAAGTATCGTTGGTTTTTATTATGTATACAATAAAACCCAATAAAGACTCTTTAAAAAAAAAGATAATGGATCTCTGGATACCCCGTGTGAATGAGTAAGGGGTGCATAGTTCACTCATTAACAAAAACACGTAGCCTAGAAATAAAAACCCAAACAATTGATAAGTACGTTATTAAAAAAATAATAATCCCAAAAAAATCCAAAGGACTCGGCATACAGGAGTGATCCCAATGCCATCCTCACCAAAGGACAGCTCCCTGACAGCGAAATAAATGAAGGGGTGGGGAAAGTGGTGACATTATTGAATAAACATGTACATGGCCATATATGAAAAATGTTCTGGCCCAAATAAGACCAATGGCCATATATTGGCAGTGATATTACCCCTATCCCCTCCCTGTTCTGGTCAGGGATTCCTGATCATGTAAGTCAATGGTGCCAGTGACATCAGTGGTTGCTAAAGATGTGGTAGGTGCCAGCAGCCAACCCTTTCCTTAGCAGACATTGACAGTGGAAAGTGGTGAATGATATCAGAAAACAAACAAAAGAGAAAATACAAACAAATTACCTTTGACCTTCAAAGTAATTGCAGTCCTTCACAACACAAGTTTGGCAACATTCATAAAGCTTCTGGAAACTGTCAGCAAAGGCCTCTTTGGGAATTGATTGCAGAACCGCCGTCACACATTCTTGGAAAACCTGCCACGTCCGCAAACCAGTCTCCTTTCATGGCACTCTTCAGGCGGGAAAACAGAAAGAAAAATGCAGGCGAGAGATCAGGGGAGTATGGTGGATGATCGAGAACAGCGTACATGAATGAAAAGCGTTATCGTGCAGCAACATCCACTGTCTACTGCTGTGCAACTCTGGCCAAACACGGAGGATGCGTCGTAGCAACCATTTCAAAAACTCGTTGGCATTCACAGTTTGACCTGCAAAAAACGAATTCCTTGTGGATGATTCTATCATTATCGAAGAAGGCGATCAACATTGTCTTGACCTTGGAATTTTGCAGGCGACTCTTTTTGGACCACGAATAAGACAGTGAACACCATTCCATTGATTGCTGATTGGATTTCGTATCAAACTGGTAGCACCAGGTCTCATCCCCTGTGATAATGGTTCACAGAAAAGATGGATTCTGGTCACACATGGTAATGAAATCTCCAGAGGTTTCCATCCGTTTTGCTTTCTGTTCTTTTGTCAACTGGTGTGGCACACACTGGGAACAGATCTTCTGCTTACACAAATCTTTGTTTACGATGGTGCACACTGTGTCCTTGCTAATGCCCAATTCCTCTGGCATCATTCATAAAGTCAGTCACCGATAGGGCTCTGCTTGTTGGCGACTGACCCAAATGTGGCTCACTCTCAGTCGTTTTCGTTTCAACCAGTCGTAAACACATTTTCTGCTCACAGCTTCCATCCTGTACACTTGTACCAACATGTTCTCTGTTTTCCCCAATTTGTAGCAGAACTTGATGTTCACTCATTGCTCCATGGCATTGTGACCCTACCTCTCACACTGACTGCATTTGACTGCCCACAGCGGGTTTACCCTGATGATCACGTGTACTCCACGCTAGGTGGTGCTTCTTGACGTGTTTCTTGATATCCATGTGCATTTCCATGAACCTGGCCCATGTTGGTGTTGAGATATTGAACCATTCACCAAACTTTTTAGATGTACCTTGTATATACTGTAGAAGTGGTAGGAATATTGCTTCCACATTTGATATTTTGTTCCCAGAGAACAGGGGTGAAAATGTGCAAATATTAGGTTCAGACCAAACAGTTGAACTTATCCCTAATCATCAGCTTAAGAAAACTATAGCAGCCACCACATCTCAGGACTAGTAGCTGCAATTTATTCCTTTTTTTTCTTAGATACAATGCTAAAAAACCCTTATAATACTGGCTGTAAGGCCACGTTGGCATACTTTATGTATACTTTAGGAAGCCTTGGGTGCTATTTCAGCTGGATAAATCAGGGTCCATGTCCTCAAAGCATTATTAAAACAGAAAAAAAAGTATACGCCTTTTTTTTTTTCCCTAAAAAAACCAATTCTCACTATCTACTAAATAGAACTCACAGTTCTTGTCTTTTATGCAGTTTTATCGCATATTTCAAGCATTAATCTATGACTTTGCTAGAAAGGATACACTTTGTTTCCTCATACCGTTGGTAATATCCACACCCTCATAATTTCTTCTTAAATATGCTCATCAGTCACCTCCAGCAGTAGTGACAGGTGACACCGGCACAGCACAGATTGGGTGGAGGATGGACGGTCCGCTGAGCTTTCTCTGCCTGCTTTGTGTCCTCATCACACCAGGTAAGTCTGATCTCAGCAGGTGATAGCTTTGGAACTATGTCTACCTCTGTGGACTGAGCTAGTCCAATTCCCCCCCCCATGTTATATAGTCGATAAGAGTTAAATGATACTGCTCGGATCATCAGGCGATATATTATATCTTTATTCTTGGGTTTAACCACTTGCCCTCCAAAGGATTTACCCCCCTTCCTGACCAGGCCATTTGTTTGCGATACAGCGCTGCGTTACTTTAACTGACAATTGCGCGGTCATGCAATGCTGCACGCAAATCAAATTTATGTCCTTTTTTTCAAAAAAAGTCCGACAATTTTGAAAAAAAACTAAATATTTTTGGCTTTTTGCTATAAAACACGTCCAGTGAAAAATATTTAAAAATCTAATTTCTTCATAAATTTAGGTCAAAATGTATTCTACATTTGCAAAAAACAATCCCAATACGTGTAAATGAATTGGTTTACGTGAAAGTCATAGCGTCTACAAACGGCGGTTTATATACAGGTGTACCTCGGTTTACGAACGCCTCGGTTAACGTAATTTTTGGTTCACGAATGAAAATCCATTGAAAATAATGGCTCGGTTTACAATTTTTTTTCACAATACGAACGGATTAATTGGTTTTCAATGCATTTGAAAATTTTTTTTAATCATGTCCCTGTACAGTATTTATGCCTTTAAAGTGCACCTTATAAAGAGTTTTGAACAGATAAGACTTTTTTACTTTTTCTGACCTCCGTAACGGATTAATTGGTTTTAAATGCATTCCTATGGGAAACTGCGTTTCGATTTACAAATTTTTTGCAATACGAAATGTCCCTCAGAACGCATTAAATTTGTGAACTGAGGTACACTTGTACAGTATACTGGAATTTTTTTTTTAAATACTAGTAATGGTGGCGATCAGCGATTTATAGTAGGACTCCAGGACTGCGGAAGGCATTCCGACACTGGGGGGAACTGACTAACTTCCACTGACATCACCAGTGACACTAATACAGTGATCAGTGCTAATAAAAAGCACTGACACTGTACTAATGACACTGGGCAGGAAGGGTTAACATCTGAGGCGAGCAAAGGATTAATGATGTGCTGTCTGTGTTTCGCATTATGTGTTGTGTGCTGTTTTACTACAGTGAAGGAAATGCGTATTTGCTCCCCGGCTGATGTTGAATGTTTGCCCGTTCACAAAGAAATGGTCAGTCTAAAAATCGAATGTTCGGTGTAACACTGAAAGACAGAATAGCAACAAACAAATTCAAAAGAAGTGCATTTCTAACAAATGATGACTGATTTGCATGTTCATGAGGGAAATAAGGATTTGATCCCCTTCACAAAACATGGCTTAGTACTTGGTGGCAAAACCCTTGTTAGCAATCACAGAGGTCAGACGTTTCCTGGAGTTGGCCGCCAGGTTTGCACACATCTCAGGAGGGATTTTGGCCCACTCCTCTTGGCAGATCCTCTCCAAGTCATTAAGGTTTCGTGGCTTACGTTTGGCAACTCGAACTTTCAGCTCCTCCACAGATTTTCAATCGGATTGAGGTCTGGAGACTGGCTAGGCCACTCCAGGACCTTAATGTGCTCCCTCTTGAGCCACTCCTTGGCCATATGTTTTGGATCATTGTCATGCTGGAACACCCATCCACAACCCATTTTCAATGCCCTGGCTGAGGGAAGAAGGTTCTCACCCAAGATTTGATGGTACCTTGCCCCGTCCATCATCCCTTTGATGCGGTGCAGTTGTCCTGTCCGCTTAGCAGAAAAACACCCCCAAAGCAGAATGTTTCCACCACCATGTTTGACAGGTGAGATGGTCTTCTTGGGGTCATAGGCAGTATTCCTCCTCCTTCAAACATAGCGAGTCGAGTTGATACCAAACAGCTGGATTTTGGTCTCATCTGACCACAACACTTTCCACCAGTCCTCCTCTGCATCATTCAGATGTTCAGTGGCAAACTTCAGACGGACCTGGACATGTGCTTTCTTGAGCAGAGGGACCTTGTGGGCACTGCAGGATTTCAATCCTTGTCGGCGTAGTGTGTTACCAATTGTTTTCTTGGTGACTGTGGTCCCAGCTGCCTGGACATCATTGACAAGATCCTCACCTGTAGTTCTGGGATGATTCCTCACTGTTCTCATGATCATTGACACTCCACAAGGTGATATCTTGCTGGTGATGGGTGTGGCCTGGGTACCTTACAGGAGGAATAGTGGTACTCCCTTATCCATGGCCCTGGGGCACTATTGGCAGTAACGCACCGCCAGCAACCAGATGGAGTGGCAGCGTGACCTCAAGCAATTCAGCTCTGTCCAAAGTCGTTTCGCACGATCACGCGTCCTCAGGGAACTTTTGCTCTATTTTTATGCAAGATTATTGTTTGGATTTATGTATAATACTTCACAGCGGAGAATTTATTTAGCACAACATATATGATGGACCTAAATGATTCACATAATATGAATTGAGCGCAGCAATTATTTTTAGAATTATTTTTTAGGTGTATTGTATATCTATACCTATTGCATGCAGCTTCTTGTTTTTTATTTGTTTATAGCGCTGACTTGTATTACATTTTAATAATCACTCATATATATTTTTTTTTCAGGTCATTCTCTTTCATGCATCCAATGTGCGGCACAAGCTTCCTGCACGGGATCTCCTGTGACCTGTCTGCCTAATTACAGTTGCGGCTTGGCCTATAGAGAGACCACTGAAGGTACGCCTGGCAAAATATTTCTGCAGTACAATCCATTTTTATTGTCTTTATTTAAGAAGGACCCCAACCGAAGCAAATAATTCCATTCTAAGTATAGTGAATGAAGCTGGGTTTGTGAGGGTTCCCTGATCCTTGGAAATATGATGAAAAGGAGTACTTTGAGAGTAAGGGGGCACTCTGACGGGAATACCTGATGTAAGTTGGCACTGTGATGGGGATACCTGATGTAAAGGGGCACTCTGATACGGACAACTGATGTAAAGGAGCACTCTGATGGGCACACCTGATGTGATGGGGATACGTAATGAAAAGTTGCACGATGCCGACACCTAGGGTAAGGGGGTGCACTGATGGGCACACCCTATGTAAGGTGTCACCAGGGGCGGACTGACCATTTGGGCTCTCGGGCACTGCCCGAGGGCCCAGGGTCAGTAGGGGCCCCATGAGATGCCCCTGGTACCTTTCATAGGCTTTTTTGGGTGTGGTTTGAGTGTGGGCAAGGACACAGGGGCCCCATGATTCCCTATTGCCCGGGGGGGCCCCATGTGTTGTCAGTCCACCACTGGGTGTCACTGTGATGGGGGAACCTTATATAATGGGGAACTCTATTGGGGACAACTGATGTAAGGGGACACACCGATGGGAGACACCAAATGTAAGGGGGCCTTCTAATGCAGAAACCTGATGTAAGGGGGCACTCTGATGGAAATTCCTGATGTAAGGGGGCACTCTGAAGGGAATGCCTGATGAAAGGGGGCACTCTGATGGGAATGCCTGATGAAAGGGGACACTCTGATGGGAATGCCCAATGTAAGGAGGCACTCTGATGGAAATGCCTGATGTATGGTGGCACTTGAATTGGAACACATTACTTAAGGGCGTGCTCTGATGAAGACGCCTGATATAAGGGGGTACTCCTACGTTTGGCAACTGATTTATGGGGGAGGATTATTATTGAAGCTGTTTAATATTACTGTATAAATTATTGTGCAGGCGGAAACATACAAAAAGATTATATAAGGTCATGTGTACCAACAAGCCAATGTAATAAAGTGGGCACCCTCAGCTATACCGGTGGCACAATGAAGATGGGGATTTCATGCTGCAACACAGATAACTGCACTTCTCCTCTACCTCAATGTAAGTTCATTTATTTTATTATTAATATTTTTATATTCACAAATTACATATTCACAAAATTCATATTTTTACAGCCACATATTAAGCTCCAAGGAGCAGGGCCCTCCTAACCCTCTTGTATTGATCTGTATTGTTACTGTATTGTCTCCCGTTATATTGTAAAGCGCTGAGCAAACTGTTGGCGCTATATAAATCCTGTATAATAATAATAATTTACATCCCCTTAAATACAAGCTCTAATATATCAATATCACCTCTGCATATATACGCAAATCAGTTCTTCAAAAAAGTACATGAAAACTTTCATATATATTTAATTTCATAAATAGTATAAGAAAATCAAAATAATGAAATGTAATCTATCCCCAAGTCTCCCAGTATCTGCAAATACTTTAATAACCTCTAGAGCTCTGGAAAGTTTTACCCCCTTCATGACCAGGGCATTTTTTACTGTTCAGCACTATTGCGCTATTTTAACTGGCATTTGTGTGGTCATGCAACACTGTACCCATATGAAATTTATATAATTATTTTCACACAAATAGAGGGTTTTTTTGGTGGTATTTGATCACAACTGGATTTTTTATTTTTATTATATAAATGTAGAAAGACTTTCTGTTATAAAAAATATTCAATTAAAAATAAAAAGGACTAATTTCTTCATAAATTTAGGCCAAAATGTCTACGTCTTTGGTAAAAAAAAAATATTCCAATAAATGTATAATAATTTGGCTTATGTGAAAGTTATAGCATCTACAAACTATGGTATATATGCTGGAATTTACGCAGGTATAAACCTATACTGGTAATGGCAGTGATAAGCGACTTATAGTGGGACTGTCATAGTTTTCCGCGCAAAACTGTCATCATGCAGAGGAGTACAGCATGTTATCATATGGATCTTGTACTATATGGTCTAAAGTATGTGGACTCCCCTCCACAGAGAGTTCAGATGTTTCCAGGGAACTGTACTTGTCAGCAGGTTGAGGTATGCTCTAGTTAGGTGCTTCCCCGGACGGAGGGTAAGTGTTCATGCCTTTCCCAGTACTTTGGTTTTGGTGAGTTATCTCCAGGTCCAACCCACTGGTCCTGTGATATAAAAGAGGGACAGTAGTCGGGAAGAGCGAGTTGAGTGGGACCTAACCTTTGAGCAGCAAGAAAGCCCTGGGTCTGAGCCCATGAAAAGGGAGAGAAGAAGAGAGAAGATTGGGAAGCCGCACCTGGGAGTAGTACAACACTTTCAGCTGCTGCTACCATGACGTAGAAGGTCCTCTGTTTCTGGGGTTTGCCCTGAAGACACCAGCTGATGGGAAATTCCATTGATGGACTTTTGACACATGGACCTTTTGCAGGTACTGTATGTCAGAGGACAGAGGAGAATGGGCAGACTGGTTGCTACCACATTCAGATGGTAGGGTGAGAATTTGGTGTAAACAACATGAAAGCCTGGATCCATCCTGCCTTGCATCAATGGTTCAGGCTGGTGGTGGTGGTGTCATGGTGTGGTGAATCCATCCTGCCTTGCATCAATGGTTCAGGCTGGTGGTGGTGGTGTCATGGTGTGGTGAATCCATCCTGCCTTGCATCAATGGTTCAGGCTGGTGGTGGTGGTGTCATGGTGTGGGGGAGATTTTCTTGACACTAGAAAGGTGGACCTAACAAAGTGACCGGTGAGTGTATATTAGTAATGGTAACTCTCCAACACCAACTGATGTGCTTTTCCATGTGACTTGCACTGCCACTATACATGTAGCTATAAAATAATATTCTGCTTAATTAATGAGACTACAGAATTGTCTGCGAAGAATACTTTTATATCATACTTATACTTTTATTACATGTGTTTTTGAAACTGAAGTTATCATTACCTTCTAACAGGGCCAGCTGAGAGCTCCCTGGCTAATGGAAAGGTTTGCCCATCATGCCGATCTTTAACGCAGAGCTCATGTAATCAAGACACGAATATACAATGTTCCGGCAATGAGCAAACCTGCCTGTTTGAAACCACCACAACATCAGGTATTACAACATTATTTTATGTTTGTATTTATTTACTTACCTTAAAGGATAAGTTCACTTTTTACAAAAAGATAAGAAATGCACTTCTTTTTGCCGGTAAAAAAATTTGCACGGTCTGTAAGGAATTCCACTCGCAATCAGCAGATCGCGGGTGCAATGCCTGGATTCTGAAAACACTCAGTAAGTCGTCTGTCCGTATCTCATATGGGTAGGCAGGTACTGAATGGCAGGAAGAATCAATGGGCTATGAGAGCACTCAACAGCGCCCTCGCAGTCCATTGAGAAGTATAAGCCATCAGCCGCAATGGTAGTTCTAATCTATTGTTTCACAGGACACTGTGAATTAATGACGCAGCCATGTGGGCGGAGCCCCATAGGGCCATGTTTTTTTTAAATTGTGACAGCAGGGAGAGGAGGCAGGAGCTGTAACATCTTACATGTCCCAGCAGCAGATTGCTGGTGCCATGCAGGTCTCCTGCAGACCTGTCAGTATATCTGCTTGCCCGTACAGGATGTACGAGCAATCAAATATACTGACAGGATAATTCAATGAACTACCATGGCGCTCCACAGCGTCATGGTAGTTCATTGAGAACTATAAGCCGACAGCCACGAAGGCTCATTCATTCACAGAACACTACTGCCTGCCATCTTGATTACCGATCTCTGGACTGACCAGCGACACATTTATATGTGTACTGTGTGCTGCTTTTACTAAGGGGTGTGCTTGATTTTATTCCTTGCTTTTCAGGGAAACAAAATCCAGCATGTTGCTGCTGACAGGACACAGCTCTACCCTACCAGGAAGGGTAGAATCACATACAGCGGGGGTCAGCAACCTGTAGATTGCGATCTACCAGTAGATCACAGCCAGGTGACTGGTAGATCGCGGTCTGGACTAGCTGACCCGCCATCCCAGAGCACCAAACAGAGTGCAATGCAGAGGGACTACTTGTAAAGTTGGGGCTGTAGTAGGGAACAAGAGCTGCGTAAGCCGATGCCTCCTCTGTAGTGCCGGCTCCTGTCCCATGCTGAGTGATACCAATCCCTGCAGCAGCATGTGGACACCTTTGGTTGCTGCCTCAACAACTAAAGGGGGTAGGGATTGGAAAACCGTAACTCAACCGCAGGGTTTTACCACCCTCCAACTTTATGTGTGAACGAGCCCTAAGTGTGCCGCTGCCAAATGGAACTAAGGGCTCCTTCACAAGTGTAGCAGGCATGGCTGCTCCTCTGAAAAGCTATCCAAGTGTGTTTGACAGGTGGTAAGGATATGTTGTCTTCTCACCGCCTGATTTAAACCCATGATTGTCATGCAATGCACTCGATTGTGATATAGTAGTAAAGCAATAAAAGGTTTATATCAAGTGTGAGGAGGCGATATTGAGTGACGCTGTGCCCAGTGATCTTTGACTTCTCTCTTGTTGTTTAGGTGGATCTCCATCTCTTTAAGGTTGCCTACCCCTGATATACAGTATATACAGTTGCAAGAAAAAGTATGTGAACCCCTTGGGATTACGTGGAGTTTTGCATGAATTGGGCATAAAATGTGCTCTGAACGTCATCTAAGTCACAACAATAGAAGAACACAGTCTGCTGAACATAATACTACACAAACATTAGATGTTGCCATGGTTTAATTGCACATAACATGTAAACATTCACAGTGCAGGGAGGAAAAAGTATGTGAGTCCTTAGCTTAATGACTTCCCCCAGAGCTAATTGGAGCCAGGAGTGAGCCAACCTTGACTCCAATCAGTGTAATGATATTGGATGTGTTGCTGACAGCTGTCCTGCCCTTAAAAAACACACACCTGTTTTGGGTTTACTGGTTTCAAGAAGCACTGTCTGATGTGAACCATGCCTCGCAGAAAGAGCTCTCAGAAGACCTACGAAAAAGAATTGTTGACTTGCATGAAGCTGGGAAGGGTTACAAAAGTATCTCCAAAAGCCTTGATGTTCATGTGTCCACGGTAAGACAGACTGTCTACAAATGGAGAAAGTTTAGCACTGTTGCTACTCTCCCTAGGTGTAGTCGTCCTGTAAAAATGACTGCAAGAGCACAGCGCAGAATGCTGCATGAGGTAAAGAAGAATCCCAGAGTGTCAGCTAAAGACCTACAGAAATCTCTGGCACATGCTAACATTTTTGTTAACACATCTACAATAAGGAAAACATTAAACAAGAATGGAGTACATGGGAGGACACCACGGAGGAAGCCATTGCTGTCCAAAAAGAATATTGCAGCACGTTTGAAGTTTGCAAAAGAGCACCTGGATGTTCCACAGCACTACTGGCAAAATATACTGTGGACAGATGAAACCAAGATTGAGTTGTTTGGGAAGAACACACAACACTATGTGTGGAGAAAAAAAGGCACAGCACACCATCATCAAAACCTCATCCCCACTGTAAAACATGGCGGAGGGAGCATCATGGTTTGGGGCTGCATTGCTGCCTCAGGGCCTGGATGGATTGTTGTCATTGATGGGAAAATGAATTCCAGAGTTTATCAAGACATTTTTCAGGAAAACGTACGACCATCTGTCCACCAACTGAAGCTCCGCAGAGGATGGGTGATGCAACAGGACAATGACCCAAAGCATACAAGTAATTCAACAGAACAATGGCTGCAACAGCACAGAAAACGCCTTCTGGAGTTGCCCAGTCAGAGTCCTGACCTCAACCCGATTGAAATGCTGTGGCATGACCTTAAGAGAGCGATTCACACCAGACATCCCAAGAATATTGCTACACTGAAACAGTTTTGTGAAGAGGAGTGGTCCAAAATGACTCCAGATCGTTGTGCAGGTCTGATCTGCAACTACAGGAAACGTTTGGTTGAGGTTATTGCTGCCAAAGGAGGGTCAACCAGTTATTAAGTCCAAAGGTTCACATACTTTTTCCTCCCTGCACTGTGAATGTTTACATGTTATGTGCAATTAAGCCATGGCAACATCTAATGTTTGTGTAGTATTATGTTCAGCAGACTGTGTTCTTCTATTGTTGTGACTTAGATGATGTTCAGAGCACATTTTATGCCCAATTCATGCAAAACTCCACATAATCCCAAGGGGTTCACATACTTTTTCTTGCAACTGTATCTATGTAACTTTGCGCACAGCGGCAGCCCCGTAGCAGTAAAGATGATATAGGGCAGTCACCAACTGGTTTTACTTGTTACCTGAAATTGCTTCTAGATTTCTGAGATTTGTTTTTTTTTTTCAGCATTTACTGACAGTGCGATGGGATGCGCTACATCAACCTTTTGTGATATGGGAGAATATTTCTACAGTTCCAATGAATACGTTATAGCAATGGGCTTTTATTGTTTCCCTGCAAATAGCAGCTCTGCAACAGGTAAGAAAAAGACTATTCCCCTTTGTGCCTACAGTTCCCATATATTGAGGTAAGGAGATATCTAGTAGTAGTTAGTCGCTTTCAACTGGACATGAGTAATGTTATAGACGTATAGTGCCCTCTAGGTAGCTAGGTTTGTTGTTTTGTTAAATAGAGGCTGGGCAACAGCCTGGGATTGGTGTAGTGAGGTCACCTCTGGACATGCTGGGAGGCTCCGCAGGTCAGGGCTTCTGGAACTCTCCCACCCTTCCAGAAACTTAGAGAACTTTTTGGAAGAGGGACAGAGGAGGGGAGGAGGCCCAGATCTGCATGTTTGATGGAACTTTGCAAATCCCCTGGCAGGAGGCCAGGCATGGTGACCAAGGACAACCCTTAAATAAACCAGAGCCTGGGGAGCAGTATGCAATGCTGGGTGGAAGATGGACTGAGAAGAAGGCTGGAGTGTGAAGCCTGGGAGGGGGCCCTACCTACAGGCTGGTTGCTGGAAAGAAGGATCTCCACTCTCCCACTGTCTCCAAGGGGGGACAACCGGTCAGCCGGGAAGGAGCTAGCCCAGCGAAAGGCCTCAAAGCAGCTTTAACCCTCCAGCTAACAGGACAGGAGAGTGTGAATACTTCTACACCCCCTGGGCCAGATAAAGGGAGAGGGTAGTCGGGTGCAAGACCCAACTAGTTCTCATCTGTGGAATGTTTCATTGCTAGCTCTTGGAATCCCTTGCCCAGGGATACCCTCAAAGCAGCTGGGTGAAGAGGAAGATTCATTTGGGGTCCAAGGTGCTACACCAAGGGGACTTTAGTGCTCCTTAAAGAGGCAGTGCTACAGTATATTCTTTTGAATCCACATCTTTTTTGTATGGTGTGCAGGTTGCTAAGAAGTTGTCCTCAAGTTTAAAGTTCCTTGGGCATCCCTTATACTCCTAGACCCCATCCAAGTTGTCAACCCCTTAATAAAAACAACTAAAAACCAGCTCAAGGACTGTATTACTGATTTGTGCATGTGAAAATGTGAAGAAAATGTGCGTTTCCTGGCTGTGCAAAGGTTAGGGGGACCCAAAATGCAGCAGCCCCTGAGGGGGTAGTGCTACAGATGTTGTACAACTCAATTCAGCAGTCCCTTCCGGACATACCCTGGCCTCAGTTACCTTCATTCAATCACCATGGAATGTATTAGAACAGAATGTGGTTGTAACATTTGCAGAACCATTGTGTTCTAAATTTATTCAAATAGAATACATTCAAATAGAATAGATTAGAATAGAATAAAAAATAAAAGAATGGAATAGAATAGCATAGAAAAAAAACAATAGAATAAACTAGAAAGAATATAACCGTCTTCTGAAATTTGAATAGAATAAATTTGAATTCAAGTTCAATACTTTTTTGATTCAGTCGAATTGAATCCAATTGTTCAGACAATTTGAATCAAATTGTGAAAAATGAATAAACTAAACAAAATGAAACAAATGAAACAAATTTAACCAAAATTATTTAAACAACAAATTAAAATGAAACAAAACACATTTTTTTGTTCTGCAATTCTAATCAGGTGTCTGCAGTGCAAAGGACAAGCTGAAAGGAGGACAGAGCAGAATGAGGCAGAGCTGAGCTTATCTGTTTTCAGTTTTGGAGTTCCTTTTTTTAATGTGATCTTGTATTTTAGGCACCTCATGCGTCATCTGCAGATCCGGAAATTCCCTAACATGTAGCAGCTCATTAAGTGTAATCCCTGCAAATAGCAAGTGTGCGTCCGCTTACCTGATATCCACCACAAGTAAGTAACATTTTTTTTTGTTGCTTTGGTTCCCTCTCAGCTCTCTTCTGTAAATTTTCTTGCTTCTGCACACACATCTAAAAATCAAGAGGGGCTGAAAAAACCCCAGAATATTATTTTATCCATTGTATAATAACCGTTATGTTTGATTTCAGCTTAAAAAAGTAATTCTTGGCTTTTATTAAACACAATAAAAACATAATTAATCACAACCTAAAAAACAAGAAGCAATAAGCACTTTATTGGGGGTTATTATCTATGGCTCCATTCGTATTTTTCTGTGTCCGGTGCATTATCGTGTACTGTGGAAACTGCCAACACATCAGCAGGTGCAGGCAATGATGAAGGCATGGATTGGCTTCTCAGTAGAAAAAAATGGCTGTCCAATGGTGGAGGGAGTCCAGGATTTAGATGTTGGCCATGGATGATGAATGACCATGGATGGCCATGGATGACAAATATGGTGCCATCCTTGTTTAGAGAAAAGGAGATGAAAGCATCGTTGAGGGGGAAAGGAGGGGACTGTGATCTTTGTATCTGGAAGTGTTACGCTTACACATTATTAGGCATGCACACACTTAACATAAAACATACAGTATATCTGATAGTAGGACACTTTAAGGTCCACTTTATGAAACTCTGGAAGACCATAAGGCTTGCTTTGCTTCTGTCGATGTTTTAGAGAAGGTTTATTAATTTTTCAGGTGGAACGAATTCGTACCAAGTCATGCGATCTTGGGTTCCTGTAAGCAAGTGTAATATCGCTGGTTCCATGACTGTGGCTGGCACCAAGTACTCAATGGGTGTAAGTTGCTGTGATGGAGATGGCTGTACCCCATCAATACAAAATAGTAAGTGAACCTACCCTTCCTACTCAGTTGTCATGGTATAGCCACTCCTGAACAAGGATTTTTTTCTTTGGATATTGCTTTGTTATCAGTCACTTGAGTTCCGGGTAGTGCTCAAACCCAATCCCTGGGAGTCAAGGAACACCAGCGTGTGATGGATGGCCTCAGCCGCCACCCCGACTATGCCCACTAATGCATTTTGCCCCACCCATAGGGGGCCTAGTCACAGAGGGCTGACACATTTCATTCAACCCATAGGGGACTTGGTTACAGAGCTCTCTATGGGTGGGGCGAAACGCATCAGGGCCGGAGCAGCGGCTGAGGTCATCCATCACACCCCAGTGTTCCTTGACTTCTGCGGATCAGTTTGAGCGGGGTCCATTCTCACATACACTATCTAGTTTCTGGAGCAACTTGGGAAGCTGCTCCCTCTCTATTTCTCTGCCGGCAGGGTGATCATTCTTTCCAATCAGCCTCGAGCGACACCAGAAGATTTCAAACGACTTTCAATTCTTCTAGGTACACACATAGTGCTTGTGCACACCGCTTTTGAAAGAACTCAACAGGTAGGAATTCCAAAAATTTTGGAGAGCAAACCACAGGTCTTCTGTGGATGTCAGCTGCCTCCAATCCTTCTGTCTCTTCATGTCACCTCAGACAGATTCCGTGATGGTTGGCTTTCTGTCTTAAGAGCTGGGTGCTGTCTATTTCCTGAGGGATTTCAAGGGTATGGTCCGTGGATGGTGTTCGGACAGGGGAAGCTGCGGGATCACGGAATATACCCAAATGCGGTCGGGTACCGGTTCCGTTACATTGCTTCAACTACCACCTCTATGCCGACGACACACAAATCTATCTCTCAACCCCCCACCTCACCCCCTCGGTCTCTGCCCGAATCACACACCTACTGAGCGACATATCAGATTGGATGTCGCTCCACTTCCTTAAACTGAATCTCTCCAAAACCGAGTTTCTTGTCTTCCCCCCAGCCCGAACCCCAACCCCCATTGACTTCTCCATCACATCCAACAACGCCAATATCGAACCCGCCCTGCAGGCTAGATCCTTCCAGCCCCAAGTCCAATCTTTAACAAACTCGTGCAGACTCCACCTCCGCAACATCGCCAAAATCCGCACGTTCCTAACCCCAGAAACCACTAAACAGCTCATCCACTTCCTCATCATATCACGACTCGACTACTGCAACTCCCTCCTCACTGGCCTGCCTCGCCGCTGGCTATCCCCGCTTCAGTCCATCCTGAATACGGCTGCCAGACTCATTCACCTTTCCAACCGCTCTGTTTCCGCCACCCCTCTCTGCCAATCCCTCCACTGGCTTCCGATTGCGCAACGGATCAAATTTAAAATCCTAACACTGACGTACAAAGCCGTCCACCATACTGCCCCGAACTACATCACCGACCTAATATCCAAGTACCACCCAACACGCACACTCCGCTCCTCACAAGACCTCCTTCTCTCTAGTTCCCTGGTCTCCTCCTCCCATGCCCACCTCCAGGACTTCTCCAGGGTGTCACCCATCCTCTGGAACTCCCTTCCCCAACCCATCAGATTATCACCTACTCTCCTCTCCTTTAGGCGCACCCTGAAAACCCATCTCTTCAGGGAAGCCTACCCCCTGCTAACTTGCCGACCTCCTCCACTCTTCCTACCACTCCATCCCCCACAGGTATCTCCTCCTGTACCACTATCCTGTCCCTTGTAGATTGTAAGCTCGAAAGAGCAGGGCCCTCAATCCCCTCATGTTTTGCATTGTATTGGTATTGTTCTGTCACATGTTCTGTCCCCCTTTGTAATGTACAGCGCTGAGTGAACTATTGGCGCTTTATAAATACTGTATAATAATAATAATAATAATAATAATGGTGAGATCAGGACTCTTTTGGGGGCCAAACCATCACTTCCAGGACTTCTTCTTTACGCTGAAGATAGCTCTTATTGGAGTTGGCTGTATGTTTAGGGTCTTTGTCCTACTGCAGAACAAATTTGGGGTCAATCATTTGCCTCCCTGATGGTATGGCATGATGGATAAGTATGCCTCATACTAGCAAGGAGCCTCCATCATGCTTCAGTGTTGCGTTCAGACACTCATTATTGTGTGGGACAATGTCATCTACAGCCCAAGGCGAAGATGCCAAACTGCCCCCCCCCCCACATTATCACACAAGATGTATGAGCATTATGTGTCAGCAAAAATCCCTACCCCCCAGAAGAAATTGCATGCTTACCCCCAAGCATAAATTCCCCCTCCTCCTTGTAAAAATTCACCCCCCCCTCGCTTTGCCCCCCATCCCCCAAATCCCTCCAGCACAAACACCCTCCCAAAAAATAATCACCCCTCCTAGCACAAATCCCCTACCCCTCAAATTTCTCCTCCATGTATACATCCTCCCCCCCACACTCCAGATCCCCACTCCCAGCACAAATTCCCCCCTATCCCCCCTCCCAGCACAAATCCACCCCCAAATTTCCCTGCCTGCCCCAAATAAAAATGTTATCTCCTGGTACAATTCCCTCCCCCACCATATAATCTCCTCTAGCACAGCCCCCCCCAAATATCCCCTCCTAGCACAAATCCTCTACCCCTCAAATTTTCCCCTCCTCGTACACATACCACCCACTCCAAATCCCCACACCCAGCACAAATTCCCCCGAATCCCCGCTCCTAGCACAAATCCCCACCAAAAAAATTTCCCCTTCTAGCACAAATATCCCCCAATCATCCCTACAAGCACAAATCCCCCCAAACAAAAATGTTCCGTCCTAGTACAATTCCCATCCACCCTCTACCATATCATCTCATCTAGCACAAACCTCCCAATTCCCCATTGTAGCACAGATCCTCTTCCCCCATCCCACCTCCCATCACAACCCCTAAATCACTACTCCGAGCACCCCCCCCCCCCCAATTTCTCTTCCTAGAACCTAGATTCTTATCCTTGCCACCCCTAAATTTCCCCTCCCAACAAAAAATCCCCTCCCCCATAAATGGGTGCTTAAACATTGCCTACTTTCTACAATTTTTCCTTTACAGCTGGTGAATAATTTTTTGTGTTATATTTTAGACATATGCACCCTCACCAAACTTTTGGTGAGTCACAGAGCTGGTCTATTGATTGAATTTGTGGCCCTCTTTCTGTATTTTTTATAACCATAGACCTCATTGTTAGCAAAATGCCTTTAAGCTGAAAAACCTGTACATTTTCCAGAAGCTGTAACGTCATTAGCAATAACAGCCTTGGTGATCCTCTTGAAGCTTTTCCAGCCTCTTCATGAGTTCCTTGTCCTCAGGATCTCCAGCCACAGATTGACCTCTGCTACTCCATACCAACCATCTCCTCTCCTCCTGCCAGACTCCTGTAGGCCAGGGCCTCCAGCAGTAGGACCACACTGAAAAGGAAATCTTCTTCGGCTAGGAATTGGCACCGAGCACATGCAAAGGCCACAGGCCTAGTCACAGTTGCATAACACACCACCCTCCCTAGGCCGCAGCCTGTGAGAAAAACAGTACACAAGGTCCACCTTAAATATTTATGATCTCCCCCAGTATGCGCCAACAGCAATAAACCTCCTATTGGTTGGTCAGAGGGAACATATCTATTCAATATTCAGTTTTACTGTGGCATTTTATTCTATCCAATGACACCTACAGGCAGCAGTGAGAAACAATGCCGACAAGGGGAAACCCAATGAGAGAACCTGCTTAGGGCAGGGTGGCTACAATTATTTGCTCCCTTTTGGTCTATTGAAACTATCACTAAACACATTTTGCCAGAAATCATGTGATCTAATAAATGCATGTGCCTCTTGCCTGTGCTAACTATTATCAATTACATTGTTCTCAGCTATATGAGGACTACAGAACATCTCCTGCTAGGTCATGGAGAAGGAGAGAGGGAGAGATGTTATGTTGCCCCATCCTAGGGTAACAACAATGCTGCTCCATATGCTCAGTGAAGTGAGTGAACCTGTAGTACACCTTAGGTTTATTCATCTGTTTATGTTTTTATATTATTTCAACAGAAATATCTACGAGCACAGAATCAAATGGTGTGCAATGCAAGTCATGTGAAGGAAGCTCCTGTGGTACTTATACCACCACAATCTGCACCGGACAAGAGACCCAGTGTGTGAACTATACAATGACAACCACATTAGGTAACTTCATACATGTTTGATAACACCTTACATATTGCAATTGCATAATCCAAATGTGTCCTGTCCTAGTATACTGACCACAGACATCACTCACTCCCTACCCTCCCATGTGACAGTGGTAGTTCTTGGTGATAGGCCTTGTGCAGTCATATGAAGATGGAGGAGTCCTGAACCTTATGTAAGGTGCAACCAGAATCAAGTTCACATAGAACCAGAGGAGGACTTGGCTGGTTGGCGTTTTATATATTTATAAGTGATATATATGGGGCCCCTTTAACATTCAGATATCAATTAGAAAGGAAATGACACTTGCTTTGTAGGTACCTGCTCACCATTGAGTTGTAGGTACCTGCTCACCATTCAGATCTGTAATTGCAGAGTCCTTCAGAGGAGGTCTTTCCACTTTTTGCCAGACCCACCATACAACGCAGCACCATGACACACTTTCTTTAGCCCACAGAAATCTGCCCCTACCATTCAAAGTTTTTACTACACATGTGCGATTCATTTCATTTTCATCCGTTTTACGAACAAAAGATTTCATTTTCGGTGATTCAGATGTATCCGAATTTCCGGATGGACATAGAAACGAATGGCAATGACTCTGGAAAAAAATTAAAGTGAAATTATTAAAGTGTATCCATTTGTTCATCTGGATGATGTTACATGACACAATAGTAGTTTCCAATGTATTTGTCATGTCTTGAGGTCCAGTATCAAAAGGTTATGACGGTATATATAGAGTTTCCAGGAAAACATCTGATGAGCATAAGCACGGTCGACATGGTCCACTGACCGAAAGAGACAAAAGGACACTGCGGAGAATTGCAAAAGTGACTGCAAAAGCTCAGTCTCAGTCTTCATGGGGCTCAGTCTTTACAGGCATGGCAATGACTCTAGAAAAAAATGAAAGTGAAATAAAAATGAAATTTTTGTATCCATTTGTTCATCTGGATGATGTTACATGATGCAATAGTAGTTCCCAAAGTATTTGTCATGTCTTGAGGTCCAGTATCAAAAGGTTATGACGGTATATATAGAGTTTCCAGGAAAACATCTGATGAGCATAAGCACGGTCGACATGGTCGACTGACCGAAAGAGACAAAAGGACACTGCGGAGAATTGCAAAAGTGACTGCAAAAGCTCAGTCTCAGTCTTCATGGGGCTCGGTCTTTACAGGAATGAGATTGAGCAATAGTCCACAATTTATGGGTGTTGCTCCACTCTCTCCTCTTCTGAGCACTAATATCGGTCACTAGTGGATTGGCAATTGCAGCTCACCCAGGAATGCTTTGCTTATGGAGTTCCCTCTGCAGTTTTTATGGACATGGGCTTTGAAAGACTGAGATTGAGCTGTGCAGTTACATTTTTATTCTGGGTCACAATCCTGCTCAATGTCCTTTTGTCTCTTTCGGTCATTTGACCATGTTGACCACTCTTATGCTTATTACACAACGATTTCCTGGAAACTGAATACGCCGTCACAACCTTTGATACTGAACCTCGCAACACGGCAAATAAATTGGCACCTTCAGCCACAGAGGCACCAGCTAAGCGGCACCAACAATTTGACCTCTTTGAAGCTCAGTAAGCTCTGACATGACTCCGTATTACTAGCAGTGCACGCAGTGAATGAGGAAAGTTAGGCTTCCCAACTGTTAGCTAGGTGTCTCATCACACAGTGGAATCAAAAGAATGTTACATCACTGCCACTTTCAACATGAAACATGTCATCACACCTGCCAACCATGTAGCGTTTCCATTTTTTTTCTCTAGCCCCCTGTACATTCAGCTCAGCTCTAGCTACAACAGCCTCCTATCTTCAAGGAAGACTTTCTACACAATTTTGCAGTGTGTCTGGGGGAATTTGTACCCATTCAGCCAATAGAGTATTTGTCAGGTCAGGTACTGATGTTGGATGAGAAGTTAAATTCTGAGGTTGTGATACAATTTTCTTCCTGCAGGAAATTACCCTTTTACTTCATCAGTTCGAGGATGCGGTACTAAATCTCTCTGCGATGCTCAAAACGTTTACTCTACTATGAATTATATGACTGTTGCAAATCTCTTTAGTTGTGAAAGCACCACCAACAATCCCAGCACCACTGCTCAGAGCAATGGAGGACTAGTCTTCATGCTCCTTTCCACAGCTGCCACCATGTTTATTCTCCATTAGTTTAATAAGGATCCCTAAACATTCCGGATGCGTGCTTGTGAAAAAAGGAACGGTCATTGGAGAAAGAAGTCAGGGGAACGGTAAAGGGCCGGAAAATGAAAATGAATGCCATGTTCTTCCAGGTATCAAAGCACTTCCCCTGACAATGCTTTCAATTTCTTTTATCTCCAGATGGGCAGCGCCATATTTGTTTAGGAATGTTTAACTTTAATCAGAAATTTTGATCTTACTAACATATTCACATGTTTGTGCTTTTCTATAGTTGTCATTACAATAAACATTGGGATTTTCAGAGAAGCTACTAAATCAGCCTTTCTCAACATTTTCAACTCTGAGGAACCCTTGAAATAACTTTCCAATACTGAGGATCCCCTGCTAATATTACTGTATCTCCAACTCATGATACATTAGTGTGATGGCCAGTGGGAAGAATGCTCCTTACATTTGTGTGTCATTGAGAAGAGTTGCCCCCCTACAAATAACCAAGAAGATCAATGGTGTTATTGGGAACTTATCAGAGAAGTAGAAATTGCTCATTGCTCAAGGAACCCCTAGAAACCTCTGAAGGAATCCTAGGATTTCATAGAACCCTGGTTGAGAAAGCCTGCACTTGAGGGAACTCCGTATTCAATCTAGCCTTAAAGTGGTTCTAAAGCCTTGAAGTCTTTTTTTTCCTTAATGCAGTGAGCTCCAAACTCCAGCCCGGGACCGAATGCAGCCCTTTTCTTGCTTTTATCTGGCCCTTGTAGTGCTTTTTTCATCCGCTGACACCAATGGCAGGGCATAAATCCACCACTGAAAACAATGAAGGGGAAGAATTCCTCCCAATGACACCAAAGATAGGGCAAAGTTCCTCCCAATGACACCCAACATTGGAACCCAATGGCCCCATTGGTGGGGCATAATTCCCCCCATTGACACCAATGAAGGAGCAGAATTCCTCCCAATGACACCAAAGATGGGGCAAAGTCCCTCCCAATGACACCAATATTGGGGCCCAATGGCACCAATGATGGGGCATAATTCTTCCCACTGACACCAACGATGATGTGCTATTCCTCCCACTAACACCAATGACGGGACACTGTTTATTCAACTGACATCGGGACCTCCTCTACCACCACTGGCAACAGTCCAGGTCTCCCTGAAGTCTGAAAGACAGTAAACTGTCCCTTTGCTTAAAAAGTTTGGAGACCCCTGCCTTAATTCATTCTCTGCATTAAGGTGAAATAAACCTGTTGTTCCAATCCCCCCAGACCCCCCCTTATACTTACCTGAGCACAATTTTGATCCAGCACTGTGCCCAAGAACAGTGGCCCCCTCTGCTCTTTTCCTCCTCACAAGGAAGACTGATAGCAACAGGAGCCATTGGCTCCTGCTGTTGTCAATCAAATCTTGTTACAAGGGAGCAGGGGGCAGAGCCATGGATCGCTGTCAGGATCAAGCCCACACGAGTGCCCTGAAAGGATGAAACTTTCTATGGTGACATTTGGCAAGGAGGAGTAGCCAAAAGTATTGGCGGGGGACCCCAGAAGAGGGGGATCGGGACTGCATTGTGCAAAGCCATTTAATAAAATAAATAAAGAAGGTTTACAATCATTTTAAAGTGATAATAAATCCTCGATATTTGTAAGCACTTTCAGTAACGGATTTAAAGAATATGTAAACCAAACATTTCATATTCCTGATATGTGCCTGCTGTACCATGTACCAAGTATCCTGTACTCTTTGTATTGCTTCCTTTGTGTTAAATCCCTGGTGTTCAGGGGCGGACTGACCATTTGGAAACTCGGGCACTGCCCGAGGGCCCGGGGTCAGAAGGGGGCCGCATGAGATTCCCCTGGTACCTTTTTCATAGGCTTTTTTGAGTTTGGGCAAGGACACAGGGCCCCATGATCCCCTATTGCCCGGGGGCCCCATGAGTTGTCAGTCCACCCCTGCTGGTGTTCCTACCAGTCCCTCTGCTTTCCTAGTAAAAAACTGTTTTCTGGCTGTACTGAGAACTCAGCCTGCTGTCCTCCAATGGTCAAATTTGTGCTGACACTTGGAAGTTCGGTGTCATGCTGTTTTTCCTCCCCCAACAATCTGAGCTACTTATGGAGCTGAGAAAAGAGATTATGTGATCATTCCTATATCTATACACAAATTTGTTGCCTTTCATTTCTATTGTAAACTGAATGGGTTGTTTTACAAGGAGAAGGTTCACATATACTTTTTAATCACTTACTGACTGAGCAGCTTCTTTATCTTTTAATTCTTTCCTATGTTCCAGTTTAAGCTGGTGCCATGATCACTGCCTCAGGTTTCCTGACATCATCATCTGTTTCTAGTCCATTGTCTAGTAATGGCACAGAGATGGAGAAGTGATGTAGTAGGTTGCAGAGCAGCAGGCACTGAAAAGTCCTCATGTGATTTGTCCTCATAGGTATAGTCCTTATATGGTATGTCCTCATAGGAATAGTCCTTGTATGGTATGTCCTCATAGGTATAATCCTTATATGGTGTGTCCTCATAGGTATAATCCTTATATGGTATGTCCTCATAGGTATAATCCTTATATGGTATGTCCTCATAGGTTTAGTCCTTATATGGTATGTCCTCATAGGTATAGTCCTTATATGGTATGTCCTCATAGGTATAGTCCTTATATGGTATGTCCTCATAGGTATAGTCCTTATATGGTATGTCCTCGTAGGTATAGTCCTTATATGGTATGTCCTCATAGGTATAGTCCTTATATGGTATGTCCTCATAGGTTTAGTCCTTATATGGTATGTCCTCATAGGTTTAGTCCTTATATGGTATGTCCTCATAGGTATAGTCCTTATATGGTATGTCCTCATAGGAATAGTCCTTATATGGTGTGTCCTCATAGGTATAGTCCTTATATGGTATGTCCTCATAGGAATAGTCCTTATATGGTATGTCCTCATAGGTATAGTCCTTATATGGTATGTCCTCATAGGTTTAGTCCTTATATGGTATGTCCTCATAGGTATAGTCCTTATATGGTATGTCCTCATAGGTATAGTCCTTATATGGTATGTCCTCGTAGGTATAGTCCTTATATGGTATGTCCTCATAGGTATAGTCCTTATATGGTATGTCCTCATAGGAATAGTCCTTATATGGTATGTCCTCGTAGGTATAGTCCTTATATGGTATGTCCTCATAGGTATAGTCTTTAAAATTATAATCCTCATGTGGTAATCCCTCATGGGTAAAGTCCTCATGTCGTGTGTCATCATAGGTATAGTTCTTATAATGTATAGTCCTCATATGGTATGTCATTGTATATATTGTCTTCATGAGGTATGTCCTCAAAGGTATAGTCCTTAAAGGTATATTCCTCATAGGTATAGTCCTATGAGATATATCCTTTATGTGGTATGTTCTCATAGACATTGTCCTCATCGGCATAGTACTCATGTGGTATATTCCCCTAGTATGGTCTTCATGTGGTATGTCTCCATAGGTATAGTGCTGTCATGTGGTACTCACAGAGATGGAGAGGTGATGTAGGAGGTTGCAGAGCGGCAGGCACTGAAAAGTCCTCATGTGAAATGCCCTCATAGGTATAGTCTTTATGTGGTATTTCCTCATAGGTATAGTCCTTATATGGTATGTCCTCATAGGTATAGTCCTTAAAGTTATAGTCCTCATGTGATATGTACTCATAGGAATAGTACTCATGGTATGTCTTCATATGTATAGTCCTCATGTAGTACTGTATATCCTCATAGGTATAGTCTTCATGTGGTATATCCTCATAGGTATAGTCTTCATGTGGTATGTCCTTATAGGTATAGTCCTCATGTGGTATGTCTTCATAAGTATAGTCCTCATGTGATGTGGCCTCATAGGTATAGTCCTCATGTGGTATAGTCTTCATGTAATGTGTCCTCATAGAAATTGTCCTCATGTGGTATGTCTTCATAGGTATAGTCTTCATGTGGTGTGTCCTCATAGAAATTGGCCTTATGAGGTATGTCCTCATAGGTATAGTCCTCATGTGGTATGTCTTCATAGGTATAGTCTTTATATGGTATGTCCTCATAGGTATAGTCCTCATAAGACATATGTTGAACCTTTACACTTACTCTTACAATATCTAGAGACTGTCTAAATTTTTCTTTTTAAATGTTTGCACAAATAAAGTTTTTAATAGAGACAATTGTTTTTCTATCTTATTCTATCACTTAAATATCCATAGATTCCTTCTTTAATGATTACATTACTAACTAATTCAGCTCTTTAAATGTCAAGAGAATGAAGGGTTAAACACAATCTCAAGGGTGCAGTAAGCAGCCATAGAATTGTGCTCCATTTCTACAGCCAGGTCCTGGCTGTGAAGTAAAAGTGATCCAGGTTGCTGTATGGCCACCTGATTGCTTTTACAGTGTGTGCAGTGTGGCATCCCCCCATGCTTGCACCCCCTACATGGTAACCTGGCTCTCCCACTCTTTCAAGGAGCCGAGGACCACATCAGAGGCCTTCAGGATGACGAGTGTTAGCAAACCAAGGAACATCCATTCCTCGATCCCTGCAGTAGATGAAGCTGGAGGAAAGGATGGTTTAGTCACTTCTGGCTTTAGAGATGTCATTCCCTGCTTACCAAGCATGATCTGTGTTTGGTTACCTGCTAAGGAAGGTGGGAGAGACTTCAGGGTCTAATAGAGCCCCAGTGTCACCATAAATAGAACCTGTCACCAAGTACCAGGACAGGTTTGTTTAGGCTGCATTCACACCTGAGCATAGAGATTTACTGGTGTTTTTTCATTTGAGAGTTTTTGAGCACTTTTCAAAGTGTATTACAAGCGTTTAAGAAGCATATTACAAGCGTTTCACAGCTTCAGGCATTTTTAGTTAGCCGATAGAAACCACTGGAGGGAGGAGAGGAGGAGGAAATTAGGGGTGGAGAGTTGCTGTTTGAGCAGAAAACACATAACAAAACGCTCGAAAAGGTCCACAAGTTTTCAGGTGTTTCTACTGAAGTCTATGGGGCAAAAAACCCCATGGGGGGGGTCTGCTAAAAAGAAGCTCATGTACTGTACTTTTTTGAGCAACAGGGGTTTTGCTTCAGGCAACAGAACGTTCATATGTTAATAGGGGCCACTAAAATTACTGGGATTTGGCTTGTTGAGCCTTTTGGAGCTACAGGCTTCAAGCAAAAAATCGCTCAGGTGTGAATGGGGCCTTAGTGCCAAGGGAAGGATGCTGAACTGTGCCCCCCCCCCCCCCCCCCACCGTGCTCCCAATAAATGTAAAAAAAATGGGGGTACCACCCTGTGCCATTTTCAGCCCCCTGTGCATCAGCCCATGGAGTGATCACTAAACATTTCAGCAAATAGAAGGTAGTTGCATATGGGGTTGAGCATGGGAGATTGGAACATGTTTGGCATCAGTAGCTGTCAGAGTAGACATGAATCTGCGCCATGCTGGTTGATTGCCACTGATCTGGGAATTGCCTGTGGTGAAGGGATATCCTCCCTAATGGTGTGCCCTGGGCGGCTGTGACCCTCCTGCCCACCCCTTGTCCCAGCCCTGCTGTCACCTGTCCAGTGCTATTTTTCTCAGTGGATCAAACAAGCCAGAATTATAAGCTGATTGGCTACCATGCACAGCTTCACCAGATTTTGTACTCTCCAATTTTAGTAAATCAACGCCAATGAGTGGAATTTAATAAACACCCCTGAAAGAGGAACAATCATGGGTACGCTGAAATGGTGTCAGGCATTAAGATATGGCCATTTTCCTGTGGACAAGATGTGAAAGTTAAACAAAATGACTCTTCCACGTATACAAGACCTGCAGAAACCTACAAGTATACGATTGTGAAGAGACAAAAGAAATCCTAACAATTGAACGACGCCCTGGAAAAAAGTAACATAAAATCAACATTCTGCTATATTTCTATTAGGGTCTTGGAGTCAAGGAGAAATGAATTTTAATTTGCAATATTTTGATTGTGAGTTCTCATGAACAGGGCCCACCTAACCCTCTAGTCTTGAACTGTAGTGTAACCAGGGCAGGTGCTGCCACTAGGCAAACTAGGCAGCCTCCTAGGGTGTAGCCTCTGCCACTGGTTTCCCTACACTCCGCCTTGGCTGGACCCCCCAGGCCAGTCTGTCCATGGATTGGGGGGGAATTTGTGGTAGGAGAGGGGATGTGGGGGAGGGGGTATTTGTGTTAGGAGGGAGAATTTAGGGGGAATTTGTACTAGAAGGGGAGATTGGGAGGAATTTGTGCTAGCAGAGGGGATTGAGGGTAGGGTTATGCTAGGAGGAAGGATTGGGCTTGGGGGGGAGGGGTTTGTGCCTTACATCACCAAGTGCAATGCAAAGTGTTGGTTGCCGTGGTGTAAAGCACGCTGCCACTGGACTCTACAGCAGTGGAGGCGTGTTCTCTGGAATGACAAATCACATTTCTCTGTCTGGCAATCTGATGGACATATCTGGGTTTGTTGGTTGCCAGGAGAACAGTACTTGCCTGACTGCATTGTGCCAAGTGTAAAGTTTGGTGGAGGGGGGATTATGGTGTGGGGTTGTTTTTTAGGGGTTGGGCTTGGCCCCCTAGTTCCAGTGAAGGGAACTCTTAAGGCCCCAGCATGCCAAGACATTTTGGACAATTTCATGTCTCCAACTTTGTGGGAAGAGTTTGGGGATGGTCCAACATGACTGCATACCATTGCACAAAGCAAGGTCCATAAAGACATGGAGGAGCCAGTTTGGGGTGGAGGATCTTGACTGGCCTGCACAGAGTCCTGACCTCAACCCCATAGAACACCTTTGGGATGAATTAGAGTGGAGACTGCGAGCCAGGCCTCCTCCCCCGACATCAGTGCCTGACCTGACAAATGTGCTTCTGGAAGAATGGTCCAACCTTCCCATAGACACCCTCCTAAACCTTGTGGACGGCCTTCCCAGAAGAGTTGAAGCTGTTATAGCTGCAAAGGGCGGGGCCAACTCAATATTGAACCCTACGGACTAAGACTGGGGGGCCATTAACGGTCATGTGCGTGGAAAGGGCGGGGCCAACTCAATATTGAACCCTACGGACTAAGACTGGGGGGCCATTAAAGGTCATGTGTGTGGAAAGGGCGGGGCCAACTCAATATTGAACCCTACGGACTAAGACTGGGATACCATTAAAGTTCATGTGCATGGAAAGGCAGGCCGCCCAATACTTTTGGCAATATAGTGTATATCTAAAAGCTAAATTTGTTTTGGAGATAATGGGGAGGGAAAAAAAATATAATGCGCAGAGGCTGCATATATGCATACCAGAATGAAACCACAGCTGTGCTGAGAGTACGTGCCCTGGGTGCTCCAAGCATAGTTACTAAGTACAGCCACCAGCCACTGCAGGCATCCAGCACACAGGATCCTGCCCCTCCCATTACACACAGTGGTTTCTCCTGACGGCTACAGCCAGCAGGAGGAAACCACTGTGACTCATATTGTCAGGGCCCCGGGTATGACCAGAGGTGTGTGGACTGACACAGGGAAACGCAGGCTTCAGATATGGTATAAACAATATGATTTATTAAGACTAACAATACAAAAAGCAGTGCAAAACTAAACATAAACACAGTGCAAACAAACCAAACCACCTACAGATAACAATACATACAATGCAAGAGTCGTCAGGCAGGCCGGGTCAGTAGCAAACGGGCAAACGGAGTACCAGGAACAGGCGGGAGAGTGGTTGGGGTCACAAGCTGGGTTCAGTAACTCACGGGCAGCGCGGTGCAGAGGGTCAGGCAGAGAATGGTCAGGGTCACAAGCCAGGGATCAAACAGAAGTCAGCAGAGGTCAGGATTAGGCAGGGTTGGCAACAAGTCAGGCAGAAACAGGAACAGGAACACAGGATACAAGATACAGGGGCCCATGGAAAAACACACACCAAGGCCCTGACTGTGAGTCTGGCCATTCCTTAAATACAACCCCTGCAATCAGCTTCAGGTGTTTGGCTGACTGCAGGGGTGAGTCTCTGATTGCTGAGAGCACCCGCTGGCCAGCCCTGGTACTGCAGCCCACAAGGCAGGTGAGTCCCACCATTATTGGCAAGTCCATTCCTGACACATATACAGTACAAAGAAATTAGAGTGCTACTCACAGCACCAACATCAATTGCCAACATTCAAACAAGCTCATCCACGCTAACAGAATTAAATCGGAAAACAGAAGGTGAAAACGCCACACACTGGAAACCAGACACTGTATAGATGGGTGAAGATACGGCTTCAGCCTGAACTCCTCCTGGCTGATAATCGCATATCACCATGAAAATACTTATAAATAATAAATCATATACTGTACAAGATTGTTCTTATGATAGTCTATTAGTGATGTGTCCAGCCCACATGAGAATACTGATGAACAATAATATTAAATTCTTCTTAGTGACCAAGCTCAGTGGCCACCACTTCACACATGGTCCACCACTACTATACAAACAGTGCCCTCACCTTCCAACAGTGACACAAATCACACAAGTATAAAACATTTGAGTACACTTCCACTGATGTCAGATTATCCAGGTCCTGTTCTCTCATCCCTAATGGCCTCTCCACCAATCTGGTTGTTTGCCCCTTTAAGGGACCAGGGGTCCACTGTATACACTCTTTGCCTCAAATTTAAATCAATAATACACTCCCGTTGTGTAGTATTAAGGTATTGCAGAAAACAGTATTAAATATGCACTCACATATAAGAACCCCCCCTGAAGAAGTGACATGGTTGTGACGTAACACGTAAGGTGGAGCCGTGTGACGTCATCATGTTTGATCCAGTTTAGTCTGAGATAAGCCTATGCCATTTTTATATATGTGAGTGCATTCCACACTGTGGGAGTGTGTTATTGATTTTAATTTGGGGCATAGAACGTATACAGTGAACCCCAGACCCTTTAATGGGGAAGACACCCAGATTGGTGGAAAGACCACTGGGGAAGAAAGAACCGCACCTAGCTAATCAGCTATTAGCGTAAGTGTCCTATCTGAAGTGGATCACAGTTGGAAGGTGAGAGTACTGTTTGCACTGCAGTGGTGGAGCACGCGTGGATTGGTGCTCACGGAGATTGGTCACTAACAAGAATTAATAGTTATTATTCACCAATGTGCTCATTTGAAGTGGACACATTACTAATAGACGTTATCATAAGGACAATTTTCTGTGTGATTTATTATTTATAAGATGTTGATATGTGATTATATATGCACGGTATGAGATATATCATTTTTGTTAAATAAACAATAATATGGTGCAGCACTACACAACTACATACACAAGTACACACACAACTCCCTCTGTTCTGCAGGAGATAAAGTCCTTTATTTTAAACTCCATTCCATTGCTCTCAGATATGAACAAACTTCTTTTGGGATTCTGCCCCCTTGTGGCTTTACATGTATAACAGGTTTTACATGCGAAAAAACCTTTTTGGTCGAGAAAAGTAACCATCCTGTTTTTAGGTGGTAGATCCAGTGCATTTTTAACCAATTTGGTTCTAAGGGTAGGAGCCTTCCTGTAAATAAATTTAGGTTGTTCTGATACGATTTTACTGAGAACGGGATCTGTTTTGAGGATAGACCAACGTTTCTTGAAAACACTTTCTACTTTTTTGTAGTCTGTATTGGAGTCCAGAACAATTGCCAGCTGGTCTTCAAACTGTTCCTTTCTTATCCTATCCTTCAAAAAAAGTTTTCTATCTGTCTCACCAACTTCTTGTATTTTATTCTTGATTAATTCTCGTGAATAGCCTTTATTCATAAACCTTTCTTCCATAATCTTAACCTGTTCTAAATAGTCTTTTTTGTGGGTACAGTTCCTTCTTAATCTCACCATTTGCCCTTTTGGTATATTGAGTAGCCAAGGAGGGTAATGGCAACTGTCCAAAGGGATGTAGCCATTGCGGTCAACCTCCTCGAAAAAGGTTTTTTTGTATATATACTCCCTTCACTAATACCAATATTGAGGTCCAGAAAATGAATGTGTTCTCTACTGAAATCCCATTAAAATTTTATATTTTTGGTGTTAATAATAAGTTGATTCAAATACTTTAACCCCTTCACACCTAAGGGTAAAACAAATCTAAATGCCTAAGCGCAATTTTGCAACGTTGACATGTGTTAGTAAAACCGTACATATCGTCACAACTACATTGTACATCCAGGTGGATTATACCTTGTTTTTTTCAGGACAAATTGGGCTTTCATTTGGTGGTAAATGGTAATGGATAGCTCCTAATTTTTTTTTTATTATTAAAGGAAAACTGAGCCAAAATAGTAAAAAAAATCATTTTTTTTAATGTATTGTGTGTTTCTTGTTACGACCATAACCTACCACCAAAGAACAACCCAAAATACATTCTCCAGTTCTTGACGATCGCAGCGATACCATATATGTGTATGTTATTTGTTGTTTGTACCCGTAGTACAGTCCAGAAACAATAGTGCGCATTTTGTTTTTGTCTTTTTTTTATTTATTTTTTTTTACATAAAACACACTGTCACTGACATTGACATTAACACTAACTGACACTGATACCAATTTTTTTTTAAATCCTGACCTTTGACCCTGACTTTTGCCCTTGACCCTGACCTTTGACCCTGACCTTGACCCAAACACTAACCCTGGTACTGAACTAGATCAAACCTTGATCTAGGTATTTTTCTTTATTTTTTATTTTATTTTTTAATAGTTATTTATCTTTTTTTTTTTTTTTTTTTTACACACTTTTTTTTTTATCTCTCTATGTCAGGAGTTCGAGAGATACAATGTATCTCTCTTCTCCATTCATAGAGAGAGAGAAAACAAGGGGGCCGGGCTGCACAGTGATTGATCACTGTGATAGCCAATCAGACGCTATCACAGCGATCACGTGACCCGGAATCGGGAGTCCCGGGTCCCGATCGTTAGAACTCTCAGTGACACCGCGGTCTTGGTGCTGGGAGTGCGCCGAGCGGCGCGCTCCCAGCACAAAGACAGGTACACAAATATGCGGCCCCACGGAAAAAAGCCCAGGTCCGTGAGGCCGCATATTTGTGTTACGTCGGCGTCAAGGGGTTAACAAGTCAGTTTCATTACCCTCCCATATGATGAATATGTCATCAATATATCTTTTATACAATAGCAACTGTTCCGGGGGTGTTGGTATACTGCCTACTCCTCCCAGTGGGCCATAAACAAATTGGCGACGCTCGGAACAAATCTTGCCCCCATTGCTACTCCTTTAATCTGTTTGCAAAAATTATTCTTGTACCAAAAATAGTTGTGGGTTAAACAGAAATCCAAACATTCAATAATAAACTTTCTCTGGGTCCATTTTAGATTACTGAACTCCCTTAGACCCCAGAGAACTGATTCAATAGCATCTTCATGATCGATTATTGTATATAACGCAGACACATCTGCACTAGCCATAAGCAAATTTCTACCTCCTTTTATTTCCTCCAGTAATTGTATAAGATGTTTTGTATCTCTCAGGTATGCCTTTGTGTTTTCTACCAAGGGTTGTAAGAATAGATCTATGTACTGCCCAATCCGCGCTAGAACTGACTGTATCCCATTAACTATTGGTCTCCCAGGAGGGTTTACTGGATCTTTATGCATTTTCGGGACAGTATATATAACTGGTATTCTGCATGATTCTGGAATCAGGTGCTTGGACTCTTTTTTATTAAGCAGTTTCTTCTCTACTCCTTTCTTTATTAATTTTGCAAGTTCTTTTTTGTATATACCTTTAGGGTCCTTGGGAAGTGTCTGGTAGGTAGTAGTATCTCCTAATTGTGTTTACAACTAGAGATGAGCGAATTATTCAAAAATTTGATTCGGCTGATTCGCCGAATTTCAGGAAGAAATTCGATTCGATGCGAATTTATTCGCTACGAAGTTAACTTATAAAAAGGGTTTCTAGGCTTCAGAGAGCCTTTAAATTAGTGCAGAACACTGTACCTTTAATTTAAATGCCCTTGGAGAGGAGGAAGGAGAAGGAGAAGGAGAAGGGTGAGAAGAAGGAGAAGGATGAGAAGAAGGAGAAGGAGAAGGATGAGAAGAAGGAGAAGGATGAGAAGAAGGAGAAGGAGAAGGAGGAGAAGGAGAAGGAGAAGGATGAGAAGAAGGAGAAGGAGAAGGATGAGAAGATGGAGAAGGATGAGAAGAAGGAGAAGGAGAAGGATGAGAAGAAGGAGAAGGATGAGAAGAAGGAGAAGGATGAGAAGAAGGAGAAGGATGAGAAGAAGGAGAAGGAGAAGGATGAGAAGAAGGAGAAGGATGAGAAGAAGGAGAAGGAGAAGGAGAAGGATGAGAAGAAGGAGAAGGATGAGAAGAAGGAGAAGGATGAGAAGATGGAGAAGGAGAAGGCTGAGAAGAAGGAGAAGGAGAAGGATGAGAAGAAGGAGAAGGAGAAGGATGAGAAGAAGGAGAAGAAGGAGAAGGAGAAGGATGAGAAGAAGGAGAAGGATGAGAAGAAGGATGAGAAGAAGGATGAGAAGAAGGAGAAGGATGAGAAGAAGGAGAAGGATGAGAAGAAGGAGAAGGATGAGAAGAAGGATGAGAAGAAGGAGAAGGATGAGAAGAAGGAGAAGGATGAGAAGAAGGATGAGAAGAAGGAGAAGGAGAAGGATGAGAAGAAGGAGAAGGAGAAGGATGAGAAGAAGGAGAAGGATGAGAAGAAGGAGAAGGAGAAGGATGAGAAGAAGGAGAAGGAGAAGGATGAGAAGAAGGAGAAGGATGAGAAGAAGGAGAAGGATGAGAAGAAGGAGAAGGATGAGAAGAAGGAGAAGGAGAAGGATGAGAAGGAGAAGGATGAGAAGATGGAGAAGGAGAAGGATGAGAAGAAGGAGAAGGATGAGAAGAAGGAGAAGGAGAAGGATGAGAAGAAGGAGAAGGATGAGAAGAAGGAGAAGGATGAGAAGAAGGATGAGAAGAAGGATGAGAAGAAGGAGAAGGATGAGAAGAAGGATGAGAAGAAGAAGGATGAGAAGAAGGAGAAGGATGAGAAGAAAAAGAAGGATGAGAAGAAGAAGAAGGATGAGAAGAAGAAGAAGGATGAGAAGAAGAAGAAGGATGAGAAGAAGAAGAAGGATGAGAAGAAGAAGAAGAAGGATGAGAAGAAGGAGAATTCCAAGCCGGCAAAAAGTGTATCTGCAGAGCTCTGCTATTTCTTAGGCTATTTCTGACAGTTCTGTGACATTCACTCCATACAGCGGTTGAAACATTGTATCTATTTGTTTCCATAAATGGATCCATTTATGGAAACAAATAGATACAATGTTTCAACCGCTGTATGGAGTGAATGTCACAGAACTGTCAGAAATAGCGGAGCTCTGCAGATACACTTTTTGCCGGCTTGGAATTATTCTTATTTTCATCCTACTTCTTCTTCATCCTCATCCTCATCCTCTTCTTCTTCTTCTGAGGATGAGGATGAGGATGAAGAAGAAAAAGAAGAAGAAGAAGTAGGATGAAAATAAGAATAATTCCAAGCCGGCAAAAAGTGTATCTGCAGAGCTCCTCTAAGTGTATCTGCAGAATAGAGGAGCTCTGCAGATACACTTTTTGCCGGCTTGGAATTATTCTTATTTTCATCCTACTTCTTCTTCTTCTTCATCCTCATCCTCAGAAGAAGAAGAAGAGGATGAGGATGAAGAGGAAGAAGAAGAAGAAGTAGGATGAAAATAAGAATAATTCCAAGCCGACAAAAAGTGTATCTGCAGAGCTCCTCTATTCTGCAGATACACTTAGAGGAGCTCTGCAGATACACTTTTTGCCGGCTTGGAATTATTCTTATTTTCATCCTACTTCTTCTTCTTCTTCTTCTTCTTCATCCTCATCCTCTTCTTCTTCTTCTGAGGATGAGGATGAAGAAGAAGAAGAAGAAGTAGGATGAAAATAAGAATAATTCCAAGCCGGCAAAAAGTGTATCTGCAGAGCTCCTCTATTCTGCAGATACACTTTTTGCCGGCTTGGAATTATTCTTATTTTCATCCTACTTCTTCTTCTTCTTCTTCTTCATCCTCAGAAGAAGAAGAAGAGGATGAGGATGAGGATGAAGAGGAAGAAGAAGAAGAAGTAGGATGAAAATAAGAATAATTCCAAGCCGGCAAAAAGTGTATCTGCAGAGCTCCTCTATTCTGCAGATACACTTAGAGGAGCTCTGCAGATACACTTTTTGCCGGCTTGGAATTATTCTTATTTTCATCCTACTTCTTCTTCTTCTTCTTCTTCATCCTCATCCTCTTCTTCTGAGGATGAGGATGAAGAAGAAGAAGAAGAAGTAGGATGAAAATAAGAATTCCAAACCGGCAAAAAGTGTATCTGCAGAGTTCCTCTATTTCTGACAGTTCTCTGACAGCTCCTTCACATGTACAGCGGTTGAAACATCTGTTTCCGAATAAAAACATCTGTATCCTAAATGGAAACAAATAGATACAATGTTTCAACCGCTGTACATGTGTTCCTTCTGTCAGAGAACTGTCAGAAATAGCGGAGCTCTCTGCAGGGACACTTTTGCCGGCTGATCGGGAAAAATCCGATTCGCGCACCCGAAGTAGGCAAATATTCGGATTCGACGCGAATCAAATTTTTCCTGAAATTCGTATCGTATTCCGGTTCGTCTGGTTCGATTCGCTCATCTCTATTTACAACCCTTTCTCTTAGTAGTCCTTAGACAATACTACTATACCCCCACCTTTCTCAGCAGGCCGAATTACTATATTATCTCTTTTTATCAATCTGTTAATGCCAATTCTCATACCCATATTATATGTCTCCTTAGAACTATTTAGTCTCTCAATATCCATATTTACCATTTTTTGAAAACTTCCACCTGACTGTTATTGATCTGAGGGTTAAACAGTGATTTGTTTCTTAATGGTAATATCCCCACTAGATGCACTGGAAATGACATTCTTTGCCCTTAGCAAACCCAAAAAATACTTTTTAATATTTCATTTTCTAATATATTTCTGTGTATCCACAGAAATACTAAATGTATTGCCCGGTTTAGGGGGAGCATATTTCAACCCTTTGTCTAGGACCACCAATTCCTCTGTACTAAGGGTAACATTGCTCAAATTGAAAACCCCTTCTCTTATTATTCTCTTTTTCTTTTGCTCCTTATACCCGCCTCTGCATCCCCTCCTCTTCCGGTGCTTCTCCATCCTGGGCTCCTCTCCATTCTGTCCCTCTCTAAAAAATCCCTTTCCATGTGTTCATGCCTCAATGGTTCGTATCTATCCTAAGTAGGTATGGGGCTCCTTCCTTCAAATTTAGACTGGTTCAAACCCTCATACATGCATCTGGGACTTCTATCATATTGTGGTCTAAAACCCTGTCTAGGGTACTCATTAGTATACTGGGAATAATACCTCTCAGGTTTTCATTGATAGTTGGGCCTGTATATATGGCCATTTTGTTTCCAATAGTTCCCTTTATCTTGAGGTTTTCTGTAAAAAGAACCTCCATTTCTAGGTTTCCACCCATTTCTGGGTGTTTGATACATTACATTTGATACATTTGATGGATTATATGAATTGTTGTTTTTTGGAGGGCCCTTAAAGGGTTTCTTATAAGACATATGAGGAACTCTTATTCTCTCAAACTTAGTTTCCTTAACTGGAGTGGTTGCTGCTGGTACTGCTTCTGTATCATTTTGGGGGGTCTGCCATTTAAAAACTTGATCCTTCTTAAAATCATTCAAATCTCTATGAAACTTCATTTTCCTGTATTTTACTTCTTGATCTACCTTTTCAAGGTCTTTACTCAACTGTTTGGTCAGGTTGATCATCTCAGGAGTGTCTTTAATGGGTTCTATTTTTTCTTTAATTTCATTTATCTGTGAATCTAGATTCCTCATTTTTTTCTGTTTTCTTTTTAGTAGGAATCTAATAAGTTCCAACCCTTTTTCATGGAAGAAGTTGAACCATTCTTCCGTGGCTTCAGGGTCAAGTAGATCATCACTGATTGGGATATCCCATCTCAGTCTCCTTGGCACCAATCTTTCCTTTAAATTTTTTTCATACGTGACCATTAGAGATGAGCGAATTATTCAAAAATTCGATTTGGCTGATTCGCCGAATTTGCGGGAGAAATTCGATTCGATGCGAATTTATTCGCTGCAAATTTAACTTATTAAAAGGGTTTCTAGGCTTCAGAGAGCCTTTATATTAGTGCAGAACACTGTACCTTTAATTTAAATGCCCTTGGAGTCTGCTGGGGAAGAGAAATAATACTGTCAGTCAGTATGACATGCAGATGAGTGCCGTCGATCTTAGAATCACCGCACACTTCACTCATTTGGGCAGTCACGGGGCACGACGAAGAAGAAGAAGAAGAATGAAAAGAAGAATGAAAAGAAGAAGAAGAAGAATGAAAAGAAGAATGAAAAGAAGAATGAAAAGAAGAAGAAGAATGAGAAGAAGAATGAGAAGAAGAATGAAAAGAAGAATGAAAAGAAGAATGAGAAGAATGAAAAGAAGAAGAAGAAGAATGAAAAGAAGAAGAATGAAAAGAAGAAGAAGAAGAATGAAAAGAAGAAGAAGAAGAAGAAGGAAAAGAAGAATGAAAAGAAGAAGAAGAAGAATGAAAAGAAGAAGAAGAAGAATGAAAAGAAGAAGAAGAAGAATGAAAAGAAGAATGAAAAGAAGAATGAGAAGAATGAAAAGAAGAATGAAAAGAAGAAAAAGAAGAATGAAAAAAAGAATGAAAAGAAGAAGAAGAAGAATGAAAAGAAGAATGAAAAGAAGAAGGAAAAGAAGAATGAAAAGAAGAAGGAAAAGAAGAAGGAAAAGAAGAATGAAAAGAAGAAGGAAAAGAAGAATGAAAAGAAGAATGAAAAGAAGAATGAAAAGAAGAAGAAGAAGAAGAATGAAAAGAAGAATGAAAAGAAGAATGAAAAGAAGAATGAAAAGAAGAAGAAGAAGAATGAAAAGAAGAATGAAAAGAAGAAGAAGAGGAAGAAGAATGAAAAGAAGAAGAAGAAGAATGAAAAGAAGAATGAAAAGAAGAAGGAAAAGAAGAATGAAAAGAAGAAGAAGAAGAAGAAGAATGAAAAGAAGAAGAAGAAGAAGAAGAATGAAAAGAAGAATGAAAAGAAGAATGAAAAGAAGAAGAAGAATGAAAAGAAGAAGAATGAAAAGAAGAAGAAGAAGAATGAAAAGAAGAATGAAAAGAAGAATGAAAAGAAGAAGAAGAATGAAAAGAAGAAGAATGAAAAGAAGAAGAAGAAGAATGAAAAGAAGAAGAAGAAGAATGAAAAGAAGAAGAAGAATGAAAAGAAGAAGTATTCCAGTACAGCAAAAAGTGTATCTGCAGAGAGCTCCGCTATTTCTGACAGTTCTCTGACAGTTCCTTCACATTTACAGCGGTTGAAACATTGTATCTATTTGTTTCCGAATAAAAACATCTGTATCCTAAATGGAAACAAATAGATACAATGTTTCAACCGCTGTAAATGAACTGTCAGAACTGTCAGAGAACTGTCAGAAATAGCGGAGCTCTCTTCAGTGACACTTTTTGCCGGCTGATCGGGGAAAATTCGATTCGTGCATCCGAAGTTTGCTAAAATTCGGATTCGGTGCGAATCGAATTTTTCCTAATATTCGAAACGAATTCCACTTCGCCAAGTTCGATTCGCTCATCTCTAGTGACCATGTCCCACCATGTAGTAACTTTTTTCTCCATTAAGTGACCCAATCGCCTATTTTGGGTCTCTAATTCACTATTATGATCACATTCTAATTTGGTAAAAATCTCCTGTAAACTCCTCTAAATTAATAGGTCTACTTTCTAAAAATCAAAATACCTCCATATTTAGCAGCGGGAGGTATAGCAGGTAAAATAAATGAACAAAGCAAAGTAGTGTTCCCCCTGTGTTCCCCCCTGTATGTGTATATGTAGCACTGCACCATATTATTCTTTATTTTGCTATTTACACCTATAGGTAAAGGATTGAGGTGCTAGCTGCTTAATATCTTTTAGGTACATATTAAGCGCAGGGGAAACATTACTTTGCTTATATAATTTTTGTTAGTGTGTTGTTGGTTAATGATAATTTGGTCAGCTTGGCAATAGTTACATTAGTTATTTAGTCTGGATGTATGTGGGAACACATATGGGTGTCAGCAGCGACTTATAGAGATAAAACAATTTTGTCACTTGTTTCACTGTATTTTTTCGGTAATAGATTGGCTGCATAGAAGGAGTCAAATTTTGTTAGAAACACAAATAATTTTAGATATTAAATATGCACTCATATATAAGAACAACCCCTGAAGTAGTGATATGGTTGAGATGTAGCGCGTAGGGCACAGCCAGGTGACGTCATCATGCCTGATACAGTTCATTGTGAGATAAGCCTATGCAATTTTTATATGTGAGTGCATATTTAATAAATGTTGCTGCAATACTTGAACAAAGATGGTGACATCCTTGTTTAGAGAATCCTGTACCATCTTTGTTTTGAGAATCTGTATGTAAATAGATAGAAAACTGGCTAAAAGATTGTATTCAAAGAGTAGTGGTTAATGATTCATGTTAATGAATGGTCTGGGGTCATCAGTGGTGTACCCCAAGGTTCAGTGTTGGGACCCTTACGTTTTAATATATTTATAAATGATATAGGGTCTGGGATTATAAATTCCATTCCAGTCTTTGCAGATGACACCAAGCTGTGCCATGGAATAACATTCTTCAAGGATGTCTTCAATTTACAAGCCAACCTCAATGCTCTGTGTAATTGGGCAACTATGTGGCCAATGAGGTTTAATGTTGATACATGTAAGGTTATGCGCTTGGGGGCTACGAATATGCATGCATCATACATACTATGGGGGGTACAACTGGGGGAATCAATGGTGGAGGAGGATCTGGGGGTTCTGGTAGACCACATGCTTAATAATGGCATGCAATGCCAAGCTGAGGTTTCTAAAGCGAGCAAAATCCTCTCTTGTATTAGGAGAGGTATAGACTCCAGAGAGAGAGATATAATTTCCCCTGGTAGAAATCATTAGTAAGACCTCATCTGGAATATGCAGTTCAGTTTTGGGCACCAAATCACAAAAAGAACATTGGGGAACTGGAGAAAGCACAGAGAGGGGCAGCCAAACTGATAAGAGGCATGGAGGAACTGAACTGAATTCTAAGAGGAAAGATTAGAGGAACTGAATTTATTCTCTCTTGAGGAGATTAGGGGGGATATGATCAATATGTATAATACATAAGGGGGGATATGATCAATATGTATAATACATAAGGGGGGATATCATCTCCATGTATAATACATAAGGGGGGATATGATCTCCATGTATAATACATAAGGGGGGATATGATCTCCATGTATAATACATAAGGGGGGGATATGATCACCATGTATAATACATAAGGGGGATATGATCTCCATGTATAATACATAAGGGGGGATATGATCTCCATGTATAATACATAAGGGGGATATGATCTCCATGTATAATACATAAGGGGGATATGATCTCTGTGTATAATACATAAGGGGGGATATGATCTCCATGTATAATACATAAGGGGGGATATGATCTCCATGTATAATACATAAGGGGGGACATGATCTCCATGTAAAATACATAAGGGGGGACATGATCTCCATGTATAATACATAAGGGGGGATATGATCTCCATGTATAATACATAAGGGGGGGATATGATCTCTATGTATAAATACATCAGTGGGCTATATAGTGAACTCGGTGTAGAGCTATTCACCCTGAGGTCATCACAGAGGATGAGGGGGCACTCTTTACAACTGAAGGAAAAGAAATTTAATCTCCAAACACAGAAAGGTTTCTTCAAAGTAAGAGCTGTGAAAATGTGGAATAGACTCCCTCAAGAGTTGGTTCAGGCCAGCTCAGTGGATTGCTTCAAAAAAGGCCTGGATTCCTTTTTAGATGCACAGAATATAACTGGATATAACATTTATAGGTAAAGTTGATCCAGGGAATATCCGATTGCCTCTCGGGGATGAGGAAGGAATTTTTTTCCCAGCAAGAGCAAATTGGATCATGCTTTGCTGGGTTTTTTTAACCTTTTTTTTAACCTCTTTTTTTTTTATGGTTGAACTGGATGGACTTTTGTCTTTTTTTTCAGCCAGACTAACTATGTACCTATGTAAAAAGAGATAAAAGCATTGTTGGGGGGAGGGAGGGGACTGTAATCTCTGTAACCAGAAATGTTACACTTACACATTATTAGGCATGGGTGCAATTAACATAAAAACATATCTAATACTAGATCCACGTTAAGAAATTTTGGAAGACCATAAGGCTTGCTTTGCTTCTATCAATTTTTTCAAGAACTTTTATTAATTTTTCAGATGGAACAAAGACATATGAAGTCACTCGATCCTGGGTTCTTGTAAGCAAGTGTAATATCACTGGTTCCATGACTGTGGCCGGCACCACTTAATGGGTGTAAGTTGCTGTGATGGAGATGTCTGTACCCCATCAATAGAAAATAGTAAGTCAAGCTTCCCTTCCTACTCAGTTGTCATGGTATATCCACTACAGAACAAAGATTTTTCCTTTGATATTGCATGTTATGAACCACTTGAGTTCCAAGTACTGGCTACATCTCCACTGACATCTTGTAGACATCCCATGAAAAAAAAAAACTTTTTTACAAACTCCAAGTGGGCTTTCATGTGTTTTGCACTGAAGAGATGCTTCCATCTAGCTACTCTGCCATAAAGCCCAGATCAGTGGAGGAGTGCAGTGATGGTTGTCCTTCTGGAACTTAGTCCCATCTCCACACAGGATCTCTGGAGCTCAGTCAGAGTGACCATCAGGTTCTTGGTCACCTCTCTTACTAAGGCCCTTCTCCCCCAATTGCTCCCGGTTTGACCCAGTGACCAGCTCTTGGAAGAGTCCTGGTTGTGCCAAACCTCTTTCGTTTGAGAATAATGGAGGCCACTGTGCTCTTGGGAACCTTCAGTGGAGCAGGAACATTTTTAGTAGCGTTCCTCAGATCTGGACTGTGCAAAATCTTGTCTATGAGCTCTGCAGGCAGTTCCTTTGACCTTGTGGCTTTTGCTCTAATACAGTATGCATTGTCAGCTGTGAGGCCTTTTATAGAAAGGTGTGTGCCTTTCCAAATCATTCCCAATCAATTTAATTTACCACAAGTGAACTCCAATCAGGGCGTAGAAACATCTCAGTAACGATCCAGAGGAATAGAAGGCTAAATTTCAAGCGTTGTTGCAATGGGTATGAATATTTATGCCAATGTGATATTTCAGTTTTTCCTTTTTCAGACATTTGCAAACATTTATGAAATTCTGTTTTCACTTTGTCATTATGGGGATACTGAGTGTAGATTAACCACTTGCCGACCAGCCATAGTACATTTACTGCGGCAGGTCGGCACCGGTGTGCAAAATCACGTATATGTATATATGATTTTGCATTTCGGGTAGGGGGCATGCGCAATGCGCGTGACCTCCCTACCCGCACCGCCGATCGCGGCCGCGGGTGTCAATCACCAGGTCCTGGCCAGTGATTACCTGCCGGAGCCCGGTGATTACTGACAAAACACTGACGTTGAGGAAGACTGCATTGTTTTCAATGCAGCTCTCCTCCCTCTCAGTTTGAGCACATTGATCTGGATCGCTGAGCGCAGCTTTCTGGATCAGTGTGCTTACAGTGAAGCACACACCCCCCGCCCACTAGTGAAACGCTCCACTCACACAGTTAACCCTTTGGTTGTCTTCAAATGTTAACCCCTTTCTCCCCAGTACAATTAGTACATTGTCAGTGGGGTTTTTTTGCACTGATCTCTGTATTGGTGTCACTGGGGATGTCAGTGACCCAAAGTCAGTTCCTCCACAGTGTCAAAATGTCCACCACAGTCCCGTCATAAGTTGCTGATTGCCACCATAAGTCGCTGATCGCCGCCATTATTAGTATTATAAAGAAAATTATATACACCGCCATTTGTAGACACTATAACTTTCACGTAAACCAATTCATTTACACGTATTGAGGTTTATTTTAGCAAAGACATGTTGCAGAATGCATTTTGGCCTAAATTTATGACGAAATTTGATTTTTACATTTTTTTACTGGACATGTTTTATAGCAAAAAGTCCAAAATATTGTTTTTTTCTCAAAATTGTCGGTCCTTTTTTTTTAAAGCACAAAAAATCAAAAATGCACAGGTGATCAAATACCACCGAAAGAAAGCTCAATTCATGAGAAAAAAAGACACAAATTTCATTTGAGTTCAGCGTTGCATGACCGCGCAATTGTCAGTTAAAGTAACGCAGCGCCGTAACACAAACCGCTTCCTGACCACTTCCTGACCGCCCTATAGCAGAAATACTGCTACAGGGCGGCACGGGTGCGCAAAATCACGTATATATACGTGATTTGCTCTCCCATGGTTTTCATTACCCTCCCAGATAGCGTCAGATTGCCTGTCAGTACACCAGTAATCATATTTAACCCCTTGATTGCCAGGAACACGCACATACACAATAAACCTCCATTGCTAGTTTAGTGTCTGAACGGATCAATATCTTTGGTCAGATCAGCACTATACCAGCGTTCACATTAGTATAGTGTCCCCAAAAATTTAGCGTTAGGGGGAACAGCCCCAGCACGTGCCAGCATCTGCGTTTAGCCCCTACGCTTACCCCCCCCCCTTCTCCCCCAGCAAGTGCAGTGTCAGTAGGTCACTGCCATTTGATATATTGCACACAAAACCGCAGTGTTTGCAGAATCAGGACTGATCTCTGTTAGCATTTGCCAGTAAATCTTGATGACTCTCATATGCAGCACAGTGCCAGTACTAGTGCCACGCTACCTTTTGGTGAACTGGCGAGCACCAGTGGCCTAGTACAAGCTGGTGTGGTGGCGAGTACAAGTATTGTCCCGCAACCACCAGGAATTCGCACACAGTCCCATAGAGCCCCTAGTACCCTTCCAGATGTGCTTGCAAATCCCGATTGGCAGCCCACAAATTTTGCAGCACCCGTACTTCCCACAACCACTACCCAACCCGGAATTCAGGCGGAAACAGCAAATTTAACTACTCCCCTTGATTTTTAGAGATGCATTTCACAGAAGATCTGTTTGCATTGATTGTGAACCAAAGCAATTTATATGCACAACAGTTTATCGCTGCCAACCCAACTTCAAACCTTGCCAGACCATGCACATGGAAACCTATTACGGTTTCTGAATTTGAATTTTTTTGGGGCCTAACCCTCAGCATTACTAAAAAAAATGAATTGGGGTTGTATTGGTCCACAGACCCGATTAATCATATGCCCGTGTTCTCTGCTGCCATGGCCAGGCATAGATATGAGAGTATAATGTGTTTTATGCAGTTCAACGACAACACACTCTGTCATCCTCGAGGTGACCCTGAATTTAACTGACTCCACAAAATTCAGGCCCTCGTAAATCACCTTAACCAAAAATTTGCATATGTCTATACTCCCCAGCAAAACATCTGCATTGATGAGTCCCTCATTATTTTTCCAGCCGCCTTGCATTTAAACAATTTCTCCCCAGCAAGCGTGCCAGATATGGGGTCAAGATGTATAAGACCTGTGAGAAGGCAACAGGCTATACATAGAAGTTTTGGATTTACAAGGGAAAAGATAGTCACGTGGATCCCTGCGGATGCCCAGGCTACACGGGGAGCAGTAGCAAGATAGTTTGGGACTTGGTGTCATCCTTTATGCATATGGGGTACCACTTATACGTGGACAATTTGTATTCAAGCGTGCCGCTATTTAGACAATTGTACAATCTTGGAATTGGCGCATGTGGCACCGTGTGACCTAATGTGTGCCCACCATTTGAAGTGGGTGGATGCAGGGTGGTATATTCTAATGGTGGGCATACCACACACTTTTTCTGGTAGAGATTTCTTCTCTTTTTTTCATTCAGCCCACAGGCTGCATACAAAAGAACATAGCATATATAACCAACAAGGATCAGCGATGTACTGGTACATCACTGGACTTTGAATGGTTATACCAGGATGATGCCTACAGCTGCAGGCATCATCCTGGTATCATTTTTTTCAGCCGGCAATCGACTTTCATATAAAAGCAATCTTAGTGGATTCATGTAAAAGCAATTCCACGGCCTTCTTGGGCAGCCCTGTGCCATCGGGGGAACCTGAGAATGCAGCCAGTGTTTCCACCAGCTGACCATAGTGCTGATTGAAGACCAGAATGGTGCCAATCATCTCTATAGTCTAGGAAATCGTAAGCTACAAGCATTTCATCACTTCAGCTTTGCAGCTGTCAAATGGCGCTGCAAAATACTTACTATGCTTCTTTTTAAATTTCTTGAGGTGTCTACATTCCAAAAATGGGTCATTTGTGGGGGTTTGGTGCTATCCTGGCATTTCAGGGCCTCCAAAACTGTGATAGGTAGTGAGGAAGTGAAATGAGGAAGTTAAGCACCTTCAGGCTTTCAAAGTGGTCATTGGATTTCAGGCTCCTGTATATGGCTAGGCTCCCAAAAAGTCTCACACATGTGGTATCCCCATACTCGGTAGAAGTAGCAGAATGTATTTTGGGGTGTAATTTCACATATACCCATGGCTTGTGCGAGAAATATATAATTTAAATGGCAAGTTTGTGTAAAAAAAAAAATGTTTGTCATTTTCCAGAAACTTGTGGAAAAAAATAAATCTTCCATGGACCCAATATGCATCTCAGCAGATATCATAGGGTGTCTACTTTCCAAAAAGGGGTCATTTGGGTGTGTTTGTACTATCCTGGTATTTTAGAACCTTAAGAAATGTGATGAGAAATCAGAAAGGAAAAGCTGTGTAAATTCCATTAACTATACCATAGTTTGTAGATTCTTTAACTTTCATACAAAGCAATCAATATACACTTATTGGGATTTTTTTAACCAAAAACATGTAGCAGAATACATTTTGGCCTAAATTTATGACACAATTTTATTTTATTTTTTTTTATATTTTTTATGACAGAAATGAGAAACTTTTTTTGTTTATAGTGCCAAAAATAAAAAGCACACAGGTGATCAAATACCACCAAAAGAAAGTTCTATTTGTGTGAAAAAAGGACATACATTTCATTTATGTACCCTATTGCACGACCGCACAATTGTCAGTTAAACTAAAGCAGCGCTTTATAACAAAAAAATGGCGTAAATTGCAGTAGCTATACCATAATTTGTGGACACTATAACTTTCACACAAAGCAATCAAAATACACTTATTTTTTTTTTACCAAAAACATGGAGCAGAATACATTTTGGCATACATTTATAACTAACTTTGAGTTTACTATATATTTTTTATAGCCGAAAATTTTCAGTCTTTTTTTTGTTTATAGCGCAAAAAATAAAAAGCGCACAGGTGATCAAATACCACCGAAAGAAAGCTCTATTTGTGTGAAACAAAGGACGTAAATTTTCTTGGATTACAGCATTGCATGACCGCGCAATTATCAGTTGAATTAGTGCAGCACCAAGTAGCAAAAAGAGGCCTGGTCATTAAGGGGGGTAAATCCTCTGGAGGGCAAGTGGTTAAAGATAATGGACCTCTGGATACCCTACGTGAATGAGTAAGGGGTGCATAGTTCACTCATTAACAAAAACATGTAACCTAGAAATAAACACCCAAACGATTGATAAGTCCCTTATTAAAAAAAAATAATAATCCTCAATCTTACTTTATTTTAATGGAGGCCAATAGGCCTTATTACCTAATGGGATCCCAATAAAGCTGTTAATCTTATTTACACCGCTGTTGGTTCCCTTTTAAACTTCTTTTTTTAGGGGGTCCTATTGATCTCCTAGTTATTTTTGGTTCTGGTGAATCAGTGATTTAATCAGCAATTTTGAGATCTGGTTTCCCACTTAAGGAGAAGTCATTTTGTTGCAATTTATTTTTACCATATTATCTAAGGGGTGCATAGTTCACTCATTAACAAAAACACGTAGCCTAGAAATAAACACCCAAACGATTGATAAGTCCATTATTAAAAAAATAACAATCCCCAAAAAATCCAACAGACTCAGCATACAGGAGTGATCCCGATGCCATCCTCACCAAATGACAGCTCCCTGACAGCTAAATAAACGAATGGGTGGGGAAAGTGGTGACATTATTGAATAAACATGTACATGGCCATATCTGGTAAATGTTCTGGCCCAAATAAGACCAATGACCATATGTGGGCAGTGATATTACGTCTATAGCCTCACTTTTCTGGTCAGGGATTCCTGATCATATAAGTCAATGGTGCCAGTGACATCAGTGGTTGCTAAAGATGGTGCCAGCAGCCAACCCTTTCCTTAGCAGACATTGATAGTGGAAAGTGGTGAATGGTATCAGAAAACAAACGAAACAGAAGATACAAATTACCTTTGGCCTTCAAAATAATTGCAATCCTTCACAACACACTTTTGGCAACATTCATAAAGCTTCTGGAAACTGTCAGCAAAGGCCTCTTTGGGAATTGACACACACATTCTTGGAACGCCGCCACGTCCGCAAACCATTCTCCATTCATGGTACTCTTCAGGCGGGAAAACAGAAAGAAAAGTGCAGGCGAGAGATCAGGGGAGTATGGTGGATGATCGAGAACAGCGTACATGAATGAACAGCATTATCGTGCAGCAACATCCACTGTCTAGTCCTGTGCAACTCTGGCCAAACACGGAGGATGCGTTGTAGCAACCGTTCAAAAACTCATCGGCATACAGTTTGACCCTTAAAAAACAAATTCCATATGGATGATTCTATCATTATCGAAGAAGGCGATCAACATTGTCTTGACCTTGGAATTTTGCAGGCGACTCTTTTTGGGCCACGAGGAAGATAGTGAACACCATTCCATTGATTGCAGCTTGAATTCCGTATCGAACTGGTAGCACCAGGTCTCATCCCCTGTGATAATGGTTCACAGAAAAGATGGAATCTGGTCACACATGGTAATGAAATCTCCAAAGGTTTCCATCCATTTTTCTTTCTGTTCGTTTCTCAACTTGTGCAGCACACACTGAGAACAGATCTTCTGCTTACATAAATCTTCGTTGATGATGGTGCACACCGTGTCCTTGCTAATGCCCAATTCCCCTGGCATCATTCATAGAGTCAGTCACCGATAGGGCTCTGCTTGTCGGCAACCGACCCAATTGTGGCTCACTCTCAGTCGTTTTCATTTCAACCAGTCATAAACATATTTTCTGCTCACAGCTTCCATCCCGTACACTTGTACCAACAAATGTCTCCATTTTCCCCAATTTGTAGCAGAACTTGATGCTCACTCATTGCTCCATTGCATTGTGACCCTACCTCTCACACTGACTGCATTTGACTGCCCACAGCGGCTTTACCCTGATGGTCACATGTACAGTACTTCACGCTAGGTGGTGCTTCTTGAGGTGTTTCTGGATTGCCATGTGCATTTCCATGAACCTGGCCCATGTTGCTATTGAGATATTGGACCATTCACCAAACTTTTTTAGATGTACCTTGTATATACTGTACAAGCGGTAGAAATACCGCTTCTACATTTGATATTTTGTTCCCAGAGAACAGGGGTGAAAATGTGCAAATATTAGGTTCAGACCAAACAGTTGAACTTATCCCCAATCATCAGCTTAAGAAAACTATAGCAGCCACCACATCTCAGGACTAGTAGCTGCAATTTATTACATTTTTGTTCTTAGATACAACGCTAAAAAACCCTTATAATACTGGTTGTGAGGCTACGTTGGCATACCTTATGTATACTCTAGGAAGCCTTGGGTGCTATTCCAGCTGGATAAATCAGGTTCCATGTCTTCTTTATAAAAAAATAAATAAAGCATACGCCTTTTTTTTCCCTAAAAAAAACAAATTCTCACTATCTACTAAATAGAACTCACAGTTCTTGTCTTTTATGTGGTTTTGTTGCATATTTCCAAGCACTAAACTATGACTTTGCTAGAAAGGATACACTTTGTTTCCTCATACCGTTGGTAATATCCACACCCTCATAATTTCTTCTTAAATACGTTCATCAGTCACCTCCAGCAATAGTGACGGAGGAGACACCGGCCCAGCACAGATTGGGTGGAGGATGGACGGTCCGCTGAGCTTTCTCTGCCTGCTTTGTGTCTTCATCACACCAGGTAAGTCTGATCTCAGTAGGTGATAGCTTTGGAACTATGTCTATCTCTGTGGACTGAGCTAGTCCAATTCCCCCCCCCCATGTTATATAGTCGATAAGAGCAGGTGCGAACTGACAACTCATGGGGCCCCCGGGCAATAGGGGATCATGGGGCCCCTGTGTCCTTGCCCAAACTCAAAAAAGCCTATGAAAAAGGTACCAGGGGCATCTCATGGGGCCCCCTACTGACCCCGGGCCCTCGGGCAGTGCCCGAATTTCCAAATGGTCAGTCCACCCCTGGATAAGAGTTAAATGTTACTGCTTGGATCACCAGGCAATATATTATATCTTTATTCTTGGGTTTAACCACTTGCTCTTCAAAGGATTTACCCCCCTTCCTGACCAGGCCATTTGTTTGCGATACAGCGCTGCGTTACTTTAACTGACAATTGCGCAGTCCTGCAATGCTGCACCCAAATCAAATTTATGTCCTTTTTTCAAAAAAAGACCGACAATTTTGAAAAAAAAACAAAACATTTTTGACTTTTTGCTATAAAACATGTCCAGTAAAAAATATTTAAAAATCGAATTTCTTCATAAATTTAGGCCAAAATGTATTCTACATTTGCAAAAAACAATGCCAATACGTGTAAATGAATTGGTGTATGTGAAAGTCACAGCGTCTACAAACGGCGGTTTATATACAGGCGTACCTTGGTTTAGGAATGCCTCGGTTAACATAATTTTTGGTTTACGTATGAAAATCAATTGAAAATAATGGCTCGGTTAACAAATTTTTTTTGCAATACGAACGGATTAATTGGTTTTCAATGCATTTAAAAAAAAATTTTAATCATGTCCCTGTACAGTATTTATGCCTTTAAAGTGCACTTTATAAAGAGTTTTTTGAACAGATAAGACTTTTTTTTTACTTTTTTCTGACCTCCGGAACGGATTAATTGGTTTACAATGCATTCCAATGGGAAACTGCATTTTGGGTTGCCCTGTAGAACTAGTTCTGCTATAGGGTGATCAGGAAGTGTTTAATGGTTATCCTCAGAGAGATTCAAAACGCACAGCAATGACACGCTGTCAAAGGATTTAACAGCAATGCACGCTTGTTTCCTAACTCACGCCATGCTCTCTCTCTCTCATTAGTTGGTATGATAAAGCTGCACTCCTTCTCCCATCCACGTTGGGGACACTCAGGGCTGCTGTTGGGCCCCATACAGAAAATCTGACAGGGCCCCCTTCCCCAACAAAAAAAAACACAGTTTACTATGCTTCAGTTATGAAAGAACACAGTATGTGATGGGTACTCATCACTCCTTGTGTTCATTCAGGAAAGGAAGGGGCTGGTAACTGGACTCTTTCTCCATTCCCCATCCTGAAGGATCCTATTGCAGCTTGCAGTGTGCTTGCAGCTGCTGGTGGGAAGGAGAGGAGGGAAGCCAGTAGCATTGCAAGGGTGAGGGGCCTAGGCAGCAGGGGAAACGTATTGTGCACAGGGAGGGTGATGGGTGTGGCCTGGGCTTCCCCTTCCCCAACAGAAAAAACACAGTTTACTATGCTTCAGTTATGAATGAACGCAGTATGTGATGGGTACTGATCACTCCTTGTGTTCATTCAGGAAAGGAAGGGGCTGGTAACTGGGTACTTCCTCCATTTTTCATCCTGAAGGATCCTATTGCAGCTGCTGGTGGGAAGGAGAGGTGGGAAGCCAACAGCATTGCAAGGGTGAGGGGCCAAGGCAGCAGGGGAAACGTATTGTGCACAGGGAGGGTGATGGGTGTGGCCTGGGCTCCCCCTTCCCCAACAGAAAAAACACAGTTTACTATGCTTCAGTTATGAATGAACGCAGTATATGATGGGTACTGATCACTCCTTGTGTTTATTCAGGAAAGGAAGGGGCTGGTAACTGGGTACTTCCTCCATTTTTCATCCTGAAGGATCCTATTGCAGTTTGCAGCTGCTGGTGGGAAGGAGAGAAGGGAAGCCAACAGCATTGCAAGGGTGAGGGGCCAAGGCAGCAGGGGAAACGTATTGTGCACAGGGAGGGTGATGGGTGTGGCCTGGGCCCCGTAGAGGAGGACTGGTGGTACCCCCCTATCCACGGCCCTGGGGCACTATAGGCAGTAAGGCACCGCCAGCAACCAGATGGAGTGGCAACGCGACCTCAAGCAATTAAGTTCTGTCCAACATAGTTTTGCATGATCATGCGTCCTCAGGGACCTTTTGCACTATTTTAATGCAAGATTATTGGTTGGATTTATGTATAATTCTTCACAAATGATCACAGAGGAGTATTTATTTAGCCCAACATATATGGTGGACCTAAATGATTCACATAATATGAATTGAGCGCAGCAATTATTTTTGGAATTACTTTTTAGGTGTATTGTATATATCTATACCTATCACATGCAGCTTCTTGTTTTTTATTTGTTTATAGCGCTGACTTTTATTACATTTTAATAATCACTCATCTATTTTTTTTTCAGGTCATTCTCTTTCATGCACCCAATGTGTGGGACAAGCTTACTGCACGGGATCTCCTGTGACCTGTCTGTCTAATTACAGTTGCGGCTTGGCCTATAGAGAGACCACTGAAGGTACGCCTGGCAAAATATTTCTGCAGTACAATCCATTTTTATTATCTTTATTTAAGATGGACCCCAACCGAAGCAAATAATTCCATTCTAAGTAGAGTGAATGAAGCTGGGTTTGTGAGGGTTCCCTGATCCTTGGAAATATGATGAAAGGGGTACTTTGAGTGTAAGGGGGCACTCTGACGGGAATACCTGATGTAAGTTGGCACTGTGATGGGGATACCTGATGTAAAGGGGCACTCTGATATGGACAACTGATGTAAAGGAGCACTCTGATGGGCAAACCTGATGTGATGGGGATACGTGATGTAGCGTTGTACTCTGATGGCGACACCTAGTGTACGGGGGTGCACTGATGGGCACACCCTGTGTAAGGTATCAACATGATGGGGGAACATTATGTAATGGGGAATTCTAATGGGGAAAACTGATGTAAGGGGACACACCGATGGGAGACACCAAATGTAAGGGGGCCTTCTAATGCAGAAACCTGATGTAAGGGGGCACTCTGATGGGAATTCCTGATGTAAGGGGGCACTCTGATGGGAATTCCTGATGTAAGGGGGCACTCTGATGGGAATTCCTGATGTAAGGGGGCACTCTGATATGAATGCCTGATGTAAGGGGGCACTCTAATGGGAATGCCCAATGTAAGGAGGCACTCTGATGGAAATGCCTGATGTATGGTGGCACTTGAATGGGAACACATTACTTAAGGGGGCGCTCTGATGGGGATGCCTGATATAAGGGGGTACTCTGATGTTGGCAACTGATTTATGGGGGAAGTCTGATGGTGGCACCCAATGTAATAAATTACTCTGGAGGGGAACCTGATGTAAGGGGGAAAACTAATGGAGACATTTTTTTCGGGGCTGATCTGTGTCAGACATAATTTTTGAATGCAGCCAAGAACTACACAGGGATCAGGGTTGACATGACTGTAATCTCTGATCCGGCATCTTGGTCCAGGAAGTAGATGATGTTCCTGGATGATGCCTAACAAAGATGAAACCTTTCACCTGGAGAGAAAAGCAGATGAAGTTACTTAAATAGTTCTTGAAATTGCTTTTTTTCGCCAGATTTAAAGTGATGATGATGATGATCATGATAAGGAGGATTATTATTAAAGCTGTATAATATTACTGTATAAATTATTGTGCAGGCGTAAACAGACAAACAGATTATATAAGATCATGTGTACCGAAAAGTCAATGTAAGAATGTGAGCAGCCTCAGCTATACCGGAGGCAGAATGAAGACAGGGATTTCATGCTGTGACACCGATATCTGCACTCCACCGCCACCCCAATGTAAGTTCATTTATTTTATTATTGATATTTTTATATTCACAAATCACACATTACATATTCACAAAATTCATATTTTTACAGCCACGTATTTACATCCTCTTAAATACAAGCCCCAATATATTAATATCAATATCACCTCTGCATATAAATGCAAATCAATTCTTCAAAAAAGTACATGAAATCTTTCATTTATATTTAATTTCAGAAATAGTATAAGAAAATCAAAATAATGAAATGTAATCTATCCCCAAGTCTCCCAGTATCTGCAAATACTTTAATACCTCTGGAGCTCTGGAAGATTTTACCCCCTTCATGACCGGGGCATTTTTTACTCTTCAGCACTGCGCTATTTTAACTGGCAATTGTGTGTTCATGCAACACTGTACCCATATGAAATCTATACAATTTTTTTTCACACAAAAATTTAATTTTTATTATATATATATATATATATATATATATATATATATATAAAGACTATTATATAAATGTAAAAAGACTTTCTGTTATAAAACAAATCCAATAAAAATAAAAAAAAATAAAAAGGACAAATTTCTTCATAAATTTAGGCCAAAATGTCTACGTCTTTGGTAAAAAAAAAAAAAATTCCAATATATGTATATTAATCGGCTTATGTGAAAGTTATAGCTAGAGATGAGCGAATCGAACTAGGCGAACCGGAATTCGAGTCGAATTTCAGGAAATATTCGATTCGTGTCGAAACCGAAATTTTGCCTACTTCGGGTGCGCGAATCGAACATTTCCCGATCAGCCGGCAAAAGTGTCCCTGCAGTGAGCTCCGCTATTTCTGACAGTTCTCTGACAGAAGGAACACATGTTTAGCGGTTGAAACATTGTATCTATTAGTTTACATTTAGGATACAGATGTTTCAACCACTGTACATGTGAAGAAGTTGTGAGAGAACTGTCAGAAATAGAGGAACTCTGCACATACACTTTTTGCCGGCTTGGAATTATTCTTCTTTTCATCCTACTTCTTCTTCTTCTTCATCCTCAGAAGAAGAGGATGAGGATGAGGATGAAGAAGAAGAAGAAGAAGAAGAAGAAGAAGAAGAAGTAGGATGAAAAGAAGAATAATTCCAAGCCGGCAAAAAGTGTATGTGCAGAGTTCCTCTATTTCTGACAGTTCTCTCACAGCTTCTTCACATGTACAGCGGTTGAAACATCTGTATCCTAAATGGAAACTAATAGATACAATTTGTATCTATTAGTTTCCATTTAGGATACAGATATTTCAACCGCTGTACATGTGAAGAAGCTGTGAGAGAACTGTCAGAAATAGAGGAACTCTGCACATACACTTTTTGCCGGCTTGGAATTATTCTTCTTTTCATTCTTCTTCTTCTTCCTCATCCTCATCCTCATCCTCATCCTCTTCTTCTGAGGATGAGGATGAAGAAGAAGAAGAAGAAGAAGTAGGATGAAAAGAAGAATAATTCCAAGCCGGCAAAAAGTGTATGTGCAGAGTTCCTCTATTCTGCAGATACACTTAGAGGAGCTCTGCAGATACACTTAGAGGAGCTCTGCACATACACTTTTTGCCGGCTTGGAATTAATCTTATTTTCATCCTACTTCTTCTTCTTCTTCTTCTTCTTCTTCATCCTCATCCTCAGAAGAAGAAGAGGATGAGGATGAGGATGAAGAAGAAGAAGAAGAAGTAGGATGAAAATAAGAATAATTCCAAACCGGAAAAAAGTGTATGTGCAGAGCTCCTCTAAGTGTATCTGCAGAGCTCCTCTAAGTGTATCTGCAGAATAGAGGAACTCTGCACATACACTTTTTGCCGGAAACCGCTGTATGGAGTGAATGTCCCAGAACTGTCAGAAATAGACTATTTATGACAGTTCTGGGACATTCACTGCATACAGCTGTTTTAACCGCTGTATGGAGGGAATGTCATGGAACTGTCAGAAATAGACTATTAATGACAGTTCTGGGACTGTCCTTCAATGCAGCGGTTGAAACATTGTATGTATTTGTTTCCATAAATGGATCCATTTATGGAAACAAATACATACAATGTTTCAACCGCTGCATGGAAGGACAGTCCCAGAACTGTCATTAATAGTCTATTTCTGACAGTTCCATGACATTCCCTCCATACAGCGGTTAAAACAGCTGTATGGAGTGAATGTCCCAGATCTATCAGAAATAGACTATTTATGACAGTTCTGGGACATTCACTGCATACAGCTGTTTTAACCGCTGTATGGAGGGAATGTCATGGAACTGTCAGAAATAGACTATTAATGACAGTTCTGGGACTGTCCTTCCATGCAGCGGTTGAAACATTGTATGTATTTGTTTCCATAAATGGATCCATTTATGGAAACAAATACATACAATGTTTCAACCGCTGCATGGAAGGACAGTCCCAGAACTGTCATTAATAGTCTATTTCTGACAGTTCCATGACATTCCCTCCATACAGCGGTTAAAACAGCTGTATGGAGTGAATGTCCCAGATCTATCAGAAATAGACTATTTATGACAGTTCTGGGACATTCACTGCATACAGCTGTTTTAACCGCTGTATGGAGGGAATGTCATGGAACTGTCAGAAATAGACTATTAATGACAGTTCTGGGACTGTCCTTCCATGCAGCGGTTGAAACATTGTATGTATTTGTTTCCATAAATGGATCCATTTATGGAAACAAATACATACAATGTTTCAACCGCTGCATGGAAGGACAGTCCCACAACTGTCATTAATAGTCTATTTCTGACAGTTCCATGACATTCCCTCCATACAGCGGTTAAAACAGCTGTATGGAGTGAATGTCCCAGATCTATCAGAAATAGACTATTTATGACAGTTCTGGGACATTCACTGCATACAGCTGTTTTAACCGCTGTATGGAGGGAATGTCATGGAACTGTCAGAAATAGACTATTAATGACAGTTCTGGGACTGTCCTTCAATGCAGCGGTTGAAACATTGTATGTATTTGTTTCCATAAATGGATCCATTTATGGAAACAAATACATACAATGTTTCAACCGCTGCATGGAAGGACAGTCCCAGAACTGTCATTAATAGTCTATTTCTGACAGTTCCATGACATTCCCTCCATACAGCGGTTAAAACAGCTGTATGCAGTGAATGTCCCAGATCTATCAGAAATAGACTATTTATGACAGTTCTGGGACATTCACTGCATACAGCTGTTTTAACCGCTGTATGGAGGGAATGTCATGGAACTGTCAGAAATAGACTATTAATGACAGTTCTGGGACTGTCCTTCAATGCAGCGGTTGAAACATTGTATGTATTTGTTTCCATAAATGGATCCATTTATGGAAACAAATACATACAATGTTTCAACCGCTGCATGGAAGGACAGTCCCAGAACTGTCATTAATAGTCTATTTCTGACAGTTCCATGACATTCCCTCCATACAGCGGTTAAAACAGCTGTATGCAGTGAATGTCCCAGATCTATCAGAAATAGACTATTTATGACAGTTCTGGGACATTCACTGCATACAGCTGTTTTAACCGCTGTATGGAGGGAATGTCATGGAACTGTCAGAAATAGACTATTAATGACAGTTCTGGGACTGTCCTTCAATGCAGCGGTTGAAACATTGTATGTATTTGTTTCCATAAATGGATCCATTTATGGAAACAAATACATACAATGTTTCAACCGCTGCATGGATGGACAGTCCCAGAACTGTCATTAATAGTCTATTTCTGACAGTTCCATGACATTCCCTCCATACAGCGGTTAAAACAGCTGTATGGAGTGAATGTCCCAGATCTATCAGAAATAGACTATTTATGACAGTTCTGGGACATTCACTGCATACAGCTGTTTTAACCGCTGTATGGAGGGAATGTCATGGAACTGTCAGAAATAGACTATTAATGACAGTTCTGGGACTGTCCTTCAATGCAGCGGTTGAAACATTGTATGTATTTGTTTCCATAAATGGATCCATTTATGGAAACAAATACATACAATGTTTCAACCGCTGCATGGAAGGACAGTCCCAGAACTGTCATTAATAGTCTATTTCTGACAGTTCCATGACATTCCCTCCATACAGCGGTTAAAACAGCTGTATGCAGTGAATGTCCCAGATCTATCAGAAATAGACTATTTATGACAGTTCTGGGACATTCACTGCATACAGCTGTTTTAACCGCTGTATGGAGGGAATGTCATGGAACTGTCAGAAATAGACTATTAATGACAGTTCTGGGACTGTCCTTCAATGCAGCGGTTGAAACATTGTATGTATTTGTTTCCATAAATGGATCCATTTATGGAAACAAATACATACAATGTTTCAACCGCTGCATGGAAGGACAGTCCCAGAACTGTCATTAATAGTCTATTTCTGACAGTTCCATGACATTCCCTCCATACAGCGGTTAAAACAGCTGTATGCAGTGAATGTCCCAGATCTATCAGAAATAGACTATTTATGACAGTTCTGGGACATTCACTGCATACAGCTGTTTTAACCGCTGTATGGAGGGAATGTCATGGAACTGTCAGAAATAGACTATTAATGACAGTTCTGGGACTGTCCTTCAATGCAGCGGTTGAAACATTGTATGTATTTGTTTCCATAAATGGATCCATTTATGGAAACAAATACATACAATGTTTCAACCGCTGCATGGATGGACAGTCCCAGAACTGTCATTAATAGTCTATTTCTGACAGTTCCATGACATTCCCTCCATACAGCGGTTAAAACAGCTGTATGGAGTGAATGTCCCAGATCTATCAGAAATAGACTATTTATGACAGTTCTGGGACATTCACTGCATACAGCTGTTTTAACCGCTGTATGGAGGGAATGTCATGGAACTGTCAGAAATAGACTATTAATGACAGTTCTGGGACTGTCCTTCCATGCAGCGGTTGAAACATTGTATGTATTTGTTTCCATAAATGGATCCATTTATGGAAACAAATACATACAATGTTTCAACCGCTGTATGGAAGGACAGTCCCACAACTGTCATTAATAGTCTATTTCTGACAGTTCCATGACATTCCCTCCATACAGCGGTTAAAACAGCTGTATGGAGTGAATGTCCCAGATCTATCAGAAATAGACTATTTATGACAGTTCTGGGACATTCACTGCATACAGCTGTTTTAACCGCTGTATGGAGGGAATGTCATGGAACTGTCAGAAATAGACTATTAATGACAGTTCTGGGACTGTCCTTCAATGCAGCGGTTGAAACATTGTATGTATTTGTTTCCATAAATGGATCCATTTATGGAAACAAATACATACAATGTTTCAACCGCTGCATGGAAGGACAGTCCCAGAACTGTCATTAATAGTCTATTTCTGACAGTTCTATGACATTCCCTCCATACAGCGGTTGAAACCGCTGTATGGAGTGAATGTCCCAGAACTGTCAGAAATAGACAGAAACTGTCACAGAACTGTCCTTCTTCTCATCCTTCTCCTTCTTCTCATCCTTCTTCTCATCCTTCTTCTCATCCTTCTCCTTCTTCTCATCCTTCTCCTTCTTCTCATCCTTCTCCTTCTGCTCATCCTTCTTCTCATCCTTCTCCTTCTTCTCATCCTTCTCCTTCTCCTTCTTCTCATCCTTCTCCTTCTCCTTCTTCTCATCCTTCTCCTTCTCATCCTTCTCCTTCTCCTTCTCATCCTTCTCCTTCTTCTCATCCTTCTCCTTCTTCTCATCCTTCTCCTTCTCCTTCTTCTCATCCTTCTCCTTCTCCTTCTCATCCTTCTCCTTCTTCTCATCCTTCTCCTTCTCCTCATCCTTTTTCTTCTCATCCTTCTCCTTCTCCTTCTTCTCATCCTTCTCCTTCTTCTCATCCTTCTCCTTCTTCTCATCCTTCTCCTTCTTCTCATCCTTCTCCTTCTTCTCCTTCTTCTCATCATTCTCCTTCTTCTCATCCTTCTCCTTCTTCTCATCCTTCTCATCCTTCTTCTCATCCTTCTTCTTCTCATCCTTCTCCTTCTTCTCATCCTTCTCCTTCTCCTTCTTCTCATCCTTCTCCTTCTTCTCATCCTTCTCCTTCTTCTCATCCTTCTCCTTCTCATCCTTCTCCTTCTCCTTCTTCTCTTCCTTCTCCTTCTTCTCATCCTTCTCCTTCTTCTCATCCTTCTTCTTCTCATCCTTCTCCTCCTTCTTCTCATCCTTCTTCTCATCCTTCTTCTTCTCATCCTTCTCCTTCTTCTCATCCTTCTCCTTCTCCTTCTTCTCATCCTTCTCCTTCTTCTCATCCTTCTCCTTCTTCTCATCCTTCTCCTTCTTCTCATCCTTCTCCTTCTTCTCATCCTTCTCCTTCTCCTTCTTCTCTTCCTTCTCCTTCTTATCATCCTTCTCCTTCTTCTCATCATTCTCCTTCTTCTCATCCTTCTCCTTCTTCTCATCCTTCTTCTTCTCATCCTTTTCCTTCTTCTCATCCTTCTTCTTCTCATCCTTCTTCTTCTCATCCTTCTCCTTCTCATCCTTCTCTTTCTTCTCATCCTTCTCCTTCTCCTTCTTCTCATCCTTCTCCTTCTTCTCATCCTTCTCCTTCTCCTTCTTCTCATCCTTCTCCTTATTCTCAGCCTTCTTCTTCTCATCCTTCTCCTTCTCATCCTTCTCCTTCTCATCCTTCTCCTTCTTCTCATCCTTCTCCTTCTTCTCATCCTTCTCCTTCTCCTTCTTCTCATCCTTCTCCTTCTCCTTCTTCTCATCCTTCTCCTTCTCCTTCTTCTCATCCTTCTCCTTCTTCTCATCCTTCTCCTTCTTCTCATCCTTCTCCTTCTCCTTCTTCTCATCCTTCTCCTTCTCCTCATCCTTTTTCTTCTCATCCTTCTCCTTCTCCTTCTTCTCATCCTTCTCCTTCTTCTCATCCTTCTCCTTCTTCTCATCCTTCTCCTTCTTCTCATCCTTCTCCTTCTTCTCATCCTTCTCCTTCTCCTTCTTCTCTTCCTTCTCCTTCTTATCATCCTTCTCCTTCTTCTCATCATTCTCCTTCTTCTCATCCTTCTTCTTCTTCTCATCCTTCTTCTTCTCATCCTTTTCCTTCTTCTCATCCTTCTTCTTCTCATCCTTCTTCTTCTCATCCTTCTCCTTCTCATCCTTCTCTTTCTTCTCATCCTTCTCCTTCTCCTTCTTCTCATCCTTCTCCTTCTTCTCATCCTTCTCCTTCTTCTCATCCTTCTCCTTATTCTCAGCCTTCTTCTTCTCATCCTTCTCCTTCTCATCCTTCTCCTTCTCATCCTTCTCCTTCTTCTCATCCTTCTCCTTCTTCTCATCCTTCTCCTTCTCCTTCTTCTCATCCTTCTCCTTCTCCTTCTTCTCATCCTTCTCCTTCTCCTTCTTCTCATCCTTCTCCTTCTTCTCATCCTTCTCCTTCTTCTCATCCTTCTCCTTCTCCTTCTTCTCATCCTTCTCCTTCTCCTCATCCTTTTTCTTCTCATCCTTCTCCTTCTCCTTCTTCTCATCCTTCTCCTTCTTCTCATCCTTCTCCTTCTTCTCATCCTTCTCCTTCTTCTCATCCTTCTCCTTCTTCTCCTTCTTCTCATCATTCTCCTTCTTCTCATCCTTCTCCTTCTTCTCATCCTTCTCATCCTTCTTCTCATCCTTCTTCTTCTCATCCTTCTCCTTCTTCTCATCCTTCTCCTTCTCCTTCTTCTCATCCTTCTCCTTCTTCTCATCCTTCTCCTTCTCATCCTTCTCCTTCTCCTTCTTCTCTTCCTTCTCCTTCTTCTCATCCTTCTCCTTCTTCTCATCCTTCTTCTTCTCATCCTTCTCCTCCTTCTTCTCATCCTTCTTCTCATCCTTCTTCTTCTCATCCTTCTCCTTCTTCTCATCCTTCTCCTTCTTCTCATCCTTCTCCTTCTTCTCATCCTTCTCCTTCTTCTCATCCTTCTCCTTCTTCTCATCCTTCTCCTTCTTCTCATCCTTCTCCTTCTCCTTCTTCTCTTCCTTGTCCTTCTTATCATCCTTCTCCTTCTTCTCATCATTCTCCTTCTTCTCATCCTTCTCCTTCTTCTCATCCTTCTTCTTCTCATCCTTTTCCTTCTTCTCATCCTTCTTCTTCTCATCCTTCTTCTTCTCATCCTTCTCCTTCTCATCCTTCTCTTTCTTCTCATCCTTCTCCTTCTCCTTCTTCTCATCCTTCTCCTTCTTCTCATCCTTCTCCTTCTCCTTCTTCTCATCCTTCTCCTTATTCTCAGCCTTCTTCTTATCATCCTTCTCCTTCTTCTCATCATTCTCCTTCTTCTCATCCTTCTCCTTCTTCTCATCCTTCTCCTTCTTCTCATCCTTCTCCTTCTCCTTCTTCTCATCCTTCTCCTTCTCCTTCTTCTCATCCTTCTCCTTCTCCTTCTTCTCATCCTTCTCCTTCTTCTCATCCTTCTCCTTCTTCTCACCCTTCTCCTTCTCCTTCTTCTCATCCTTCTCCTTCTCCTTCTTCTCATCCTTCTCCTTCTCCTTCTCCTTCCTCATCTCCAAGGGCATTTAAATTAAAGGTACAGTGTTCTGCACTAATTTAAAGGCTCTCTGAAGCCTAGAAACCCTTTAAATAAGTCATCTTCGTAGCGGAGAAATTCGCATCGAATCGAATTTCACACTGGAATTCGCCGAATCAGCCGAATCGAATTTTTCATTTCTTCGCTCATCTCTAGTTATAGCGTCTACAAACTATGGTGTATATATGCTGAAATTTATGCAGCTATAACACTATACTGGTAATGGCAGTGATAAGCGACTTATAGTGGGACTGTCATAGTGTGGCGGGCAATCTGGCGCTAACAGACCCTCGCTGGATGGTACACTAATTGACTAACTGACATTGACATTAATAGTGACACTAATACAATAAGCATATATCTTACTGTAGACTATCGCTGTACTAGTGACATTGGCTGGGAAGGGGTTAACATCTACGGAGCAATCACAGGGTTAACTGTATGCCTAACAAGTGTAATATGGAATGTGCCGCTTTTACTAAGAGATCTGTATGTTTTTCTGGATGGGTAATGTGCTGCTTTTACTAAGAGATCTGGATGTTCTTCTGGATGTATAATGTGCTGCTTTTACTAAGAGATATGGATGTATAATGTGCTGCTTTTACTAAGAGATCTGGCTGTATAATGTGCTGCTTTTACTAAGAGATCTGGATGTTTTTCTGGATGTATAATGTGCTGCTTTTACTAAGAGATCTGGATGTTTTTTCTGGATGTATAATGTGCTGCTTTTACTAAGAAATCTGGATGTTTTTTCTGGATGTATAATGTGCTGCTTTTACTAAGAGATCTGGATGTTTTTTCTGGATGTATAATGTGCTGCTTTTACTAAGAGATCTGGATGTTTTTTCTGGATGTATAATGTGCTGCTTTTACTAAGAGATCAGGATGTTTTTCTGGATGTGTAATGTGCTGCTTTTACTAAGAGATCTGGATGTTTTTTCTGGATGTGTAATGTGCTGCTTTTACTAAGAGATCTGGATGTGTTTCTGGCTTTTTATGGATGCTTTTACTAAAGATCTAGATGTTTTTTCTCCCTATTTTGCAGAGGAAAGAAACAGCAAGATCACTGATCTGTGTACAGAGCCCTGTGTGTTTGAATACACAGGACTCTGTGCTGTGATTGGCTACAGCCGACCAGCATGTCCATGGCCAAAATCATTGACTGGGACCTGCTGCCAAAATTGCATTGTAGCGAGTGGCAGAAATTCACTTTGTAACCAAAAATCAGTTTTTCCATTTGGGTACTAAGGTATCTCATAACTCATCCAAAGTGAAATTTTATTCTGTGATTTGTCCCATTTATTAAAGCCACTGAAGTTACGATTCTGCTTCTAGAACAAGGTATATTTAACGTAGAGCTGTAAACCAAATGACCAAAATGTTCAAGTTCACTTGAGCTGTAAAGGAAGAATGGAGACAGATAAAAGCTAAAGGAAGAAGTCGATGGAGGGGCTAATCAACAGCAATCAGGGTTAAGAAGGGGTTAAACTTTCATTCATTAGGTTTAAAATTTGCCCTGAATATTCATTAATGAAGAATGGCTACAACTTTAGCTTTTATAAATAAAACTAATAAAGAGCAGGACTGAGCTGTCACATTTTATTGCATACTCCATCAGGAGATCAGCTCTCCAAATGCAACCGAATGCAACCACTGGAAGAGCTAATCCCCCATCAGCAGGGCTAATGTGTATACTGACAGATTGGGCTTGCAAAGCCAAGGAGACAGCTGGAGAGCAGAGGTAGAAGATGTTCCCTCCCCAGCTGCACCCTCTCCACCTCATCACCCAAGGAAGGTGCCTCTCCTGCCTCTGGGTTGGCCAAGCCCTAGATAAACTTGTTCTACTTCCAATTTTATCTACTGCTTCTCCTAAGTCTATTCTATGTGTACTAGATTTTTTCAGCAGATGCCTCTGGCAGATCAGCATTACTCCTGTTTGTTCCACTCCCATTTGACACTTTTGTTTCTTAAAAAAAACTATTTTTAATTTCCTTCTCTGTTTCAGCACGTGCCTCAGGCAGTTAAAAATTTCTGTTTTCTTGATCGAAATCTTGAACTTTGCATACTAAAAATTAGAAAACAGTGTTACCATATGACATTCCGGTCTACTGCCATACGTTACAGTAATTCTGATAGTTCCAAGTCTTGGAAGTTTCTCCTAAGGCTTGGCAAGACCTTCTCAACCTTATAATAAAAGCAATAGCACAAAACTGTCATCACGCAGAGGAGTACAGCATGTTATCATATGGATCTTATACTATATGGTCTAAAGTATGTGGACTCCCCTCCACAGAGAGTTCAGATGTTCCAGTGAACTGTACTTGTTGGCAGGTTGAGGTATGCTCTAGTTAGGTGCTTTCCTGGACGGAGGGTAAGTATTAATTCCTTTCCCAGTTCTTTGGTTTTGGCGAGTTATCCCCAGGTCCAACTCACTGGTCCTGTGATATAAAAGAAGGACAGTAGTCCAGACGAGGAAGTTGAGTGGGACCTAATCTTTTAGCCCCAAGAAAACCCTGGGCCTGAACCCATGAAAAGGAAGAGGAGAGAAGATTGGGGAGTAGCACAACACTTTTGGCTGCTGCTACCATGATGTAGAAGGTCCTCTATTCCTGGGGTTTGAACTGAAGACACCAGCTGATGGGAAATGCCATTGATGGACTTTTGACACATGGGGGTTTATTTACTAAAGCTGGAGAGTGCAAAATCAGACTCACTTCTGCATAGAAACCAATCAGCTTCTAACCCCAGCTGGTTCAATTATGCTTTGGCAATAAAACCTGGAAGCTGATTGGTTTCTATGCAAAAGTGAGTCTGATTTTGCACTCTCCAGCTTTAATAAATAAACCCCATGGACCTTTTGCAAGTACTGTATGTCAGAAGTCAGAGGAGAATGGGCAGACTGATTGCTGCAACATTCAGATGGTAGGGTCAGAATTTGGCGTAAACAACATGAAAGCCTGGATCCATCCTGCCTTGCATCAATGGTTCAGGCTGGTGGTGGTGGTGTCATGGTGTGGTGGATCCATCCTGCCTTGCATCAATGGTTCAGGCTGGTGGTGTCATGGTGTGGGGGGGATTTTCTTGGCACTAGCAAGGTCGACCTAACAAAGTGACCGGTCAGTGTATATTAGTAATGGTAACTCTCCAACACAAACTGATGTGCTTTTCCATGTGTCTTGCACTGCCACTATACATATAGCTATAAAATAATATTCTACTTTATTAATGAGACTACAGAATTGTCTGCGAAGAATACTTTTATATCATAAATATACTTTTATTATATGTGTTTTTTGAAACTGAAGTTATCATTACCTTCTAACAGGGCCAGCTGAGAGCTCCGTAGCTAATGGAAAGGTTTGCCCATCATGCCGATCTAAAACGCGGAGGTTATGTGATCAAGACACGAATATACAATGTACCGGCAATGAGCAAACCTGCCTGTTTCAATATACCACAACAACAGGTATTTGAACATTATTTTATGTTTGTATTTATTTACTTACCTTAAATGATAAGTTTGCTCTTTACAAAAAGATAAGAAATGCATTTCTTTTTGCCAGTAAAAAAAATTTGCAGTTTGTAAGGAATTCCACTCGCAATCAGCAGATCGCGGGTGCAATGCCTGGATTCTGAAAACACTCAGTAAGTCGTCTGCCCGTATCCCATATGGGTAGGCAGTTACTGAATGGCAATGGACTATGAGGGCATTCACCAGCGCCCTCGCAGTCTATTGAGAAGTATAAACCATCAGCCACAATGGTAGTTCTAATCTATTGATTCACAGGAAACTGTGAATGAATGACGCAGTTATGTGGGCGGAGCCCCATAGGGCCATTTTTTTTAAAATTGTGAAAGCGGTTGCATGGACAGGATCCCTGGCCTGCTGTCACAGGAGGCATCAGACAGGAGAGGAGGCAGGAGCTGTAACATGTTGCATGTACCAGCAGCAGAATGCTGGTGCCATGCAGGTCTCCTGCAGACCTGTCAGTATATCTGCTTGCCCGTACAGGATGTACAAGAAATCAAATAAACTGACAGGATAATTCAATGAACTAGCACGGCGCTCCACAGCGTCATGGTAGCTCATTGAGAACCATAAGCCGACAGCCACAAGGCTCATTCATTCACAGAACACTACTGCCTGCCATCTTGATTACCGGTCTCTGGACTGATCCGCGACATGTTTATATGTGTACTGTGTGCTGCTTTTACTAAGTGTAAATAAAAGTGCAGCGCTAGAAAAATAACAAAAAATCAAAAATCAACGCACATAAAGTCAATAAAAATAAGTCCACAAAAAAGGGGGGAGGGGGGGGGAGGGAGGGGAAAGGCCCTAGGCCAAAAAAAGTCTCAAAAAAGAAGGACAACTTCAAATGCCCATACACACTGATCAGAGGTGTATGCACTGTGGTAGAGATGGAGTTGAAGATGTAGTCAGGGAACAGAGGTAGATGTAATCCCCTGGATCAGTGAAGATCCCCAGATCAAGGAAGCACACGTTCCACAAGACAGCAAGGAAGCAGTCACAGCTCCACCAAAGAACACCACCACTCCTTCACTTCATATCAGCGGCATCTAGGAGGAGATACTCCTCATGAAAAGAAAAGCCCATGGTAAGATATAATAAAAAGCATTTAATGAAGTAAAACAGGATGCATCCAGAGTAAGTATATGAAAATGCACACCGCTAGCAAATAAACATGAAAGCTAGCAGTGAAGGCGGAACAAGACTAACCGTCCTGTCAGATGTAGTGGCCGCTGGAGCTCCCCAATGCTCCGACGGCGTGGCGTCAAGGCGTGCGCAGGTTCCTCCTTACGCGTTACGTGCCAAGCACATCCTCAGAGGAAAGAACACCGGTTCTTTCCTCTGAGGATGTGCTTGGCACGTAACGCGTAAGGAGGAACCTGCGCACGCCTTGACGCCACGCCGTCGGAGCATTGGGGAGCTCCGGCGGCCACTACATCTGACAGGACGGTTAGTCTTGTTCCGCCTTCACTGCTAGCTTTCATGTTTATTTGCTAGCGGTGTGCATTTTCATATACTTACTCTGGATGCATCCTGTTTTACTTCATTAAATGCTTTTTATTATATCTTACCATGGGCTTTTCTTTTCATGAGGAGTATCTCCTCCTAGATGCCGCTGATATGAAGTGAAGGAGTGGTGGTGTTCTTTGGTGGAGCTGTGACTGCTTCCTTGCTGTCTTGTGGAACGTGTGCTTCCTTGATCTGGGGATCTTCACTGATCCAGGGGATTACATCTACCTCTGTTCCCTGACTACATCTTCAACTCCATCTCTACCACAGTGCATACACCTCTGATCAGTGTGTATGGGCATTTGAAGTCGTCCTTCTTTTTTGAGACTTTTTTTGGCCTAGGGCCTTTCCCCTCCCTCCCCCCTTTTTTGTGGACTTATTTTTATTGACTTTATGTGCGTTGATTTTTGATTTTTTGTTATTTTTCTAGCGCTGCACTTTTATTTACATTTATGTGAGGAACTCTTTTGGTTGTCCTATGTGTTTCAGCTGCTCGTCCTTTAAAGCGCTCACTCATTTTCACTGCTTTTACTAAGGGTTGTGCTTGATTTTATTCCCTGTTTTTCAGGGAAACAAAATCCAGCATGTTGCTGCTGACAGGACACAGCTCTACCCTACCAGGAAGGGCAGAATCACATACAGCGGGGGTCAGCAACCTATAGATTGCGATCTACCAGTAGATCACGGCCAGGTGACTGGCAGATTGTGGTCTGGACTTGCTGACCCGGCATCCCAGAGCACCAAACAGAGTGCAATGCAGAGGGACTACTTGTAATGTTGGGGCTGTAGTAGGAAGCAAAAGCTGCGTAAGCCGATACCTCCTCTGTAGTGCCGGCTCCTGTCCAGTGCTGAGTGATACCAATCCCTGCAGCAGCATGTGGACACCTTTGGTTTCTACCTCAGCAACTAAAGGGAGTAGGGATTGGAAAACCTGATTTAACCGCAGGGTTTTACCACCCTCCAACGTTATGTATGAACGAGCCCTAAGGGTGCCGCTGCCAAATGGAACTAAGGGCTCCTTCACAAGCGTAGCAGGCATGGCTGCTCCTAGCTATCCAAGTCTGTTTGATAGGTGGTAAGGACATGCTGTCTCCTCACCGCCTGATTTAAACCCATGATTGTTGTGCAATGCACTTGATTGTGATATGGTAGTGAAGCAATAAGAGGTTTAAATGAAGCGTGAGAAAGGGACTTTGGGTGACGCTGTGCCCAGTGATCTTATGACTTCTCTCTTGTTGTTTAGGTGGATCTCCATCTCTTTAAGGTTGCCTACCCCTGATGTACAGTATATATATGTGACTTTGCGCACAGCGGCAGCCCCGTAGCAGTAAAGCTGATATAGGGCAGTCACCAACTGGTTTTATTTGTTACCTGAAATTGCTTCTAGATTTCTGAGATTTGTTTGTTTCTTTCAGTCTCTGACACTGTGATGGGCTGCGCTACTTCAACCATCTGTGGTATGGAAGAATATTCCTACAAAACCAATGGAACCTATATAGCAATTGGCTTTTATTGTTTCCCTGCAACTAACAGCTCTGCAACAGGTAAGAAAAAGACTACTCCCCTTTGTGCCTATGGTTCCCATGTATTGAAGTAACGGGATATCTAGTAGTAGTTAGTCGCCACTGGACATGAGTAACGTTATAGACGTATAGTGCCCTCTAGGTAGCTAGGTTTGTTTTGTTAAATAGAGGCTGGGCAATAGCATGGGAGTGGTGTAGTGAGGTCACCTCAGGACAGGCTGTGAGGCTTTACAGGTCAGGGCTTCTGGAACTCTCCCACCCTTCCAGAAACTTTCTGGAAGACAAATAGAGGAGGGGAGGAGGCCCAGATCTGCATGTTTGAGGAAACTGTCAAGGTCCTACCTTTTCCCTGAGGTTATGTTACTCCATGTGCTGGCGTCCATCTTGGATTCTGCTGTGCATGATGGGAATCCTTTTATGCCTTCAGGTCTCTGTGGTCCATCCCCCAGAGGGGTGTGGCTGATGACATATAAGCCTGTGGCCCGCACATGCTCTTTGCACTTGTGTCTTGTGTCTTTGTGTTGCTATTACTCTGTTCTGACTCTCGTGACTCTCCTGGTATCTGATTCGGCTTGTGACTTGACTATTCTTTGTATTCTCCTTTGATCTGACCCTCTGTTGCTGAACCCGGCTCGTGACCTGTGATTCTCGTCTGCTGTCCTGTACTGTTTTGTCCTGTTGGTGTTGACCCGGCTTGTCTGACTACTCTTTTGTCTCTTCCACCAGCTACACGCCATTGTCGGCGGCCATTACCGCAGCTGAGGTGTCTCAGGGGCCGCGACCTGGTTCCTGGCTGTGTCAAGTCCATCCCCACCATCAGGGGCCCTGGTGAAGGGCAGCCTGGGACTTAGACTCCGCGCCCTGAGGGACTTCGGTCTGTGGGTAGTGGTTGTCGTCAGCCAGTGCGTTACATTGTTAGGCCTGCCTGTCCGTTCCTCGGCCCCTGCCCTGACAGAAACTTTCAAATCCCCTGGCAGGAGGCCGGGCAAGGTGACCAAGGTCAACTCCTTAATAAGCCAGAGCCTGGGGAGCAGTGTGCACTGGTGGGTGGAAGATGTACTGAGAAGGCTGGACCCTAGCCAAATGCAAAACTAGTGAAAACCAGTCAGAAAAGATGAGTAGAGAAAAAAATGCCAGTGGTCTCCACCTGTAAAACCATTGCTGTTTTGGGGGTCTTCTCATTGTTGCCCATCTAGTGCACCTGTTAATTTCATTAACACCAAAGCAGCTGAAACTCATGAAGAACCCCCTCTGCTACTTTACTGACCAGTTCAATATCCCAGGAGTTTCATTGACATGATGCTAGACCAGGGGTGGGAAAACTTTTTGACTTGAGGGCCGCAATGGGTTCATATATTGGACCCGGGGGCCGGACCAAGAGTAGATGAATGATGTGAATGTGTCATCCATAGTAAGTATAGTAATATTCTCCCATAGTAAGCATAGTAATTCATCCCCCATATAGTAATTCATCCCCCCTATAGTAATTCATCCCCCCTATTAAGTCCCCCGTGTCAATTCACTTACCTTTGCTTCCTCTCGCCGTGTTCCCGCGCCGTTCCGGTGTAGCATGAAAATCTGTCTCCTATGAGGATCTGTCCCCCTCGACGTATCTGCGCATGTGCCAGTTTCAGGCATTAGCAGCCGATCGGCGATCTCCGGCACATGCGCAGATACGTCGAGGGGGACAGATCCTCATAGGAGACAGATTTTCATGCTACACCGGTCTTCAGGGCGGACTGTGAGAGGAGCCTAGCGGGAGCCTAGCTCCGCGGGCCGGATTAAAAGGTCCGCCGGGCCGTAGTTTGCCCATTGCTGTGCTAGACTCTGATTACAAAGTGTTTCTTTAATTTCTTTAAGCAGTGTAGAAAGAATATAGTCATCTTCCGAAATTCACATTTCCAATAGAATAAATTCAAATAGAATAGATTAGAATAGAATAAACAAAAGAATGGAATAGAAAAAAAACCTTTAGAACAAACTAGAAAGAATATAACCGTCTTCTGAAATTTTGAATAGAATAAATTTAAATTTGAACTTTTTTGATTTGGTCGAATTGAATCAGACAATTTGAATTGAAATGAAACAAAACACATTTTTTCGTTCTGCACGTCTAATCAGGTGTCTGCAGTGCAAAGGACAAGCTGAAAGGAGGACAGAGCAGAATGAGGCAGAGCTGAGCTTATCTGTTTTCAGTTTTGGAGTTCCTTTTTTTTAATGTGATTTTGTATTTTAGGCACCTCATGCGTCATCTGCAGATCCGATGATTCCCTAACATGTAACAGCTCATTAAGTGTAATCCCTGCAAATAGCAAGTGTGCGTCCGCTTACCTGATTTCCACCACACGTAAGTAACATTTTTTTTTTTGTTCCTTTGGTTCGCTCTCAGCTCTCTTCTGTAAATTTTCTTGCTTCTGCACACACATCTAAAAATCAAGAGGGGCTGAAAAAAACCCAGAATATTATTTTATCCATTGTATAATAACCGTTATGTTTGATTTCAGCTTAAAAAAGTAATTCTTGGCTTTTATTAAACACAATAAAAACATAATTAATCACAACCTAAAAAATAAAAAGCAATAAACACTTTATTGGGGGTTATTATCTATGGCTCCATTCGTATTTTTCTCTGTCCGGTGCGTTATCGTGTACTGTGGAAACTGCCAACACATCAGCAGGCGCAGGCAATGATGAAGGCACGGACTGGCTTCTCAGTAAAAAAAATGGCTGTCCAATGGTGGAGGGAGTCCAGGATGTAGATGTTGGCCATGGATGACGGATGACCATGGATGATGCCTGAACAAAGATGGTATCATCCTTGTTTAGAGAAAAGGAGATGAAAGCATTGTTGAGAGGTAAAGGAGGGGACTGTGATCTTTGTATCTGGAAATGTTCTGCTTACACATTATTAGGCATGCACGAACCTAACATAAAACATACAGTATATCTGATAGTAGGTCAATTTTAAGGTCCACTTTAAGCAACTCTGGAAGACCATAAGGCTTGCTTTGCTTCTGTCGATGTTTTAGAGAAGGTTTATTCATTTTTCAGGTGGAATGAATTCGTACCACGTCATGCGATCTTGGGTTCCTGTAAGCAAGTGTAATATCACTGGTTCCATGACTGTGGTCGGCACCAAGTACTGGATGGGTGTAAGTTGCTGTGATGGAGATGGCTGTACCCCATCAATACAAAATAGTAAGTGAACCTACCCTTCCTACTCAGTTGTCATGGTAAAGCCACTCCTGAACAAAGAGTTTTTTCTTTGGCTATTGCTTTGTTATAAGTCACTTGAGTTCCGGGTAGTGCTCAAAACCAATCCCTTGAAGGAAAGGAACACCGGCGTGTGATGGATGGCCTCAGCCACAGCTCTGACTATGCCCACTGATACATTTCGCCCCACCCATAGGGGGCTTAGTTACAGAGGCCTGACACGTTTCACTCCACTCATAGGGGGCTTGGTCACAGAGGCTTTGTGACCAAGCTCTCTATGGGTGGGGTGAAACACATCAGAGGGGGTGGCCGCAGTAGCGGCTGAGGTCATCCATCACACCCCAGTGTTCCTTGACTTCTGGAAATCGGTTTGAGTGGCATCCATTCTCACATACACTATCTAGTTTCTGGAGCAACTTGGGATCCTATTCCCTCTCTATTTCTCTGCTGGCAGGGTGATCATTCTTTCCAATCAGCCTTGAGTGGCACCAGAAGATTTCAAACAACTTTCAATTCTAGGTACACACACAGGGCTTGTGCACACCGCTTTTGGAAGAACACGGCAGGTAGGTTGTTCCAAAAATTTTGGAGAGCAAACCACAGGTCTTCTGTGGATGTCAGCTGCCTCCAATCCTTCTTTCTCTTCATATCATCCCAGACAGACTCCATGATGGTGAGATCAGGGCTCTTTGGGGTCCAAATCATCACTTCTAGGACTCCTTGTTCTTCTTTATGCTGAAGATAGTTCTTATTGAAGTTGGCTGTATGTTTAGGGTCTTTTTCCTACTGCCAAACAAATTTGGGCCGAATCACACGCCTCCCTGATGGTATGGCATGATGGATAAGTATGTCTCAGCATTGAGGACACCTTTGTTCCTGACCAAATCTACAACTCCATTTGCAGAAATGTAGCCTCAAACTTGCAAGGAACCTCCACCATGCTTCAGTGTTGCCTTCAGACACTCATTATTGTACCCAGTGCCGGGACAAAGTCATCTACAGCCAAAGGCGAACATGCCAAACTGCCCCCCCACAAAATGTATGAGCATTATGTGTCAGCAAAAATCCCCACCCCCCCCAGAAAAGATTGAGCACTAATATGCATGTTTACCCCCTAAGCATAAATCCCCCCTCCTCCTAGTACAAATTCACCCCTCCTGCTGAAATCCCTCTCCCAGCACAAATCTTTGCCCCGCATCCCCCAAATCCGCCCAGCACAAATTCCCCCAAATTTCCCCTCCTAACACAAATTCCCCAAAATACAAATTTTACCTCTCAGTACAATTCCCCTCCCCCCTCTACCATATCATCTCCTCTAGCACAAATCCCCCAAATTCCCCCTCCTAGTACAAATCCTATACCCTCAAATTTCCCCTCCATGCACAGTATACATGACTAGTGTAGAAGAGATGTGTTGTCAAATACTAACACCCCCAAAAGCATACCCAACTTCTGAAAAACCCCCCATTTCCCAGTACTCCCTCCACCAATAAAAGGAGACCACCCTTTGTTGGAGTAAAATGGCCTTCACGACCATTTATTAACAATTTAACTTAAATATACAGAAAACATTCCGTAAAACAGAAACCTCCAAAAACATACGGAATGAGTTGTTGGTCTAGGAAGGCACCCAAAACAATATTGATCTCCCCCTGCGGAACCTTCACCTTAATGTTCTTACTAGGCCTCCAGCCGCAAAGCACCGACTCGGAGACAAGGACACACCTTCCGCAGGTAGACCTCCACCTTCCAGTTAAACCTCGATTAACTGGAATTTACCCGGGCACACCATACCACAGATGGGTCCCAACCATACACTTATCATCACAAACCATTAACAACCTACCAAGACCAACAACTGCCACCAAACTAAACAAGCCAAACAGATCAAACCACCCAGGGGAGGGCAGGTTTCTCTCTTCAGCTGCTAATCAGCACTGGATCGTCCCACCCCTCCCCCCAGCACTCCCCCAAGATTCAGGATGATCCCACCCACACCTGCTAACACCAATCAGGTAACCTTACTATCTTTTTTAACCCTTCCCCTTTAAAGTACATTAACCCTTTCCTGTCTTTTCTCCCTCTTGACCTAGTCATGTCTGCCCTGCACTATTCTTCTCTTTCTTTCTATCGCTACGGGCACCCCTTTCCCCCCACTCCAAATCCCCACACCCAGCACAAATTCCCCCCAATCCCCACTTCTAGCACAATCCCCCCCCCCCCCCAAATTTCCCCTCCTAGCACAAATATCCCCCAGTCATTCCTACAAGCACAAATCTCCCCAAACAAAAATGTTCCATCCTAGTACAATTCCCATCCATCCTCTACCATATCATCTTCTCTAACACAAACCCCCAAATTCCCCCTTTTAGCACAAATCCTCTTCCCCCCTCCCCCCTCCCATCACAGCCCCTAAATCACCAGTCCTAGCACCCCCCATTTTCTCCTCCTAGAACCTAGATTCTTACCTTTTGCTGCCCCTAACTTCCCCCTCCCAACACAAATCCCCTCCCCCTAAATGGGTGCTTAATTATTGTCTACTTTCTACAATTTTTCCTTTACAGTTGGTAAATAATTTTTTAGTGTTATATATTTTAGGGATATGCACCCTCACCAAACTTTTGGTGAGTCACAGAGCTGGTCTATTGATTGAATTTGTGGCCCTCTTTTTGTATTTTTTCTAACCATAGACCTCATTGTAAGCAAAAGGCCTTTCAGCTGAAACCAGAAACCTGTACATTTTCCAGAAGCTGTAACATCATTAGCAATGATAGCCTTGGTGATCCTCTTGAAGCTTTTCCGGCCTCTCCACGAGTTCCTTGTCCTCAGGATCTCCAGCCATAGATTGACCTCTGCTACTCCATACCAGGCATCTCCTCTCCTCCTACCAGACTCCTGTCCTCTGTGAGGCTTCCTGAGGCCAGGGCCTCCAGCAGTAGGACCACACTGAAAAGGAAGTCTTTTTTTTCGGCTAGGAATTGTCACCAAGCACATGCAAAGGCCCCAGGCCTAGTCACAGCTGCATAACACACCACCCTCCCTAGGTCGCAGCCCATGGAAAAAACAGTACACATGGCCCACCTTAAATATTTATGATCTCCCCCAGTATGCGCCAACAGCAATAAACCTCCTATTGGTTGGTCAGAGGAAACATATCTATTCAATATTCAGTGTTACTGTGGCATTTTATTCTATCCAATGACACCTACAGGCAGCAGTGAGAAACAATGCCGACAGGGGGAAACCCAATGAGAGAACCTGCTTAGGGCAGGGTGGCTACATATAGTTCTGATTTAAAATGTATATAAATCCTAACTCTTTTTTCTGTAAAGTCCGTTTTGGGATCTGGAGCCTGAAGATTTCAAAGAGATCTGGGAGGGATGAAATCTCCAATCCTGGGTCCATATTTTATGAACCCCCAGCACACTAATGGTACAATGGTGTGCAGGGCTTTAAATAATTATCTGACTATGGTTCTGGGCTCCACCCCGGCAGACAAGAAGTCAGTGACCAGGAGTCAGGAGAATAAAAAGAATAAAGCGAGTGTCTGTGTGCTGGAAAAACTCTACCATTTGATGCTAGTTCTCACACTACATATAGTTCTGATTTAAAATGTATATAAACCCTAACTCTTATTTGATCCCTTTTGGTCTGTTGAAACTATTACTAAACACATTTTGCCAGAAATCATGAGATCTAATAAATTCCTGTGCCTCTTGCCTGTGCTGACTATTATCAATTACATTGTTCTCAGCTATATGAGGACTACAGAACATCTCCTGCTAGGTTATGGAGAAGGGGAGAGGGAGAGATGTTCTGTAGCCCCATCCTAGGGTAACAACAATGCTGCTCCATACACTCAGTGAAGTGAGTGAACCTGTAGTACACCTCAGGTTTATTTATCTGTCTATGTTTTTATATTATTTCAACAGCAACATCTACAAGCACAGTATCAAACGGTGTGCAATGCAAACTATGTGCAGGAAGCTCCTGTGGTACTAACACCACCACAATCTGCACCGGACAAGAGACCCAGTGTGTGAACTATACAACGATAACCACATTAGGTAACTTCATACATGTTTGATAACACCTTACATATTGCAATTGCATGATCCAAATGTGTCCTGTCCTAGTATACTGACCACAGACATCACTCACTCCCTACCCTCCCATGTGACAGTGGTGGTTCTTGGTGATAGACCTTGTGCAGTCATATGAAGATGGAGGATTCCTGAACCTTGTGTAAGGTGCAACCAGAATCAACTTCACATAGGACCAGAGGAGGACTTGGCTGGTGGGCATTTTATATATTTATAAGTGATACAGTGAGGAACAGAAGTATTTGAACACCCTGCGATTTTGCAAGTTCTCCCACTTAGAAATCGTGGAGGGGTCTGAAATTCACATTGTAGGTGCATTCCCACTCTGAGAGACAGAATTAAAAAAAAAAATTTGAGGAAATCACATTGTATGATTTTTAAAGAATTTATTTGTCTTGCACTGCTGAACATAAGTATTTGAACACCTGAGAAAATCAGTGTTAATATTTGGTACAGAAGCCTTTGTTTGCAATTGCAGAGGTCAAACATTTCCTGTAGTTCTTGACCAGGTTTGCACTGCAACAGGGATTTTGGCCCCCTCCTCCACACAGATTTCCTCTAGATCTGTCAGGTTTTGGGGCTGTTGCTGAGCAATACGGAGTTTCAGCTCCCTCCAAAGATGTTCTATTGGATTTAGGTCTGGAGACTGGCTAGGCCACTCCAGAACCTTGATATGCTTCTTACGGAGCCACTCGTTGGTTATCCTGGCTGTGTGCTTTGGGTCATTGTCATGTTGGAAGACCCAGCCACGACCCATCTTCAATGCTCTGACTGAGGAAAGGAGAGGTTGTTGCTCAAAATCTCACAATAAATGACCCCATTCATCCTCACCTTAATACAGTGCAGTCGTCCTGTCCCCTTCGCAGAAAAGCACCCCCAAAGCATGATGTTACCACCCCCATGCTTCACAGTAGGGATGGTGTTCTTGGGATGCAACTCATCCTTCTCTTTCCTCCAAACACTACGAGTGAAGTTTAGACCAAAAAGTTCTACTTTGGTCTCATCTAACCACAAGACTTTCTCCCATGCCTCCTTTGGATCATCCAGATGGTCATTGGCAAACTTCAGACGGGCCTGGACATGTGATGAGTTGAGCAGGGGAACCTTCCGTGCAATGCATGATTTGAAACCATGACGGCGTAGTGTTCTACCGACAGTGACCTATGAAACTGTGGGCCCAGCTCTCTTCATGTCATTGACCAGCTCCTCTCTTGTAGTTCTGGGCTGATTCCTCACCTTTCTTATCATCAGTGATATCCCACGAGGTGACATCTTGCATGGAGCCCCAGTCTGAGGGAGACTGACAGTCATCTTTAGCCTCTTCCATTTTCTAACAATTGCTCCACCAGTTGATCTATTTTCACCAAGCTACTTGGCAATTGCCCCGTAGCCCTTTCCAGCCTTGTGGAGGTCCACAATTTTTTCTCTGGTGTCTTTTGACAGCTCTTTGGTCTTGCCTATGGTAGTAGTTGGCGTCTGACTGACTGTGGGGTGGACAGGTGTCTTTAAAGAGCTCAGACAGGTGCTACTAAGTTAGATTAATGAGTGGAGTAGAGGTGGACTTTTTAAAGGCGCAGTAACAGGTCTTTGAGAGCCAGAATTCTTGCTGTTTCTTAGGTGTTCAAATACTTATGTTCAGCAGTGCAAGACAAATAAATTATTTAAAAATCATACAATGTGATTTCCTGAATTTTTTTTTTAATTCTGTCTCTCAAAGTGGGAATGCACCTACAATGTGAATTTCAGACCCCTCTATGATTTCTAAGTGGGAGAACTTGCAATATCGTAGGGTGTTCAAATACTTCTGTTCCTCACTGTATGTATGGGGCCCTTTTAACATTCAGATATCAATTAGAAAGGAAATTACACTTGCTTGGAGTTGTAGGTACCTGCTCACCATTCAGATCTGTAAGTGTAGAGTCCTTCAGAGGAGGTCTTTCCACTTTTTGCCAGACCCACCATACAACGCAGCACCATGGCACACTTTCTTTAGCCCACAGAAATCTGCCCCTACCATTCAAAGTTTCCACTGCACATTTGTGATTCATTTCATTTTCATCCGTTTTCCGGACAAAAGATTTCATTTTCGGTGATTCAGATGTATCCAAATTTCCGGATGGACACAGAAACGAATGGCAATGACTCTGGAAAAAAAATTCAATGAAATGTTTGTATCCATTTGTTCATCTGGATGATGTTACATGACGCAATAGTAGTTCCCAATGTATTTGTCATGTCTTGAGGTCCAGTATCAAAAGGTTATTACGGTATATATAGAGTTTCCAGGGAAACATCTGATGAGCATAAGCACGGTCGACATGGTCCACTGACCGAAAGAGACAAAAGGACACTGCGGAGAATTTCAAAAGTGACTGCAAAAGCTCAGTCTCAGTCTTCATGGGGCTCAGTCTTTATGGGAATGAGATTGAGCAACAGTCCACAATTTATGGGTGTTGCTCCACTCTCTCCTCTTCTGAACACTAATATCGGTCAGTAGTGGATTGGCAATTGCAGCTCACCCAGGAATGCTTTGCTTATGGAGTTCCCTCCGCAGTTTTTATGGACATGGGATTGAAAGACTGAGATTGAGCTGTGCAGTCACATTTTTTTTCCGGGTCACAATCCTGCTCAATGTCCTTTTGCCTCTGTCTCTATTGGTCATTTGACCATGTTGATCACTCTTATGCTTATTACACAACGTTTTCCTGGAAACTGTATACGCCATCACAACCTTTGATACTGAACCTCGCAACACAGCAAATAAATTGGCACCTTCAGTCACAGAGGCACCAGCTAAGCAGCACCAACAATTTGACCTCTTTGAAGCTCAGTAAGCTCTGACATGACTCCGTATTACTAGCAGTGCACGCAGTGAATGAGGAAAGTTAGGCTTCCCAACTGTTAGCTAGGTGTCTCATCACACAGCGGAATCAAAAGAATGTTACATTACTGCCGGTTTCAACATGAAACATGTTATCACACCTGCCAACCATGTAGCGTTTCCATTTTTTTTCTCTAGCCCCATGTACATTCAGCTCAGCTCTAGCTACAACAGCCTCCTATCTTCAAGGAAGACTTTCCACACAATTTTGCAGTATGTCTGGGGGAATTTGTACCCATTCAGCCAATTGAGTATTTTGAGGTCAGGTACTAATGTTGGATGAGAAGTTAAATCCTGAGGTTGTGATAAAATTTTCTTCCTGCAGGAATGTACCCTTCTACTTCATCATTTCAAGGATGCGGTACTAAATCTCTCTGCGATGCTCAAAACATTTCCTCTACTGTGAATTATCTGACTGTTGCAAATCTCTTTAGTTGTGAAAGCACCACCAACAATCCCAGCACCACTGCTCAGAGTAATGGAGGAAACAGCAGTACAACGCCCAGCAATGGGAAAAGCGGCACTACTGCTCTGAGCAATGGGGGAAACAGCACTACTGCTCTGACCAATGGGAAAAATGGCACTACTGCTCCGAGAAATGGGGGAAACGGCATTACTGCTCTGAGCAATGGACCACTAGTTTTCGTGCTCCTTTCCACAGCTGCCACCATGTTTGTTCTCCATCAGTTTAATAAGGATCCCTAAACATTTTCAGATGTGTGCTTGTGAAAAAAAGGAACGGTCATTGGAGGAAGAAGTCAGGGGAACTGTAAAGGGCCGGAAAGTTCAAAATGAATCTAGCATTTACTATCTTGTTCATGCATGCCATGTTCTAAATGAGTGTAACACTTCCAGGTATCAAAGCACTTCCCCTGACAATGCATTCAATTTCTTTTATCTCCAGATAGACAGCGCCATATTTCCATATTTGTTCAGGAATGTTTAACTTTAATCAGAAATTTTGATCTTACTAACATATTCATATGTTTGTGCTTTTCTATAGTTGTCATTACAATAAGCATTGGGATTTGCAGGCAAGCTACTAAATCAACCTTTCTCAATCTTTTCAACACTGAGGAACCCTTGAAATAACTTTCCGGTACTGAGGATCCCCTGATAATATTTCTGTATCTCCAACTCATGATACATTAGTGTGATGGCCAGTGGGAAGAATGCTCCTTACATTTGTGTGTCATTGAGAAGAGTTGCCCCCCTACAAATAACCAAAAAGATCAATGGTGTCAGTGGGAACTTATCAGAGAAGTAGAAATTGCTCATTGCTCAAGGAACCCCTAGAAACCTCTGAAGGAATCCTAGGATTTCATAGAACCCTGGTTGAGAAAGCCTGCACTAGAGGCAACCCCGTATTTAAACTAGCCTTAAAGTGGTTCTAAAGCCTTGAACTTTTTTTGTACCTTAATGCAGTGGTCTCTAAACTGCAGCCCGGGACCGGATGCAGCCCTTTTCTTGCTTTTACCTGGCCCTTGTAGTGCTATTTTCATCCACTGACACCAATGGCAGGGCATAAATCCACCACTGACACCAATGAAGGGGACCAATGGCCCCATTGGTGGGGCATAATTCCCCCCATTGAAACCAGTGAAGGGGCAGAATTCCTCCCAATGACACCAAAGATGGGGCAAAGTCCCTCCCAATGACACCAATATTGGGGCCCAATGGCACCAATGATGGGGCATAATTCCTCCCACTGACACCAACGATGGTGTGCTATTTCTCCCACTAACACCAACGATGGGACACTATTTATTCAGCTGACATCGGGAACTTCTCTACCACCACTGGCAACAGTCCAGGTCCCCCTTAAGTATGAAAGACAGTAAACTGGCCCTTTGCTTAAAAAGTTTGGAGACCCCTGCCTTAATTCATTCTCTGCATTAAGGTGAAATAAACCTGTTGTTCCAATCCCCCCAGACCCCCCTTTATACTTACCTGAGCCCAATTTTGATCCAGCACTATGCCCAAGAACAGTGGCCCCCTCTGCTCTTTTCCTCCTCACAAGGAAGACTGATAGCAACAGGAGTCATTGGCTCCTGCTGTTGTCAATCAAATCTTGTTACAAGGGAGCAGGGGGCAGAGCCATGGATCGCTGTCTATAGACACAGGCAGCATGGCTCAGGATCGAGCCCACACGAGTGCCCTGAAAAGATGCAGCTTTCTATGGGGACTGCATTGTGCAAAGCTATTGCACATAGCAGGTAAGTATAACATGTTTAGTATTTTAATAAAATAAATAATGAAGGTTTACAATCATTTTAAAGTGATAATAAATCCTCGATATTTGTAAGCACTTTCAGTAACTGATTTCAAGAATATGTAAACCAAACATTTCATATTCCTGATATGTGCCTGCTGTACCATGTACTTGTATAAAAGTATCCTGTACTCTTTGTATTGCTTCCTGTGTGTGAAATCCCTGGTGTTCCTGCCAGTTCCTCTGCTTTCCTAGTAAAAAAACAGTTTTCTGTCTGTACTGAGAACTTTGACAACGTGCATTTGCCACAAAACGCGTTACGAAGATGCTACTTTACCTACCACTACTATCCACATGGTCCACACCTTGATACGGGCGGCCATCTTTACTACACTTGGAATTGTGAATTGCACCATGTAAGTGCTTCATTTGTTTTATACTCCTTAATAAAAGTTACTACACTATCGGAAGCCTCTCTTTTGGGTTTGTTTCTGGGCCCTGAAGGTGACTCCTGTTCCATGAGCGTGCACGCACCCCCTGGAGGTCGCTGGTATAAAAGGATTCCACAACATACCGGATGAGCGTTTATCCCACTGGATACCTGGTAAAGCCATAATTGGAGAGGACGCAGATGATCCTGGTGACCACAGCAGAGACGACCAACACTCCGGCAGGTTTCCTGATCCATTGACCAGGAGTAGGTCATTTTACTCCAATGCGCTACTATTTGCGCTATCTGTTTAGTGCATTCTACAGCCACACTTCCTACCAAAGATGTCACAGATTTCTTTATGTCACTCCAATGATATATTGACTTTGACACCAATGTCACTATGTACACCTTTTAGACCATGAGAATGTTGTAGTATTGGTTGTATACACCATTACCTATATGTTAGCTGCGTTTATACCTATTTAGGTGGTCACATTGCATTGTGAGACAGATCTTAATACCTTAGCGCTGCATGTTTTCTTTTTGTGACTGAGAACTCAGCCTGTTTTCCTCCAATGGTCAGATTTGTGCTGACACTTGGAAGTTCGGTGTCATGCTGTTTCTCCTCCCCCAGCAAGCTGAGCTACTTATGGAGCTGAGAACAGAGATTATGCGATCATTTATTAAAAAAAGGAGGCAACAAGGTATTTATAATCTGTATATCTATACACAAATGTGTTGCCTTTCATTTTTATTTTAACCCCTTCACGCCGGCGCCTCCTGGCCATGGCGGTCCCATGATCCATAAACCCCACCTGCCCCGCCCGTCCTGCCTCCCGGCTTCTGATACTCTTAAAGAGCACATCACATCATCGGGAAAGGTCCCGATCGAAAGAGAAGACTGGGATTTTTCCGTGAGTAGCAGACATGTGTACTGGGAGCGCGCAGGGCACGTGCTATCAGCACATATTTTTTTTATAATTGAACGCAAATGCGTGGCCGCTCGGCGTCTAGGCCCAGACGCCGGGAGGTCGCACATTTGTGTGCGGCCGTTGTGAAGAGGTTAAACTGAATGGGTTGTTTTACAAGGAGAAGGTTCACATATACTTTTTAATCACTTACTGACTGAGCAGCTTCTTTATCTTTTAATCCTTGCCTATGTTCCAGTTTAAGCTGGTGCCATGATCACTGCCTCAGGTTTGCTGACATCATCATCTGTTTCTAGTTCATTGTCTAGTAATGGCACAGAGATGGAGAGGTGATGTAGGAGGTTGCAGAGCGGGCAGGCACTGAAAAGTCCTCATGTGATATGTCCTCATAGGTATAGTCCTTATATGGTATGTCCTCATAGGTATAGTCCTTATATGGTATGTCCTCATAGGTATAGTCCTTTAATGGTATGTCCTCATAGGTATAGTCCTTTAATGGTATGTCCTCATAGGTATAGTCCTTTAATGGTATGTTCTCATAGGTATAGTCCTTATATGGTATGTCCTCATAGGTATAGTCCTTATATGGTATGTCCTCATAGGTATAGTCCTTATATGGTGTGTCCTCATAGGTATAGTCCTTATATGGTGTGTCCTCATAGGTATAGTCCTTATATGGTGTGTCCTCATAGGTTGAGTCCTTATATGGTGTGTCCTCATAGGTATAGTCCTTATATGGTATGTCCTCATAGGTATAGTCCTTTAATGGTATGTCCTCATAGGTATAGTCCTTTAATGGTATGTTCTCATAGGTAAAGTCCTTATATGGTATGTCCTCATAGGTATAGTCCTTATATGGTATGTCCTCATAGGTATAGCCCTTATATGGTATGTCCTCATAGGTATAGTCCTTAAAATTATAGTCCTCATGTTGTAATCCCTCATAGGTAAAGTCCTCATGTCGTATGTCATCATAGGTATAGTTCTTATAATGTATAGTCCTCATGTGGTATGTCATTGTAGATATTGTCTTCATGTGGTATGTCCTCAGAGGTATAGTCCTCATGAGATATGTCCTTTATGTGGTATGTTCTCATAGACATTGTCCTCAATGCTATAGTACTCATGTGGTATATCCCCATTCGTATGGTCTTCATAGGTATAGTCCTTATATGTATAGTCTTCATATGTTGTGTTCCCATATGTATAGTCCTTATATGGTATGTCCTCATAGGTCCTTATATGGTATGTCCTCATAGGTATAGACCTTATACGATATGTCCTCATAGGTATAGTCCTCACAGGGGCGGACTGACCATTTGGAAACTCGGGCACTGCCCGAGGGCCCAGGGTCAGTAGGGAGCCCCATGAGATGCCCCTGGTACCTTTTTCATAGGCTTTTTTGAGTTTGGGCAAGGACACAGGGGCCCCATGATCCCCTATTGCCCGGGGGCCCCATGAGTTGTCAGTCCGCCCCTGAGTCCTCATGTTATGTCTTCATGTGTATAGTCCTTGTGTGGTATATCCTCATAGGTATAGTCTTCATGTGGTATATCCCCATTGGTATGGTCTTCATAGGTATAGTCCTTATATGTATAGTCCTCATGTGGTATCGTGGATCGAACAAGCCAGAATTATAAGCTGATTGGCTACCATGCACAGCTTCACCAGATTTTGCACTCTCCAGTTTTAGCAAATCAAAACCAATGAGTGGAATTTAATAAACATCCCTGAAAGAGGAACAATCATGGGTACGCTGAAATGGTGTCAGGCATTAAGATATGGCCATTCTCCTGTGGACAAGATGTGAAAGTTAAATAAAATGACTCTTCCACGTATACAAGACCTGCAGAAACCTACAAGTGTACGATTGTGACGAGTCAACACTCCTTTATACTCACTTTAGTGACAAAAACCTCTATTGTTCACTATACTGAGAAATCCTAACAACTGAAGGGCACCCTAGAAAAAAGTAACAAAAAGTCAACATTCTGCTATATTTCTATAAGTGTCTTGGAGTCAAGGAGAAATGAATTTTACTTTGTAATATTTTGATTGTGAGTTCTCATGAACAGGGCCAGCCTAACCCTCTAGCCTTGAACTGTAGTGTAACCAGGACAGGTGCTGCCACTAGGCAAACTACGCAGCCTCCTAGGGTGCAGCCTCTGCCACTGGTTTCCCTAGTCTCTGCCTTGGCTGGACCCCCCAGGCTGGCCTGTCCATGGACTGGAAGGGGATTGGGGGGGAATTTGTGCTAGGAGAGGGGATGTGGGGGAGGGGGGATTTGTGTTAGGAGAAAGAATTTAGGTAGAATTTGTACTAGAAGGGGAGATTGGGAGGAATTTGTGCTAGGAGAGGGGATTGAGGGTAGGGTTGTGCTAGGAGGAAGGATTGGGCTTGGGGGGGGGATTTGTGCTAGGAGTAGAGATTGGAGGAGGCGTTGCTAGGCAGGAGGATTTGGGGGGGAGTGGATTTGTGCAAGGAGAGGGGATTGAGTGGGAATGTGTGCTAGGAGAGGGGGATTGGTTTAAGGAGAGGGGGACTGGAGGTGTTTTGTTGAGGGGGATTCGAGGGGTTGTGCTAGGATGGGGGATTTGGATGGGAAGAAAGGATTTGTGCTGGGAAGGGTAATTTGGAGGGGGTTATGGTAGGGGGATATAGGGGGATTTGTGCAAGAAGGTGGGATTGAGGGGATTTATTCTAGAAAGGGGGATTTAGAGGAGAGGATTTGTGCTAGGGTGGAAAATGTGAGGGGAAAGAGGATGTGTGCTAGGAGGGGTGAAGTAGAACTACAGGTGAACTTTTATTTTTTTTGGGGGGGATGCAAGTAGCTGGTGTTGCCTGGGGTGCATAATAGTCTAGCACTGGCCCTGACTGTAACTGTACTGTCTACCTTTATTTCGTAAAGGGCTGACTGTTGGCTCTTCCAATTCCTAAATAACATTAGCTTGCCCCTCACTTCTTGCTGTGTTTCCCCGATCAGTCCTTACATTTCTACTTGACATAGAAAAGGGCCAATATATGGGGCCGACAGGATGAAAAACAATGTGCATTGATGGACACGCTGTCTGACACAACCAGTAGTATTGGATCGCAGTGGCACCCACAAATCTGCAAGATTTCAGCCCTTCAGACGGCACAACTCACAATACATTACATGTGGTATCCTCAGAGACAGGATGGGCTGGTGTCATTTCTAAAGGAACAGAGTCACAAGATATTCTAATAAAACAACAAAAGGTAGCGCTATTTTCAAATTAAATATATAACTTATATTGTGATATAAAATAAATGTGAACAAAAAAATGTCTCTGAAATTTTTCTTTCCATCAATTGTAAGAAACGTCCATCACCACAAAAAACTGTGCAACTCCACCACCTACAGAAATGAATAAACTCACCAGAGCAAGTTGCCAGTTAAATTATAAACCAGCAATTGCAATTCTTTGCTCTGGGAGCAATACTCTGCAGGCAGACTCGGCGGTGACCAGATATTCCTATCAATTCACTCTTAGCTAATGATGCAATACTCTGCAGGGAGACTCGGCGGTAACCAGATATTCTAATCAATTCATTCTTAGCCAGGGGCAGACTGACCATTTGGAAACTCGGGCACCGCCCTAGGGCCCGGGGTCAGTAGGGGGCCTTATGAGATGCCCCTGGTACCTTTTTCATAGGCTTTTTTGAGTTTGGGCAAGGACACAGGGGCCCCATGATCCTCTATTGCCCCGGGGCCCCATGAGTTGTCAGTCCGCCCCTGCTCTTAGCTAATGATGCAATACTCTGCAGGGAGACTCGGCGGTGACCAGATATTCCAATCAATTCACTTTTAGCTAATGATGCAATACTCTGCAGGCCAGGGAAACCCAGATATCCAAACACTTAATATATATATCCTCTTTGGGAGCAATAGTCTGCAGATCTGTGAACTCAGCAGCAAAATCCTCCAAACAGTATTCCAAATATTTAATGCACAGGCTCAGAAGAGAAAGAGAGAGAACAAAGCAGACGATCGTGTGATACCGTATGACACATTTATTCATAAAAGCTCATCAAAATCCACTCACATGGAAAAATGTAGATATTCTGCTTAGAGCAAGATAAGAACTTGTTTATGGGATTGAACATGTTTATGACATCTAGTAAAGTCACATTAAAATATAAGAACCTGTTTAAAGATGTCTACTTGCTTGAGAAGTTAGAAATCTTTAAGTTTAGGGTAGATGAGAAGACGTTTATGGTAGATAAGAAGCTGATCTGAAGCAAAAGTGTGACTTTCTAAATAACTATGTGGACTCAATATGGTGGCCGAGCGTGACTTTCTGCTAGCTCCTCCTATAGTGAGTGTGGCGCCCACCCACTTTGGGAAAGCTGCCAGGAAAATGGTTTAAAAGCCAGGAGTCTGAATGGGATCGATTGGTAGCCTCCTAGTGACAAAGGACTCTCTGACGCTGGGACTCTTGCCAAAGCTATATGGGCTCATCGATTGGTTGCATTAACGTGTTCCCTGTGACCCCCTGTGCAATATGGTTCTGATGGGATCTGTTCCTTCCCACCTTCACATAGCTTTGGTAATGTATTAAATCTATGCTGTGACGCTGTCAAATGATGTGTCTATTTCATGCTGTAATGCTCACATTATTATTGGTGTGTGCTATTATGCAGATTGTGATGACTATAAGATATATCCTCCTGTGTGTTGTGCGATAATAAAAGTGGAGGTTTTGGCAGTGCAAGAATATTGCAGTTGGATTCTGTTATTTCTTGGAGTGCCGGGTGAATGCTATGATGTTCCAGGGCAGGTGTTCATTTGGTAGAGGGTCTTTCAAATGCGTAGAATATGTAATGGTGTAAATGCTGGTTAAAAGTATCTGTGTGTGACAACCTGTTGATTGTGTGTGTGTATATGACTTGCTTTTAGTTATTGCACCCCGGCATTGCCGTTACAGCAAGGGAAGTGTAAGAATTGGGTGCCAATCACTTTAGGAGCTTTTATTTTTATTCTCATAGCAACACGTGGGGGATAGAGGTAGGGGATTCAGATAATTCTTACTGACTTTGCATATTCACAGACTCTATCCATAGATCTCAGCACAAGCAAGAAAGAGCCTTTAGGCTGAAACCAGCAACCTGTACCTTTTGGAGAAGCTGTAACATCTCTATTAGTAACACCAAACTCAGTGATCCTCTTGATGCTTTTCCAGCTTCTTTGTGAGTTCCTCATCCTCTGGGTCTCCAGCTGCAGCGTGACCTCTGGTACTCCATCCCAGGCATCACCTCTCCTGCTTCCAGACTCCTGTACTCTGACAGGGTTTCAGGACCTTCAATAGCAGGTCCATACTGGATCGGCAGAATTCTTCTCTTTCCAGACCCCAAACATATGCAAAGGCATCTTAAGCAGGCAACAGACATCCACTATCTCCTGCGCTCAAGGACTCCGATCAAAGGAAGATTATTTAAAGATAAAGTGTGTTCATCCAATGCTGATCAAAGGTTGTGCAGCTCTATCATGAAGCTGGAGAAGCTTGATAAAACTGTAGAAAGGGATAAAAGAAAGAGCGCACCAACCTTGCGCATTACCTCAGTAAACAGTGAATAATTTGATTAAAGAAATATACTCACAAGAGTAGCGATAAAACAGGCATAAAATAACCATAGCCAACACAGGGTTACAGGTCACGTACAAATTCCATCCGAAGGGGAGATACAATCTATGTTCGAGCTAACGCGTTTCGAAGGGTGATCCCTTCTTCATCAGAGCTGGTCAAAAAGACAAGTTCCCCTCATTACATAGATAATGTACCCCATAAGACTATCCTCCATATGTGAGACGGCCTTAAAACAATGTTGTGAAGAAAAGGGGGTAAGGGAAATAATGTTGGCTACAGTAGGTCTCAATAAAAAATAAATAAATAAATAAATAAATATATAGTATCATTTCATTTTTTTTTTCCATAATGTTTATTAAAGAACTACAGCATACAGCGGGTACAAGCAACACATGAGAGCAGAAATGCATACAGTAGATGACAAAGTATATGCAACATATAGTGTATTACGGAACATTATCAGAACATTATAAATGGTAAAAGGTAGAGGAAGGCACAACTGGTCTCAGTTCCCCAAGCAGCTTATTGGAGTCGCAACACTGGCAGAAGTATTGATCTGAAGCATCGGTTACCTTATCAAGGCCAATGAAGGGGCAGAGGTGTAGGAAAAGCATAATGGCAGTATTTATGGTGATCGCAGGAAGATGCATATAGAGGCAAATAATGCGTAGCCCCTTGTGTTATGTTGTAGAGGTAACTCAAAAGTAGTTGTCAGCGTCTATGTGATAGATAAGGGGAAGAAGAGACGGCACGGCACGGTTGGAGAACAAATAAATCATTTCATATTACATAAATCACAAATAGCATACATAACATATTAGTAAATGAGCATAAAAATAATAATAATAATAATAATAATAGTAATATAATAATAATAATAATTCGGACCATTACTGATTAGAGAAGTTGCATAGGTTCCAAAATGGAGAAAAAAAAAAATAAAAAAAATATATTATATATATATATATATATATATACACGGTGGAAAGATTGAGCTCTTAATTGCAAAACTGACAGAAAAAAATATACATACTATCATAAAATCTGAAAAAATAGAATTAAAATAGAATTAGAATAAAACTAAAAAATCCATTAAATATGAGTTAAGGGCATCTTAAGCTCCAGGCCTAGCCACACAGCTATACAGCACACACATTCTGCAGGCCACAGCCCAGGGGGAAAAGAACTCCCAAGCTCCACTTCAAATATTTACTCTCTCCCCCAGCAAGCACCAGTGGCAATAAACCTCCTACAGGTTGGTGAGAGGAGTCGGTGGAGAATCCAGTGACACCTACTGGCAGTAGAGAGGAAAAAGCACTGACAGAGGAAAACAAAATGTGAAAACCTACTTAAGGCAGGGTGGCTACATATAGTTCTGATTTAAAATGTACTGAAACACTAACATTGAACTTTTCTTATTTGTTCCCTTTTGCACTGTTAACAATTTCATTGAAATCATTTTGTTATATCTCTTTGATATGTGCAAAAAATATCTGTTGACCCTGCTGGAAATCATGTGATCTGATAACTTCCTGTGTTGCCTGTTATCAAGTACATTGTTCTCAGCTATCTGCGGAATACAGAACATCTCCTCAAATGTTATGGAGAAAAGGAGAGTGAGGTATGCTGGAGTCCCCTCCTAGGGTGACAATGATGCTCCTCCATAGACCTATGGTGAGTGAACCTGTATTGCACTTTAGGTTTTTTCATCTGTGTGTGTTTTTATATTATTTCAACAGCAGCATCTTCCAGAACAGTATGAAACAGTGTGCAGTGCAAAAGATGTGAGTCTATGAACCCAGATCCTGTGACACTAACAACACCATGACCTGTGCCGCACAAGAGATGCAGTGTCTGACCTACTGTATGCACTGACAACCACAAATAATAATTTCAGACATGTTTGATAATGCCATGCATATTGCAACTGCATGATGCAAATGGGTCCTGTCCTGGTATTCTGACCACGAACATCATTCAATCCCTACCCTCCCATGTGACAGCATCGGTGCTTGGTGATTGGCCCAGTACTGTCAGCTATTAGCGCACAGAAATTCCAGAGCCTTGTGTAAGCTTCAACCAGAATCAACTTCGAGCTTATTTAATGGAATTGGGAATTTTTAATGTGTCACTTCAAGCATTATTAAAATTACTGCCCCCCCCCCCGTCCAAATGATATTGTTTTAAAACTTGTTTTACAACATTACATCCCCCCCCCCAGGGCAATGTCCAACCCTCCATTGCCATTTGTTTGACAATCCCTTGCCTATTAGCCTTGAAAATGTCCAGAACTGATTTTAAAGGTTTGGCTCCCATTGAGTTGAGTTGAGTTCAGAGTTGGGCAAAACTCCTATGAACCAAACCCACATACATTTGACTCATCTCTAGTTATCCCAGCCTGAACTCTTCTGGGTAGACTTTCCACAAGATTTTGGAGTGTGCCTGTGGGAATTTGTACCTATTCAGCCAAAATAGCATTTGTGAAGTCAGGTGTTGAAATTCAATGAGAAAACCTGGCTCAATATCATTGTTCCAACATATCGCAAGGGTGTTCTGTAGGGTTGAGGTTATGACTCTTACGTTCCTCCACACCAAATCCATCAATCCATGTCTTTATGGAGCAGGTCGTTTAGCCAAAAAGCATTTGGGAGGTCCTATACTGATATTGGATAAGAAGACCTGACTCACCATCAGCTTTCCACTTCATCCCAAAGGTGTTCAGTAGGGATGAGAAGACCTGACTCATTATCACTGTTCCAACATATCCAATAAGTGTTCAGGAGGGTCGAGGTTATGACTCAAGTGTGCAGGACACTTGAATTCATCCACATCAAACCCATCAAACTAATCAAACCATATCCTTATGGAGCTGGTAATTTAGTCAAAAAAGTATTTGTGAGGTCAGGTATAGGGATAAGCTGTATGTTCGAGTTAAACTTTAGTTTGAATTGAACATCAGCCGTTTGTGTGTTCGTCAAACACATGAATGGCAAGGGCACAATGCAATTTGCCCTGATAGTGCTTTGTGATTGAACAAAGCAATGCACCTGACCACAGGGTCTGGTAAGGATTTTGGAGGGGACCCCCAAGCCATTTTTTTAAAAAATGTTGGCATGGAGGTTCCCCTAAAAGTCCATACTAGGCCTGAAGGGTCCATAGAGTGTCCATCAATCAATATAAAGTGGTGCCACATGGAAAAGTGCACCTATATTTACAGGGGTCACCCTGTTCCCTGCCTCTATACTTACTTTGTGTTATGTTATTCCAGATTGATGTAGCCTACCTATATGTCAAAAGAGGTGCATCCAATAGGAAGCGGCCCACTAAGGGGTCAATTTGTAGAAGGTACCAATATTTTAAAAGAATGTACCTCACTTTTCTATGTTGGTTTGAGATTTGTGTGAGAACGCCCGATGGGAGGGGCGAAACGCGTTGACGCATTTCCGGTCTTGGAACGCACGCTGAGCGGTGCGTTCCAGCGGCCATTTTTTGGGATCTGTGCATGGTTTTCTCTGTGGAGCTTCTGCTGTACCCTGGAGCTGTGATGTGAGATTCCTGAGGAGGCTGTATATCACTCATTTTCCATATGGAAGAGGTTATTTCAATAAATGTGCCTTTTTAAAGTGGTTGAAATGTGAGTGGCCTTAATCTTTGATTTTATTGAAATTAGCAATTAGCAATATCACACTATCTGAGATTTTTTTCTCCCTGGTTGAATGGTGGAGCCTATTCTGATGGTGAGGAATCCTATAGAGTGGATACGAAAGAGGGTTTAGGATCCCATTAAATTCCTAAAAGGCGTTTCATTCACCAAAATCTGGTGAGTGTAATTGATGTTGGTTTGCACGGGTGGAAGGTGGAAGTTTTCTTTGCATCTGAAGAATTTCTGGATTTCTTATTTCTACACGAATTTTTTGTGATTCACGAACTTTTGGTGTTTATTATTATGATGGACTTTCACTACTAATATTATTTATGATATATTTAGTAATATTATGCACTTTATAGATTGATTATATTTAGAGGTCTGTGTTTGCGCTGTTTATTTATAATTGTCACAATAGTCAATCTGCACCTGAACTGGACCTCACAGCTCAGAAATCGAACAGGACTCTTTTTCAAACCGCATTTAATCTGCACCACCGCTGCACCGGACATATGTGAACAGGCACCATAGGAAGCAAAGTTATTTCACATGTCATGCAGATTGGATGCGGTTCAAACCACATCCAATCAGCATATATGTGATGGTTAGCACTTCCTCTTGGCAGTACTAGGGTCATTGGTTCGAATCCCAACCACGGCAACACCTGCCTGGAGTATGCATGTTCTCCCTGTGCCTGCGTGGGTTTCTTCCGGGTACTCTGATTTCCTCCCACACTCCAAAGACATACTGGTAGGTTAATTGGCTCCTGTCTAAATTGGCCCTAGTATGTGTATGTATTAGAGATGAGCGAATCGAACTTGGCGAAGTGGAATTCATTTCGAATATCAGGAAAAATTTGATTCGCGTCGAATCCGAATATTAGCAAACTTCGGATGCACGAATCGAATTTTCCCCGATCAGCCGGCAAAAAGTGTCCCTGCAGAGAGCTCCGCTATTTCTGACAGTTCTCTGACAGTTCCTTCACATTTACAGCGGTTGAAACATTGTATCTATTTGTTTCCATTTAGGATACAGATGTTTTTATTCGGAAACAAATAGATACAATGTTTCAACCGCTGTAAATGTGAAGGAACTGTCAGAGAACTGTCAGAAATAGCGGAGCTCTCTGCAGATACACTTTTTGCTGGAATGGAATTCTTCTTCATCCTCATCCTACTTCTTCTTTTCATTCTTCTTCTTCTTCTTCTTTTCATTCTTCTTCTTCTTTTCATTCTTTTCATTCTTCTTCTTCTTCTTTTCATTCTTCTTCTTCTTCTTTTCATTCTTCTTCTTCTTCTTTTCATTCTTCTTTTCATTCTTCTTCTTCTTCTTTTCATTCTTCTTCTTCTTTTCATTCTTCTTTTCATTCTTCTCATTCTTCTTTTCATTCTTCTTTTCATTCTTCTTCTCATTCTTCTTTTCATTCTTTTTCTTTTCATTCTTCTTCTTCTTCTTTTCATTCTTCTTTTCATTCTTCTTCTTCTTCTTTTCATTCTTCTTTTCATTCTTCTTCTTCTTCTTCTTTTCATTCTTCTTCTTCTTCTTTTCATTCTTCTTTTCATTCTTCTTTTCATTCTTCTTCTTCTTCTTTTCATTCTTCTTCTTCTTCTTTTCATTCTTCTTTTCATTCTTCTTCTTCTTCTTCTTTTCATTCTTCTTCTTCTTCTTTTCATTCTTCTTTTCATTCTTCTTCTTCTTCTTTTCATTCTTCTTCTTTTCATTCTTCTTTTAATTCTTCTTTTTCTTCTTTTCATTCTTCTTTTCATTCTTCTCATTCTTCTTTTCATTCTTCTTCTCATTCTTCTTTTCATTCTTCTTCTCATTCTTCTTTTCATTCTTCTTCTTCTTCTTTTCATTCTTCTTCTTTTCATTCTTCTTTTCATTCTTCTCATTCTTCTTTTCATTCTTCTTTTCATTATTCTTCTCATTCTTCTTTTCATTCTTCTTCTTCTTCTTTTCATTCTTCTTCTTCTTCTTTTAATTCTTCTTTTCATTCTTCTTCTTCTTCTTTTCATTCTTCTTTTCATTCTTCTTCTTCTTCTTTTCATTCTTCTTCTTCTTCTTTTCATTCTTCTTTTCATTCTTCTTCTTCTTCTTTTCATTCTTCTTCTTCTTCTTTTCATTCTTCTTTTCAGTCTTCTTCTTCTTCTTTTCATTCTTCTTCTTCTTTTCATTCTTCTTTTCATTCTTCTCATTCTTCTTTTCATTCTTCTTTTCATTCTTCTTCTTCTTCTTTTCATTCTTCTTCTTCTTCTTTTCATTCTTCTTTTCATTCTTCTTCTTCTTCTTTTCATTCTTCTTTTCATTCTTATTCTTCTTCTTCTTCTTTTCATTCTTCTTCTTCTTTTCATTCTTCTTTTCATTCTTCTTCTCATTCTTCTTTTCATTCTTCTTCTTCTTTTTTTCATTCTTCTTCTTCTTCTTTTCATTCTTCTTCTTCTTCTTTTCATTCTTCTTCTTCTTTTCATTCTTCTTCTTCTTCTTTTCATTCTTCTTTTCATTCTTCTTCTTCTTCTTTTCATTCTTCTTCTTTTCATTCTTCTTTTCATTCTTCTTCTTCTTCTTTTCATTCTTCTTTTCATTCTTCTTTTCATTCTTCTTCTCATTCTTCTTTTCATTCTTCTTCTCATTCTTCTTTTCATTCTTCTTCTTCTTCTTTTCATTCTTCTTCTTTTCATTCTTCTGGGAGGGCGTGCATGGATGTCCCCGAGAACGCTCCCCCAGCTGCACGCACTCGGCGCTGTTGGGGAAGGCTGATCACAAAGTAAATACAGTTGCCAGGTATCGGCAACGCATGCTGTCACAGTGCGAGGAAAGTACTGTCGATAACCGGCAAATATGACAGGAGATTTGCACTGATAATCAAGGCACTGATTATCAGCGCCCTGATAATCAGTGCCAACCATAAGTGCCCAGCAGTGCCGCCCATCAGTGCCACTCTTTTAGTGCCCAGCAATGCCACCCATCAGTGTCCAGCCGTGCCACCCATCAGTGCTGCCCAGTAGTGCCGCCCATCAGTGCCCAGCAGTGCTGCTCGTCAGTGCCCAGCAGTGCTGCTAGTCAGTGCCGCCAGTCAGTACCGCCAGTCAGTGCCGCCCACCAGTGCCCATCAGTGCTGTCTATCAGCGCCCATCAGTGCCACCTATCAGTGCCCATCATTGCTGCATATCAGTGCATCATCAGCGCCTCTTCATCGCCCACCAGTGCCACTTCATCAGCCCCGCCTCATCAGTGCCACCTCATCAGTGCCGCCTTATCAGTGCAGCCTATCAGTGCCCATCAGTGCTACCTATCAGTGCCACCTTATCAGTGCCCATCAGTGCTGCCTATCAGTGCCAATCAGTGCTGCCTATCAGTGCAGCCTCATCAACGCACATCAGTAAAGGTGAAAAATTACCTGTTTGCTAAATTTTATAATCGAAACAAAATCTTTTTTTTTTTTTTTTTTATAGTGCAAAAAAAAATTCCAGTGGCAATTCAATACCACGAAAGAAAACTCTATTTTTGTGAAAAAAAAAAGATAAAAATTTCATATGGGTACAGTGTTGCATGACCGCATGATTGTCATTCAAAGTGCAACAGCACTGAAAGACCCCCTTCCATTTTAGGTGCAAACCCTCTGTAGCATATTCAGTAGGTTGTACCCCAAAGAAAAAATTGAGCTTGCCACCCCCACATCTTCACATCTTCACTCAACTTGGCAAATTTGTTTGGGTGCTAAAACCCAGGGCCGGCCTTCCTTTTCCTACCACTCCCACTGACTACAGTAACTCATCTTCCTACCAGTAAATCCTGACTTAGCCCTCCACATCAACCCCATTAACCACCTGCTCAGTTATGTATCCTGTATGTATGCAATGTATTATATAGTATATGCATAGTTACATTGGTCCCAGCTGGACCAATGGCCCTATGAAAAATACCCATAGCTGAAATTCTTCCTGGTTAGCTGATGCTCTTTCTCAGCTGAACACCCCTAGGAGGACTTGCCACACTTATAACACACAGTTGTAATGCAAATTTGCTGAGCACTTGGCTGACTAATCCCCTATAGTTATAAATGCTCAACAGCTGGGTTACCCGTTTTTCTAGTTCTAGTATTGTCCTCAGGAAAGAGTTCACGATTACGAGACTGATTATTCCAAAGTTTTCATTTAGTTTCAGCAGTGATCCATCGTCGATAGTTGTCCTTATTCTAAGTCAATGTTTGACATACTGACAAATGACGGGTTTACCCCCAGTTGCTAATTTGCATAGGTTACAGGAAGTTTTTTTCCTCTTGCCCCCTGTAATGTCAACAGTGCAAACAAAATGCTTGTATTAGCCTACATTGACATCTCAATGTACACTATATTGCCAAAAGTATTGGGACACCCCTCCAAATCATTGGATTCAGGTGTTCCAATCCCCTCCATGGACACAGGTGTATAAAATCAAGCACCTAGGCATGCAGACTGTTTCTATAAACCTTTGTGAAAGAATGGGTCGCTCTCAGGAGCTCAGTGAATTCAAGCGTGGTCCCGTGATAGGTTGGTATGCCACATAAAATGAAAGACTGGGGTCAATGCATGCTGAAGCGTACAGTGTGCAGAGGTCGCCAACTGTCTGCAGAGTCATTTGCTAACTTGGTGTGGCCTTCAGATTAGCACAACAACAGTGTGTAGAGAGCTTCATGGAATGGGTTTCCATGGCTAAGCAGCTGCATCCAAGCCTTACATCACCAAGTGCAATGCAAAGCGTCGGATGCAGTGGTGTAAAGCACGCCGCCACTGAACTCTAGAGCAGGGGAGGCATGTTCTCTGGAGTGACAAATCACGTTTCTCTGTCTCGCAATCTGATGGGTTTGGTGGTTGCCAGGAGAACGGTACTTGCCTGACTGCATTGTGCCAAGTGTAAAGTTTGGTGGAGGGGGGATTATGGTGTGGGGTTGTTTTTCAGGGGTTGGACTTGGCCCCTTAGTTCCAGTGAACTCTTAAGGCATCAGCATACCAAGACATTTTGGACAATTTCATGCTCCCAACTTTGTGGGAAGAGTTTGGGGATGGCCCCTTCCTGTTCCAACATGACTGCGCACCAGTGCACAAAGCAAGGTCCATAAAGACATGGAGGAGCCAGTTTGGGGTGGAGGAACTTGACTGTGCTGCACAGAGTCCTGACCTCAACCCCATAGAACACCTTTGGGATGAATTAGAGTGGAGACTGCGAGCCAGGCCCCCTCCCCCGACATCAGTGCCTGACCTGACAAATGTGCTTGTGGAAGAATGGTCCAACCTTCCCATAGACACCCTCCTAAACCTTGTGGACGGCCTTCCCAGAAGAGTTGAAGCTGTTATAGCTGCAAAGGGCGGGGCCAACTCAATATTGGACCCTACGGACTAAACACTGGGGGGCCATTAAAGTTTATGTGCATGGAAAGGCCGGCCGACCAATACTTTGGGCAATAAAGTGTATATCTAAAAGCTAATTTTTGTTTTGGAGAGAATGGGGAGGGAAAAAAAATATAACGCACAGAGGCCTCATATATGCATACTAGAATGAAAACACAGCTGTGCTGAGAGTATGTGCCCTGAGTGCTCCAAGCATAGTTACTAGGCACAGTTAACCGAAATCTCCCGTTCTCTACTTTCGATCGGGAGCTTTCCGATCATGTGACCACTGTGACAGCCAATCATGGCGGATCAGAAACCCCGCCCTGCCTCCCAGCATCAGAATCCTCTTAAAGGGCCAGGAGGCTCCGGCGTTAAGGGTTAATATCAATAAACTGTTTTAAATTCTTATACAAATATGTATTGAAAATCAAATGATTTTATGTTTTGGCAATAACATGGCGTTGGTGGATTTTAAAATTTGAAAAAAAATATTATTTAAAAAAGTGTAAAAATAATCCCTGATCCTCCCCCTTCACCCCAGAGTAGTACAGTGCCACAAGTTATATCCCAGGTTTATGATGCTGTACTGCACTGGTGACAGTATGTAAAAAAACTAAAAATTGCATTTACTGTACTAAAGCAAAACAACTTACTAGTCCATTCTAGTTTACAACTGAAATAAACTTTCTGTTAAGATAATTGAACTCATTGTGGGCTTTGCACATCCTTATGAAATCACTCAGATTTAACGACTTCAGAGTGAAAGGACTGTATGCAAGTATTAAACAGCAGAAAAAGTCTGGAGGTACATCAGGAAAGTAAATATTATAATATATAGCTCAAAGTTGACCACCGCACCTATCTGAGATGTTGGAAATCCCTTTCCAAAACTATAAGTATTAATATACTCCTGGTCTTCCCCCCACCCCGCGCCCCCCCCCCATCCTCTCCATCACTACTAACCACGCCACCATCACTTCCACCCCACTTGCCAAGGTCCTGGGTGTCACCTTGGACTCCCACCTCTCCTTCCTACCCCATGTCCAAGTGCTCTCAAGATCATGCAGGCTCCACCTCCGCAACATCTCCAGGATACGTACATTCCTCACCCCAGACACTACCAAACTGCTCGTGCACTCCCTCGTCATCTCACGCCTGGACTACTGCAACTCCCTCCTCACCGGCCTACCCAAACGAACGCTAACCCCACTCCAGTCGATCATGAACTCGGCGGCGAGACTCATCCACCTCACTAACCGCTCCACATCCGCAACCCCCCTCTGCCAATTACTTCACTGGCTCCCGATTGCCCAACGCATCAAATTCAAACTACTAACCCTGACCTACAAAGCCATCCACAATGCTGCCCCAAACTACTTAACCGACCTGATACCCAAATACTACCCTACCCGTGCCCTTCGCTCCTCTCAGGACCTCCAAATCCATCAGACTGTCACCCACCCTCACCACCTTCAGGCGCACCCTGAGGACCCACCTCTTCAGGGAGGCCTACCCCTCCCTCACCTAACATCTGACCTCCACTCCTCCCACCACCTCATCCCCCACAGCCACTTCCTCCTGTACCACTTTCCCCTCCCTCCCCTCGTGTATCTCACTGTCTCTGTCTTGTCTCATGTCTTGTCCCCCTGCCTTTGTACAGTGCTGAGCAAACCCTTTGGCGCTTTATAAATACTGTATAATAATAATAATAATAATAATATACAGTTGCCTCCCTCCCACAACCCCTTTTGCAGCTGGTAATGGCCTCCACTCTTCTAGGAAGGCTTTTCCACAAGATTTTGGAGTGTGTCTGTGGAAACTTTTACCCATTCATCCAAAAGAACATCAGGTACTGGCGTTGGATGAAAAGACCTAGCTTTGCTATCAGCATTCCAATTCATCCCAAAGGTGTTCAGTAGGGTAGAGGACAGGGCTGTGTGCAGGACACTCAAGTTCCTCCACACCAAACTCATCAAACCATGTCTTTATGGAGATGGCTTTGTGAACAGGGGCACAGTCATGCTAGAACAGAAAAGTGTCTCAACCAAACTGTTACCACAAGGTCGGAAGAGCACAATCGTCTACAATGTCTTTGTAGTCTGTAAAAATAACAAGACCAGGGGCGGACTGATCATTTGGAAACTCGGGCACTGCCCGAGGGCCCAGGGTCAGTAGGGGGCCCCATGAGATACCCCTGGTACCTTTTTGATAGGCTTTTTTGAGTTTGGGCATGGACACAGGGGCCCCATGATCCCCTATTGCCCGGGGGCCCCATGAGTTGTCAGTCTGCCCCTGAACAGGACCCTTCATTGTAAACTCCTGAACTCAATTGTTTGGAGGGACATATACACTAGTGGCCAAAATTGTGGATGTGTGATTTTGTCAGTTTTGGTTGATATCTTTACTTACTCCCTTGTTTTTGAACTGCCAACAAAGAAAGAAAAGAGTCGAAATGGGCCAAGAAACATCAAAATTGGACAACACACAATTGGAAAAAAATTATTTGGAGTGAAGAAACACAAATTTCTATTTTCGGAAGTGATGGTGTTCTATACGTGAGAAGAAGGTCAGGCGAAGAATGCCTTCCCGAGTGCAAGACAGCAACAATGAAACACCCTCAAAGCATCATGATATGGAGCTGAATGTCTCGGTATGAATGCAGGTTATTGATGGCATTATTAATGCCGAGTGATACATCAAAGAGGTCCTAGAACCAAAGTTGATCCCATCAATAAGCGACTTATCGGACAAAGGCACAGAATTTACTTTTCAACAGGATGGTGCTCCATGCCATACAGCTCGTAAATGCCTTAAATGGTTCAATGACAAGAAAATTCCTCTGCTTCCCTGGCCTGGAAATAGCCCTGACTTGAATCCCATCAAAAATCTGTGGTCAAGATTGAAACACATGGTCTCGAGCAAGAATCCAAGCAACAAGTGAGGACTCATTGAGTCCTCACTCGTTGCTTGGATTCTTGCTCAAGACCATGTAATAATCAATTCCTGGCATCATATGGTACATTTCCAGCCAAAACTGAACCTATTTAAATATTTTTTTGTTAAGGCATTAATTTACTATATTTAATGTTACTTGTGCTATGACATTTTTAGAGATTTTTATATAAAAAGTACTTTAAACTGCAAAAGTTTGTAAAAATGTAAGGTGTATCCACAATTCTGGCCACTAGTGTAAATTTAAGTGGCCATTTAGTGTATATATGTAGCGGTGACACAATCCTATAGTATTCTATTAGCATTTTGCATTATTTGCATGGATTTGATTGACTGTCATTTTACAAAGCTGAGCCTTTATTTAGCCTGCAGGCATCCAGTGAGTCAACCCGATATTATGTGATCTGTTTCTTGATTTATTTCCTGGTTTTTAATAAGGGTGTCACGTGTAGATGTTGCAGAGTTTCCCATCACATATCATTGCATGACTGCGTTGTTACTTGAAGCACCCAAGACAGGTATTGCAGAGATGTTTTTGACAGCTATGTATTTCATTTTGTTGAATTCCAGGTATTTTACTATCCTTCCCTACCTGTCTGCCACATTACTAATAAAAAAACAAATGAAAAGTGGATTATTTCTATTTCTAGCAAAACGTTTAAGGCATATGGTGCCCTATGTCCCCTACATTCCACTAGCTGTCATGGACAAAAGGAGGAAAGGATGGTGTCTCTAGACCAGTGTTTTTTAACCTTTTTTGTGCAAAGGCACACTTTTTTCATGAAAAAAATCACGAGGCACACCACCATTAGAAAATGTTAAAAAAATTTACCTCTGTGCCTATATTGACTATATATAAAGTAATTCTCTTGAATAGGAATCAAACACAAAGAAATTATTTTATAATTACTTTATTATGAAATAATAAAGTATTTTATAATTGTTCATATTTCTGTTTACTTACTCAGTGCGAAACCTGGGCCTGTTTGGCTGAACACAAAGCTGATATTCTGGTAGGAATCGAATAATTCATCCCCCCTATAGTAATTCATCCCATATAGTAATTCATCCCCCATAGTAATTCATCCCCCATAATAATTAATCCCCCATATAGTAATTCATCCCCCATAGTAATTAATCCCCCATATAGTAATTCATCCCCCATAGTAATTCATCCCCCATATAGTAATTCATCCCCCATAGTAATTCATCCCCCCTATAGTAATTCATCCCCCCTATAGTAATTCATCCCCCATAGTAATTCATCCCCCATATAGTAATTCATCCCCCATAGTAATTCCTCCCCCCTATAGTAATTCATCCCCCATAGTAATTCATCCCCCATAGTAATTCATCCCCCATAGTAATTCATCCCCCATATAGTAATTCATCCCCCATAGTAATTCATCCCCCATATAGTAATTCATCCCCCATAGTAATTCATCCCCCATAGTAATTAATCCCCCATAGTAATTCATCCCCCATATAGTAATTCATTCCCCATAGTAATTCATCCCCCATAGTAATTCACCCCCCATATAGTAATTCATCCCCCCTATAGTAATTCATCCCCCATATAGTAATTCATCCCCCATATAGTAATTCATCCCCCATAGTAATTCATCCCCCCTATAGTAATTAATCCCCCATAGTAATTCATCCCCCATATAGTAATTCATCCCCCATATAGTAATTCATCCCCCATAGTAATTCATCCCCCATATAGTAATTCATCCCCCATAGTAATTCATCCCCCATATTAATTCATCCCCCATATTAAGTCCCCAAGCCCCCCCTGTGTCAATTCACTTACCTTTGCTCCGCGCGTTCCTCTCGCCGTTCCGGTGTAGCATGAAAATCTGTCTCCTATGAGGATCTGTCCCCCTCGACGTATCTGCGCATGTGCCAGTTTCAGGCATTAGCAGCCAATCGGCGATCTCCGGCACATGCGCAGATACGTCGAGGGGGACAGATCATCCTGACAGTATCACGCTCCGCGGGCCGGATTAAAAGGTCCGCCGGGCCGTAGTTTGCCCATTGCTGTTCTAATGATTGGTCTATTTGTGAGCCGAGGCCACATGTTACGGATGAAATTGCAATTTTTCCCACGGCACACCAGACAATATCTCACGGCACACTAGTGTGCCGCGGCACAGTGGTTGAAAAACGCTGCTCTAGACCACATTGATGTGGGATGCTACAACTCCTGGTGTTCCATGGTCAACATAGTCTTAGGACCCTTATTGGATGGATACAAAGTTGCTGAAATCACTCCAAACAAGGCTAAAGCTAACACCAGGAGAGCAGTTATAAATGTCTGGCTCTAGGCTTCCTTCCCCCCAACAAATTGACCCCCCTCCCCCCTATGTTTCCCCCTTGTGTTTATTTTTTGCTTTTAGTTTTTTTTTATGTTTAGCTTTTGCCTAACATGAGAGAGGGTATTTGTGTTATAGCGGCTACATAATTATTTGCGTACGTTACATTTATATATAATTTTTCATATACGCTTGTTTTTTCGATCCATAGTAGCTCACAAGATTTCTATTTATTAGAAGCAGAAGAAATGCTATTCTTCCAGTGGAAACCATAGGGTGGCCGCCAGACCTCCTGATCCGACGGTGTGACGTCAAGGCGTGCAAGGGCTCCTCCTAGACGCGTTTCGTGTAATGACACGTCTACTGTAGGGGTGATGCCCTTGCACGCCTTGACGTCACGCCGCTGGATCAGGAGGTCCGGCAGCCACCCTATGGTTTCCACTGGTCAGTGTATTCAGGAGCTTATTATTACTCACAATCACCCTGTGCGTTTATGCTCATATTGTTACTTTACTCATTTTTGTCTAAATAAACCTTTTATTATACTACACTATGAGCGCTTTTATCTTCAATACTTGGCACTGAGCGTCCACACCTCAGCTCAGTATTCCAGGTACCGGTCCAGGCTGGAGAAGTAAGATTGTTAGACCAGACCATTATCCCCAGCACCTGCCATCTGAGCGACCACCAGAGGATACTCCCACTACCAGGCGATACCTTCACAGAACCTCCGGCTACATGAGATCTCTATACGCGCATTAAGATTGCGCTTCCGGTGAGTGGGCAATTTCTCCATACCTCCATGTCGGGATACTGGAATACACTCGTTTTGATTGAAATCATATTTATCACCTTGGACTGTTTACCATTCAGTTTATAGGACTCCATTATGTAGGATTTATATCCAGCTGACTGTATATACCACATTTATTCATTTATTCATTTATTCATTTATTCATCTATTATGATAGCGCTGCACTCCTAATTTTATGTTAGAAAATAAAGCATGTACCGTTTTTTTCCATTCATGAAAAGTCTTTCTCATTACGTATCAAATAGAACTCATTGTTGTTGTCTTTTGTCTTACACATTTTCATTTACATAATTGCTGTGTATGATATTTTTGCTCATTATCCAGCACTAATGACTTATTTAAAGGATGGGAGTTCAGGTTTCCTCATACCATTGGTAATGTTCACATCCTCGTTATTTTATATAAAACAGGTTCAGCAGTCAGTCACTTCCAACGATAGGAGTGAAGTAAAACCGGCAGCATGCATGTTGGATGGAAGATGGATGGTCCGTGGACCATTCTCTGCCTGTTCTGTGTCTTCATAACACCAGGTATGTCTGATCTCTGTAGTAAACTCTAACAAATAACAGGGCCCGTAGAAAAATGATTCACCTTCCTGCTCCAGAAGAACTTACAATCTCTGTCCTTATAACAGGCACACATACAGTTGCAAGAAAAAGTATGTGAACCCCTTGGGATTACGTGGAGTTTTGCATGAATTGGGCATAAAATGTGCTCTGAACGTCATCTAAGTCACAACAATAGAAGAACACAGTCTGCTGAACATAATACTACACAAACATTAGATGTTGCCATGGTTTAATTGCACATAACATGTAAACATTCACAGTGCAGGGAGGAAAAAGTATGTGAACCTTTGGACTTAATAACTGGTTGACCCTCCTTTGGCAGCAATAACCTCAACCAAACGTTTCCTGTAGTTGCAGATCAGACCTGCACAACGATCTGGAGTCATTTTGGACCACTCCTCTTCACAAAACTGTTTTAGTGTAGCAATATTCTTAGGATGTCTGGTGTGAATCGCTCTCTTAAGGTCCTGCCACAGCATTTCAATCGGGTTGAGGTCAGGACTCTGACTGGGCCACTCCAGAAGGCGTATTCTGTGCTGTTGCAGCCATTGTTTTGTTGAATTACTTGTATGCTTTGGGTCATTGTCCTGTTGCATCACCCATCCTCTGCGGAGCTTCAGTTGGCGGACAGATGGTCGTACATTTTCCTGCAAAATGTCTTGCTAAACTCTGGAATTCATTTTCCCATCAATGACAACAATCCGTCCAGACCCTGAGGCAGCAAAGCAGCCCCAAACCATGATGCTCCCTCCGCCATGTTTCACAGTGGGGATGAGGTTTTGATGTTGGTGTGCTGTGCCTTTTTTTCTCCACACATAGTGTTGTGTGTTCTTCCCAAACAACTCAATCTTGGTTTCATCTGTCCACAGTATATTTTGCCAGTAGTGCTGTGGAACATCCAGGTGCTCTTTTGCAAACTTCAAACGTGCTGCAATATTCTTTTTGGACAGCAATGGCTTCCTCCGTGGTGTCCTCCCATGTACTCCATTCTTGTTTAATGTTTTCCTTATTATAGATGTGTCAACAAAAATGTTAGCATGTGCCAGAGATTTCTGTAGGTCTTTAGCTGACACTCTGGGATTCTTCTTTACCTCATGCAGCATTCTGCGCTGCGCTCTTGCAGTCATTTTTACAGTACGACCACGCCTAGGGAGAGTAGCAACAGTGCTAAACTTTCTCCATTTGTAGACAGTCTGGCAACATCTAATGTTTGTGTAGTATTATGTTCAGCAGACTGTGTTCTTCTATTGTTGTGACTTAGATGACGTTCAGAGCACATTTTATGCCCAATTCATGCAAAACTCCTTGTAATCCCAAGGGGTTCACATACTTTTTCTTGCAACTGTAGTAAATGTGGGAAAATGCCATCACAATTAGACATGTGCATTTCAATTCGATTCATTTTTCGGCCGCAAAAATTCATATGCATCTGAATCTCCGAAAGGACATGTACCAAATGTCAGCAAATCTGAAAAAAGCTTATAACGGAATCAACGAATCCATTGGTTTCATTTGAATTACATCACATGATTCAATAGTAGTTTGGGCCAGGGGCGGACTGACCATTAGAGCACTCGGGCACTGCCCGAGGACCATATGTGTGTATTTATATATATATATAGCTGTAATATGAATACTGTCGTGAGGCTGCACTCTCTAGAGTAAACCGGACTCTGTGTAGAGGAATAGAGGCTCTAGGCAGGTCCCAAAGAAGGAGCGAGGACAGCAGGCGTTGGTACCGGGAGTCGCGGTGCAGGGAGGAACTATGCTCAGGGCGGGCGCTGCTGGTCTTTCACATCAGCGTGGGTGATGGCGCCAGCTTGAGGCGCATCCAAGATGGCCACCGAGCGAAAGTGACGTCAAGAAGTTGCTGGGAGTCGTCCAAGGGGGAGGCGATGCGTTTCAAGGCAAACAGCCTTTTCATCAGACCTCTGGCCTCAAGTTGGCTCCATTACCCATGCTGATGTGAGAGGCCAGCAACACCCTCCCTGCACGGTTCCTCCCTGCACAGCGACTCCCGGTACCAACGCCTGCTGTCCTCGCTCCTTCTTTGGGACCCGCCTAGAGCGCATGCCACTGTAAGAACCCTGGCCCCTGGCACTCCAGCCATCCGCTTCTGATGTCCAGCCCAGATGACGTCCTCCCTCTTATACCTGATGCCTGATATATACCCACGTCTTGTGAGTTTTTAAATCTTGTGTGCAATAAACTGTTACCATTTTTATTACACTTAGTCTGACGCACCTCTCTCTCCTCTATCACTGTGTCTTCGTGGTTAGCAGTTCTGGTTTACAGTTCTGCGGTTATTGGTTTGAATCCCAGTCAGAGTTACATGGAGCTTACATGCCTTTTCTGGCACACTCCAAAGACATGCTGGTAGGTTACTTGGCTCTTGTCTAAATTAGCCCTAGTATGTGAAATAGCAGCCTTAGATTGTAAGCTCCTCGGGGGCAGGGACTGATGTGAAATGTACACTATGTAAATTAATATTATTATATTAAAATCTGCAATAAATAAATAAATACACTTTTCTATCTATAGAAGATAATCTCCATGTAAGGGGTTCCGTCTGTCAATCATTAATTGCTTTAAAATTTTTAATATATTTTTCAGGTCATTCTCTTTCATGCATGGATTGTGCCGGAGACAGTTCCTGTAGAGGACCTACCGTGACCTGTCAGCCTAATTACAGCTGCGGTTTGGCCTATACAGAGACCAATGAAGGTATGTTTGGCAAAATATCTCTGCACCATTGTTCTCAGTCTCCACATGCCCATCAGTGAACCCAGGACCGGCATGGCGGCTGAATTCGGGTAGAGGAGTGGGCGATCAACAAATGAATGTGTCACTTTCCAAAGCAAGTGTGATCTACACTCCAATAGATTATTTGGAGGGCAGCTGAGTCTTTAATTTTTTTTCCATTATATCTTTTATTAAATTTTCTTTTAAGAAAAAAATATCTTACAAATCCATCATAAATCTTTTTATATCATACATATAAATTTTATCCCCATACCCACTCCAACACACCCCTGTCCAATCTCATCTTATCCTCTCTTTCCCCTCCTATTAATCTAGTCATGTATATATATATCTCTTTAACCATTTACATTCTCTGGTACTACTATCGGGGGACCTTTCATTTTTAAGTATTTTTCTGAAGTTCTAAACTCATACCATTTACCCCAAATCTTTTTAAACTTTTCCATTTCATCCATGTAACAAAGTTCCTCCATCCTACTAACATGTTCTACTCTGTCTATCCAATCCCTCATTGTTGATGGATCCTGGGCCTTCCAAAACCTAGGAATTAAACCCTTTGCTGCACCAATCAGATGATATAATATACTGTTTTTATATTGTTTTACCGACAACTCTGTTCTATAGACATACCCATGGATCCTTCTGGATAGATGTCCCCCAAAATAAATTATCTCCTGCCAATATAACTGAATTTTTGGGCATTCCCACCATATATGAGCCATTGTCGCTATTGCCCCACATCCTCTCCAACCAAAAGGTGATACTTCTTCTCTCTGTTCATGTGCAACACTTGGTGTACAATACCATCTAGACAAACATTTATAATTCATCTCAACTATATTCATATTTATACCCAATTCTCTTTCCCAACCCTCCAAGAACGATGGTGACCCAGCTCCCTCCAATTCAACTAGGATCTTATAAATCCTAGATGTTATATGTCCACAGCTTGTCTTGGAGCTCAGCAGTCTTTCAAATGGGAGCATGTCCCCCGTTATCCTCAGAGGCTGAGGAAGTATTGAGACAAAATGTCCCAATTGGTAATATCTTAGTTTATCTAAAACAAAAAACAAATTCCTTTTATTCTTCAATTCTTGAAAAGTGTATAACTGTCAGGGCTCCAGGGTATGACCAGAGGTATGTGAACTGACGCAGGGAAACGCAGGCTTCAGATATGATATAAACAATATAATTTATTAACACTAACAATACATAAACGCAGTGCAATACTAAAACATAACACAGTGCAAACGAACCAAACCAAACCACCCACAGATAATACATACAATGCAAGCGTCGTCAGGCAGGCCGGGTCAATAACAATCGGGCAGGTAGGAACAGGGGGTCAGGCAGAGAATGGTTGGGGTCACAAGCCAGGGATCAAACAGGAGAAGTCAGCAGAGGTCCGGATCAGGCAGGGTCAGCAACGAATCAGTCAGACAGAGACAGGGACAGGGACAGGGACAGGAACAGGAATGCAGGTAACAAGATACAGGGCCCAGGAAAAACACACACCAAGGCAGAGACTGCAGGTCTGGTCATCCCTTAAATACACCTGCATAATCAGCTTCAGGTGTTTGGCTGGCTGCAGGGTTGAGTCTCTGATTGCTGGGAGCACCCGCTGGCCAGCCCTGGTACTGCAGCCCACAAGGCAGGTGAGTCCCACCATTACTGGCAAGTCCATTCCTGACAATAACTGCCCTTTGTCTAATATATCTCCTAAACATGCATTTCTATCGTGGCCCCTGGGTACACCCAGCTGTAGTAGAGGGAACTGCCAGTGGCACGTAGCAGGATGAGAGCCTGATGTGAAGAGGCAGAGCAGGCCCAGCCAGCAATGGATGGATCCATGCAGGATGGATGGACGGAACACACCATGAAGCAGTAGCGAAGTCAGACAGGCCGGGTCAGTAACAGTGGAGGCGGAACAGTACAGAGCAGCAGATAGAGAATGGTCAGGTCACAGGCCAGGTTCAGCAGCAGGAGGTCAGATAATCAGGAACAGGCAGAAGAATAATCGGACGAGCCAGAGGTCATAGCAGGAAATGGTCAACAGCAATCAGGGTCAGGCTGGGTCGGCAACAGGATACTCTCACAAGAAAACGGGATAACAGGGAGCAAGCAGGAACAAGACCATACGGCAATGTGAGCATTACAAGAGCTGGTTTAAATAGCCTGCCCGGCGCTGACAGGCGCGTCTGGGTCCTAGTGCCTGCCCGGCACCGTCATTGGTGATAGGCGCGCCTGGGTCCTAGCGCCCGCCTGCCTGTGTCTCTTGTCGGGATCCTAAGCATGTGCATTCGTGCGCCGCGACGATCTTCTCGTTCCCTGACACTTTCCTTTGAGACTCTAAAATCTTTCCTTGTTCACTGTTCAGTTAGGTCCTTCAATTCTTCTCTTTTAAGAATAATCTTCCCATATAAATCTAAATCCTGCTTTAATTTGTGAGCCAGTTCTAATTTATGTAAATCCTCAATTATCCCTTTTAGCTTCCTCTCCCGATCTCTTTTTTTTTGTTCCTGCAGCTATCAAAATTCCTCTTATATAGACCTTATGAGCCTCCCAAATAGTCGCCTCTGTTAAATCCTTTGTTTCATTCATAAGAAAAAATTATTCTATCTCTTCCCTAAGCCTCTTATCTATCTCAGTGTCCTGAATTTAATCTCCATGTGGTCCTCTTATTTTCCTCTCCTCCCAATTGAAGTCTCACCGTGACAGGAGCGTGATCGGATATGGTCATAACCTCTATGTTAGGTTTCACCAAACATTCCAAATGTCTATGCTCTATTAGTACATAATCCAATCGTGAATATGATCTTTACGCAGAAGAGAAGAATGTATAATCCCTATCTCTGGGATGTTTAAAACCTTAAAATTGACGGGGGCACCAATTTTAAGGTTTTATGTATTTATTTGCTCAGCACAACCTCATCTTTTATGTTTTAGAAAAAACTGGATAATTTATTGTGGTTTTTTTTGGCCTTAAATTAACTTTAGTGTGTTTTTTTTTTTAATGTAATCTTCATTTTCAAACAAAGGTTTTCATATACAAAAACGAAGAAGCAAGAACAAGGAAAAACACGCATAGGGGTTTGAGTTACAGTTGTATCAAGAATCATGGCTAACACTAACTTCCATATTGGCAAAAAAACAAGAATCTCCATGTGCCTAAGCGCCATGTGCAATAATATGTAGGCATGACAATGAAAACAAACAACAATAATAAAAATAATAAAAGGGAAAGGGAAATAACAGAACTCCCATCAACCGCTCTGGTAGGTAAGGGAGCTATCGCAGGGGATAGCTCGCAGGTCCAACTCAAACACGGACACACTAGGGTTTAGGTTCAGATGGCGTATGGCTTCAAGTAGTCAGGGGCTCCCCACATGGAAGAAAAATATATTTTAAGTACATTTTTAAAATATTCTTCCCAAATATATTGCCATATATTTGAAATGCTCCAATTTTGGCCATATTCAATATATTTCAATATATATATATATATACTGCATGTTGAAATGCGTTTTTATTACAAAATATATTAAAAATATTTTTTTAAATAAATTTCAAACATACTGCATGTCTTTAAAAATACAAATCTACATTTTTGGAATACATTTACAAAAATAGTTTAAAAAATTAAAAAAATGACTATTTTATATGTTAAGAAAGATCTGAAGAATATATTTTAAAAAAAATATTTTTAAAATATATATTTTTTTAATTTATTCTTCAGATTTTTTTTAACATATAAAAAAGTCATTTTAACATATTTTTTCATATATTTCTAAATGCATTCCAAAAATGTAGATTTGTATTTTTAAGGACATGCAGCATGTTTGAAATGACACAATTCGCAAGGACATCGCCGCAACTCACACGCCCTCTCAACCCATCCCCTCTCACACAGCTACACCCTCATCCCCCCTCTCCCTCGACATAACCCGCATGGACTTTGTCGCTGCTCAAACTCCCTCCAACCCCGTTCCCCCTCACTCAACTACCCCCTCATCACCCCTCTCCCACGGCCCCACCATTACTCTGACCTCCACTTCCACCCCACCCTACATTCCTCATACTGCAGCCCCCCCAACACTCCGCACCTTTGACCTTACTACCATCGAGGAAGTCTCCAAGATTGTCTCTGATGCCCGCCTCACCACCTGCCCCCTCGACCCTATCCCTTCACAACTCCTACGACCTCCCTCCCCCTCCATCCTACGCTCCCTCACCCACATCTTCAATCTCTCCCTCTCCTCCGGCACTTTCCCCTCCCCTCTGAAACATGCACACATCACCCCCATACTTAAAAAGCCCTCCCTGGACCCCAATGACCCGAACAACCTCAGACCCATCTCCCTGCTCCCATTTACATCTAAACTCCTCGAGCGCCTAGTCTACACCCGCCTAAGCTCTCACCTCAACGACAACAACCTCCTCAATCCCCTACAGTCCGGCTTCTGTCCCCTACACTCCACCGAAACTGCCTTACTCAAACTCTCAAATGACCTGCTAACCGCCAAAGCTAATGGCCACTATTCAGTGCTCCTACTCCTTGACCTCTCTGCGGCCTTCGACACAGTCAACCACCCCCTCCTCCTCAAAAAACTACACTCCCTCGGCCTCAGAGATTCTGCTCTCTCCTGGCTCTCATCCTACCTGTCACAACGCTCTTTCAGCGTTACCTATAATGCTACCACCTCCCCCTCACTCCCCCTCTCTGTTGGGGTCCCTCAAGGCTCTGTCCTCGGGCCCCTTCTCTTCTCCATCTACACCTCCTCCCTTGGCCAACTCATACACTCTCACGGCTTCAACTACCACCTCTATGCCGACGACACACAAATCTATCTCTCAACCTCCCACCTCACCCCCTCGGTCTCCGCCCGAATCACACACCTACTGAGCGACATATCAGACTGGAGTTTCTTGTCTTCCCCCCAGCCCGGACACCACCCCCCATTGACTTCTCCATCACATCCAACAACGCCACCATCAAACCCGCCCCGCAGGCCAGAGTACTTAGTGTCATTCTGGACTCCAACCTATCCTTCCAGCCCCAAGTCCAATCTTTAACAAACTCGTGCAGACTCCACCTCCGCAACATCGCCAAAATCCGCACGTTCCTAACTCCAGAAACCACTAAACAGCTCATCCACTCCCTCATCATATCACGACTCGACTACTGCAACTCCCTCCTCACTGGCCTGCCTCGCCACAGGCTATCCCCGCTTCAGTTGATCCTGAATACAGCTGCCAGACTCATTCACCTTTCCAACAGCTCCATCTCCGCCACCCCCCTCTGCCAATCCCTCCACTGGCTTCCTATTGTGCAACGGATCAAATTCAAAATCCTAATACTGACATACAAAGCCGTCCACCATACTGCCCCAAACTACATCACTGACCTAATATCCAAGTACCGCCCAACACACACACTCCGCTCCTCACAATACCTCCTTCTCTCTAGTTCCCTGGTCTCCTCCTCCCATGCCCGCCTCCAGGACTTCTCCAGGGTGTCACCCATCCTCTGGAACTCCCTGCCCCAACGCATCAGATTATCACCTACTCTCCTCTCCTTTAGGTGCACCCTGAAAACCCATCTCTTTAGGGAAGCCTACCCCACCCCCTGCTAACCTGCCAAACTCCTCCACTCTTCCTACCACTCCATCCCCCACAGCTATCTCCTCCTGTACCACTATCCCCTCCCTCCTAGATTGTAAGCTCGAAAGAGCAGGGCCCTCGATCCCCTCATGTTTTGCATTGTATTGGTATTGTTCTGTCACATGTTCTGTCCCCCTTTGTAATGTACAGCGCTGAGCAAACCATTGGCGCTTTATAAATACTGTATAATAGCAATAATAATAATAAAACCGCATTTCAACGTGCAGTGTGTATATATATATATATATATATATATATACAGTTGCAAGAAAAAGTATGTGAACCCCTTGGGATTATGTGGAGTTTTGCATGAATTGGCCATAAAATGTGCTCTGAACGTCATCTAAGTCACAAAAATAGAAGAACACAGTCTGCTGAACATAATACTATACAAACATTAGATGTTGCCATGGTTTAATTGCACATAACATGTAAACATTCACAGTGCAGGGAGGAAAAAGTATGTGAACCTTTGGACTTAATATCTGGTTGACCCTCCTTTGGCAGCAATAACCTCAACCAAACGTTTCCTGTAGTTGTAGATCAGACCTGCACAACGATCTGGAGTCATTTTGGACCACTCCTCTTCACAAAACTGTTTCAGTGTAGCAATATTCTTGGGATGTCTGGTGTGAATCGCTCTCTTAAGTTCATGCCACAGCATTTCAATCGGGTTGAGGTCAGAACTCTGACTGGGCCACTCCAGAAGGCATATTCTGTGCTGTTGCAGCCATTGTTTTGTTGAATTACTTGTATGCTTTGGGTCATTGTCCTGTTGCATCACCCATCCTCTGCGGAGCTTCAGTTGGTGGACAGATGGTCGTACGTTTTCCTGCAAAATGTCTTGATAAACTCTGGAATTCATTTTCCCATCAATGACAACAATCCGTCCAGGCCCTGAGGCAGCAAAGCAGCCCCAAACCATGATGCTCCCTCCGCCATGTTTCACAGTGGGGATGAGGTTTTGATGTTGGTGTGCTGTGCCTTTTTTTCTCCACACATAGTGTTGTGTGTTCTTCCCAAACAACTCAATCTTGGTTTCATCTGTCCACAGTATATTTTGCCAGTAGTGCTGTGGAACATCCAGGTGCTCTTTTGCAAACTTCAAACGTGCTGCAATATTCTTTTTGGACAGCAATGGCTTCCTCCATGGTGTCCTCCCATGTACTCCATTCTTGTTTAATGTTTTCCTTATTGTAGATGTGTCAACAAAAATGTTAGCATGTGCCAGAGATTTCTGTAGGTCTTTAGCTGACACTCTGGGATTCTTCTTTACCTCATGCAGCATTCTGCGCTGTGCTCTTGCAGTCATTTTTACAGAACGACCACTCCTAGGGAGAGTAGCAACAGTGCTAAACTATCTCCATTTGTAGACAGTCTGTCTTACCGTGGACACATGAACATCAAGGCTTTTGGAGATACTTTTGTAACCCTTTCCAGCTTCATGCAAGTCAACAATTCTTGATCGTAGGTCTTCTGAGAGCTCTTTTCTGCGAGGCATGGTTCACATCAGACAGTGCTTCTTGAAACCAGTAAACCCAAAACAGGTGTGTGTTTTTTAAGGTCAGGACAGCTGTCAGCAACACATCCAATATCATCACACTGATTGGAGTCAAGGTTGGCTCACTCCTGGCTCCAATTAGCTCTGGGAGAAGTCATCAAGCTAGGGCCTCACATACTTTTTCCTCCCTGCACTGTGAATGTTTACATGTTATGTGCAATTAAACCATGGCAACATCTAATGTTTGTGTAGTATTATGTTCAGCAGACTGTGTTCTTCTATTGTTGTGACTTAGATGACGTTCAGAGCACATTTTATGGCCAATTCATGCAAAACTCCACGTAATCCCAATGGGTTCACATACTTTTTCTTGCAACTGTATATATATATAAAATATATTGAATATGGCCAAAATTGTAGCATTTCAAATATATTGCAGTATATTTTGGAAGAATATTTTAAAAATATATTTAAAATATATTTTTCTTCCATGTGGGGAGCCCCTGACTACTTGAAGCCATACGCCATCTGAACCTAAATCCTAGTGTGTCCGTGTTTTTATTTATTGAAATATATTTTGAAATATATTGCATATGGCCAAAATTGTAGCATTTCAAATATATGGCAATATATTTGGGAAGAATATTTTAAAAATATATTTAAAATATATTTTTCTTCCATGTGGGGAGCCCCTGACTACTTGAAGCCATACGCCGTCTGAACCTAAACCCTAGTGTGTCCATGTTTGAGTTGGACCTGTGAGCTAGCCCCTGCGATAGCTCCCTTACCTACCAGAGCAGTTGATGGGAGTTCTGTTTTTTCCCTTTCCCTTTTATTATTTTTATTATTGTTGTTTGTTTTTATAGTCATGCCTACACATTATAAAGGTGCTCTGGGAGGGAGTGGCTTCTGGAGGTCCCGAAACTCCTACCCTTTAGTAGCAGGGAGGCCTTGAAGGAAGAGGTTGCGACGTCCTCAAGGACCCTGAAGTCGCAGAAGTGTAGTGAATCCATGTAGCCCAAATGGATTAAGACATGCTATAGCCGTCTTTGCATGTGGCGATCCATTCCTCTGCCTCCATTCCGGTGTTAACCCGTTTAATCCACTCAGCATGAGTAGGGACCTGGGGCTTTTTCCAAAACATTGGGATCAAGCAGCGTGCTGCATTCAGAAGATGTGGAAGAACACTTCTCTTATAGTGGCTAAGCGAGATGGAAGGCACATGGAGCAGGAATTGCAGAGGGGAGTCTGGAACATCAATATCGAGAATCATTTTAATTTGGGCTCTGATGTCTTGCCAAAGAGGATGCAGCTTAGGGCATTCCCACCAAATATGGAGGTCGGTACCACGGCAGCCACAATCTCGCCAACAGAGGCCAGATAAAGTGGGGTAAATCTTGACAAGTTTGGAAGGGACTCAATCTTTAGTGTTTTTTTTTTTTTATAATTTTGTATTTCAGAAACTGTTGTGCTAAAATGGTGTCACATAAAACATTGGAACTACCGCTATTTTAATCACCAGAAAATATATCATTTGCTTTCAGAAAATATATAATTCTTTTAGGGATTTTAATGTAATTGTTAGATATAAAATGATTTTTTCAAGCCTGTGCAAAAAATCCCAAAAATGACTGGCAGCAAAAGGTTAAACTGATGATGATGAGAAGGAGGATTATTATTGCAGCTTTATAACGCTACTGTATAAATTATTGTTCAGGCGGAAGAAGCTCTACATCCTATCTAAGGTCATGTGTACTGACAAGGAAGTGTAATAAAGTGGGCAGCCTCAGCTATACCGGTGGAACAATGAAGATGGGGATTTCATGCTGCGACACCGATAACTGCACTTCTCCTCTACCCCAATGTAAGTTCATTTATTTTATTATTAATATTTTTATATTCACAATCACAAATTACATATTCACAAAATTCATATTTTTACAGCCACATATTAAGCTTCAAGGATCAGGGCCCTACTAACCCTCTTGTATTGAACTGTATTGTTGCTGTATTGTCTCCCGTTATATTGTAATGCGCTGAGCAAACTGTTGGTGCCATATAAATCCTGTATAATAATAATAATAATTTACATCCCCTTAAATACAAGCTCCAATATATCAATATTAGAGATGAGCGAATCGAACCAGGCGAACCGGAATTCGATACGAATTTCAGAAAAATTTCGATTTCGGCGAATCCGAAATTTTGCCTACTTCGGGTGCGCGAATCGAAATTTTCCAGATCAGCCGGCAAAAGTGTCCCTGCAGAGAGCTCCGCTATTTCTGACATTTCTCTGACAGTTCCTTCACATGTACAGCGGTTGAAACATTGTATCTATTAGTTTCCATTTAGGATACAGATGTTTCAACCGCTGTACATGTGAAGAAGCTGTCAGAGAACTGTCAGAAATAGAGGAACTCTGCACATACACTTTTTGCCGGCTTGGAATTATTCTTATTTTCATCCTACTTCTTCTTCTTCTTCTTCTTCTTCTTCTTCATCCTCATCCTCATCCTCTTCTTCTTCTGAGGATGAGGATGAAGAAGAAGAAGAAGAAGAAGAAGAAGTAGGATGAAAATAAGATTAATTCCAAGCCGGCAAAAAGTGTATCTGCAGAGCTCCTCTAAGTGTATTTGCAGAATGTCATTTATGGAAAAAAATAGATACAATGTTTCAACCGCTGTATGGAGTGAATGTCCCAGAACTGTCAGAAATAGACAGAAACTGTCACAGAACTGTCCTTCTTCTCATCCTTCTCCTTCTTCTCATCCTTCTTCTCATCCTTCTTCTCATCCTTCTCCTTCTTCTCATCCTTCTCCTTCTTCTCATCCTTCTCCTTCTTCTCATCCTTCTTCTCATCCTTCTCCTTCTTCTCATCCTTCTCCTTCTTCTCATCCTTCTCCTTCTTCTCATCCTTCTCCTTCTCCTTCTTCTCATCCTTCTCCTTCTCCTTCTTCTCATCCTTCTCCTTCTCCTTCTTCTCATCCTTCTCCTTCTCCATCTTCTCATCCTTCTCCTTCTTCTCATCCTTCTCCTTCTGCTTCTCCTTCTCCTTCTCCTTCTTCTCATCCTTCTCCTTCTTCTCATCCTTCTCCTTCTTCTCATCCTTCTTCTCATCCTTCTCCTTCTTCTCATCCTTCTCCTTCTTCTCATCCTTCTCCTTCTCCTTCTTCTCATCCTTCTCCTTCTTCTCATCCTTCTCCTTCTCCTTCTTCTCATCCTTCTCCTTCTCCTTCTTCTCATCCTTCTCCTTCTTCTCATCCTTCTCCTTCTCCATCTTCTCATCCTTCTCCTTCTTCTCATCCTTCTCCTTCTGCTTCTCCTTCTCCTTCTCCTTCTTCTCATCCTTCTCCTTCTTCTCATCCTTCTCCTTCTTCTCATCCTTCTCCTTCTTCTCATCCTTCTCCTTCTTCTCATCCTTCTTCTCATCCTTCTCCTTCTTCTCATCCTTCTTCTCATCCTTCTCCTTCTTCTCATCCTTCTCCTTCTCCTTCTTCTCATCCTTCTCCTTCTTCTCATCCTTCTCCTTCTTCTCATCCTTCTCCTTCTTCTCATCCTTCTCCTTCTCCTTCTTCTCATCCTTCTCCTTCTCCTTCTTCTCATCCTTCTCCTTCTCCATCTTCTCATCCTTCTCCTTCTCCTTCTTCTCATCCTTCTCCTTCTTCTCATCCTTCTCCTTCTCCTTCTTCTCATCCTTCTCCTTCTCCTGCTTCTCATCCTTCTCCTTCTCCTTCCTCATCTCCAAGGGCATTTAAATTAAAGGTACAGTGTTCTGCACTAATTTAAAGGCTCTCTGAAGCCTAGAAACCCTTTTTATAAGTCATCTTCGTAGCGAATAAATTCGCATCGAATCGAATTTCTTCCTGGAATTCGCCGAATCAGCCGAATCGAATTTTTGAATACTTCGCTCATCTCTAATCAATATCAATATCACCTCTGCATATAAATGCAAATCAATTCTTCAAAAAAGTACATGAAATCTTTCATATAGCTTTCATATATATTTCATTTCATAAATAGTATAAGAAAATCAAAATAATGAAATGTAATCTATCCCCAAGTCTCCCAGTTCATTTATTTTAATATTAATATTTTTATATTTACAAATTTACACCCTTAAATACACCAATATATCCCAATAACTACATACTGTTCAATATTGTAAAGTGCAATATATTATTAATAAAATAAATTATAATAATTAAAACTAGTCCCTATTTATATTGTCCAACTAGCTCATGCCATTTCTCTTGGTGGGTTGGACTCAGTGGCGTCCCAGTTTATATTGTCCAACCAGCTCATGCTATTTCTCTTGGTGGGTTGGACTCAGTGGCGTACCGAGGCAGGTGCGGGGTGTGCGGTCCGCACCGGGTGACACCTACCGCACGGGTTGACACCGGACCCGCTTCACAAAAAGGTAAGTTGTAAAGCAAGCCGACGATCCCCGCAGGATGGATCTGATCCATCCTGCGGGGATCGTCGGCTTTCTTTACAACTAACCTTTTCTTGGAGCAGGTCTGGTGTCACCCCGTATAGGTTGCATGATGATGATCCTTGTCGGCATGCAACCTATACGGGGTGACACCGGACCCGCTCCAAGAAAAGGTAAGTAGTAAAGAAAGCCGACAATCCTCACAGGATGCATCGGATCTGCAGATTGAGCATAATGGATCGAAGTCCGAAAGAAAATATCAAATGCTTCTGATTCGAATCTGTCCGATTCAATCATATATTGAATATATGGAAATCTTCCAGAAAAACTGTAAACATCTTTTTGGATAGAGTTATGGCTGATAAAATACATTCATCGGCCACTTAATGAGGTCTACCTGTTCAATTGCTTGGTAACACAAATTACTGATCAGCCAATCACATAGCAGCAAATCAATGCATTTAGGCATCTAGATGTGGTGAAGATGACTTGCTGAAGTTCAAACCGAGCATCAGAATGGGGAAGAAAGGGGATTTAAGTGACTTTGAATGTGGCATGGTTGTTGGTGCCAGACGGGCTGGTCTGAGTATTTCAAAAACTGCTGATCTACTGGGATCTTCAGAGCACAACCATCTCTAGGGTTTACAGAGAATGGTCCAAAAAGGAGAAAATATCGAGTGAGTGGCAGTTGTTTAGAGGAAAATGCCTTGTTGAGGTCAGAGGTCAGAGGAGAATGGGCAGACAGGTTGCTGCGACATTCAGATGGTAGGGTCAGAATTTGCCGTAAAACAACATGAAAGCATGGATCCATCCTGCCTTGTTTCAATGGTTCAGGCTGGTGGTGATGGTGTGGTGGATCTATCCTGCTTTGTATCAATGGTTCAGGCTGGTGGTGGTGATGTCATGGTGTGGTTGATCCATCCTGCCCTGTATCAATAGTTCAGGCTGGTGGTGGTGGTGTCATGGAGTGGTGGATCCATCCTGCCTTGTATCAATGGTTCAGGCTGGTGGTGTCATGGTGTGGTGGATCCATCCTGCCTTGTATCAATGGTTCAGGCTGGTGGTGATGGTGTCATGGTGTGGTGGATCCACCCTGCCCTGTATCAATGATTCAGGCTGGTGGTGGTGGTGTCATGGTGTGGTGGATCCATCCTGCCTTGTATCAATGGTTCAGGCTGGTGGTGGTGGTGTTATGGTGTGGTGGATCCATCCTTACTTGTATCGATGGTTCAGGCTGGTGGTGGTGATGTCATAGTGTGGGGGATCCATCCTGCCTTGTATCGATGGTTCAGGCTGGTGGTGGTGGTGTCATGGTGTAGTGGATCCATCCTGCCTTGTATCGATGGTTCAGGCTGGTGGTAGTGGTGTCATGGTGTGGTGGATCCATCCTGACTTGTATCGATGGTTCAGGCTGGTGGTGGTGATGTCATGGTGTGGTGGATCCATCTTGACTTGTATCGATGGTTCAGGCTGGTGGTGGTGTCATGGTGTGGTGGATCCATCCTGCCTTGTATCAACGGCTCAGGCTTGTGGTGGTGGTGTCATGGTGTGGGGGAGATTTTCTTGGCACTAGCAAGGTGGACCTAACAAAGTGACCGGTGAGTGTACAGTATATTAGTAATGGTAACTCTCCAACACAAATTGATGTGCTTTTCCATGTGGCTTGCACTGCCACTATACATGTAGCTATAAAATAATATTCTGCTTAATTAATGAGACTACAGAATTGGCTGCGAAGAATACTTTTATATCATACTTGTACTTTTATTATATGTGTTTTTTTTAAACTGAAGTTATCATTACCTTCTAACAGGGCCAGCTGAGAGCTCCGTGGCTAATGGAAAGGTTTGCCCATCATGCCGATCTTTAACGCAGAGCTCATGTAATCAAGACACGAATATACAATGTACCGGCAATGAGCAAACCTGCCTGTTTGAAACCACCACAACATCAGGTATTACATTATTTCATGTTTGTATTTATTTACTTACCTTAAAGGATAAGTTCACTTTTTACAAAAAGATAAGAAATGCTCTTCTTTGTGCAGGTAAAAAAAATGTGCATTTACATTACAGTCTGTAAGGAATTCCACTCGCAATCAGCAGATCGCGGGTGCAATGCCTTGATCCCGAAAAACCTCAGTAAGTCGTCTGCCTGTATCTCATATGGTCAGGCAGTTACTGAATGGCAGGGAGAATCAATGGACTACGAGAGCGCTCACCAGCGCCCTCGCAGTCCATTGGGAAGTATAAACTGTCAGTCGCAATGGTAGTTCTACTAATTCACAAGAAACTGTGAATGAATGACTTGGCCATGTGGGCAGAGCCCCATAGGGCCATGTTTTTTTTTAAATTGTGACAGCGGGTGCAGGGACAGGATCCCTGGCCTGCTGTCACAGGGGGGATCAGAGGGGAGAGGAGGCAGGAGCTGTAACATGTTACATGTCCCACCAGCAGATTGTTGGTGCCATGCAGGTCTTCTGCAGACCTGTTGGTATACCTGCTTACCCGTACAGGATGTACGAGCAATCAAATATACTGACAGGATAATTCAATGAACTACCACGGCGCTCCACAGCGTCATGGTAGTTCATTGAGAACTATAAGTCGACAGCCACTAAGGCTCATTCATTCACAGAACACTGTGAATGAATGACGCGGCCATGTGGGCGGAACCCCGCACGACCGCACTGTTTTTAAATAGCGACAACTGGTATGGGGAACTTCTCCCCATACTGCTGTCACGGGGGGGATCAGGCAGCGGTTGCAGCAGTGGTAACATGTTACATGTTCCACCCTAGAAAAATAGGTGGAACATGTAACGTGTTCCAAAGGTGATCTTTCACTAAAAATGATTTGACATGAAAATACATACCTACCCTCACCAAAATTAGTCTATAACACTATCAATGCTGGGACAAGGCCAACTGTACACTCACTGTACACATTGAGGATTCGATTTGGGAAGTGCTCCTCTGCCAGATGAATTTGCTTGGAGTGATAGAGACATTCGAGGTTGCCATATTTGTTTTGGAAAAAAGCTTCTGTCCTCCAGCTGTAGTGCCCCTGTAGGCCTTGTATTTTTCCAATAATTGGTTGATGGTTGGTTTTTCAGGGGTTAACTGGGAAGCTTTGGTGTGCCTTCCCCTACATGTGTAATTTCCTGTCTTTTTGGAGATGATAAATGCAGGAAGAGGTCAGGCATGGTGGTCTGTCCATCTGTGGGAAGTGAGCAGTGAAGACCAAACGTGTAAAGATGTCTTCGGGAGTGGAGTGGGGTTACCCCGCAGCTGGACCCTGGCATGGGTCAGAGGACTGAGTTATCTATATTACTTTGTGGGAACACAAATGCACTAATGAACGGTATGCATACCACAGCACAGCACTTAAGAAAGTGAAGACAAAGTGTTCTGCACTTGGATGTTGCACTGAGTTAAAACCTGAACTGCTGGAAATGGGTAATGAACTGTCTATTAAAAATGCCTTGATTTACATAAAGTTACTGGTTGAGAGCTGTTCTCTGCTCTGATTCTTATGGAGGAGAATGTGAATCCACTTTTTGGGGGAATGAAGTGTGACCCTACAAGTTGACCATTTGGGTTGTGAAGTGAGTGGACAATTCGGAAGAGGGAACAGCCAACTCGAGAGAGGGGGTGGTGGTTGCCAGTGATGGAGTTTCATAGGTAGAATGGTATGATACAAAACAAAGATGATAATGTAATACTACCCCCTTATGAGTTGCTGAAGATTTGCGTCCCACTATAATCCTGCACAGCCAAACAACACACATTTCGTTCCAGCCTTGCACATCAAAGACAGTAAACAGTCTTTGAACTTGTTTTTTGGATTTTATTTAGGGGTAATACACTTGGACGGGGTTAAGGGATAGATGGGATGCCCAAGAAACTGTTAAGTGGAGGACAACCTGAAACTATGTAGACGTCCATTCTTTCGAAAGCTCTCCAGCCTCTCCTGGTGTACCACCCCAAACCCCAGATAGGTCTCCTCTATCCAGGTGTCTGGAGGAATCCCTCGACAAGGAGATTTAGAATCTGAACCTAAAGAACTGAAGCACAGTCCAGCTGGGGGGCCAGTCAGATTTCCCACCCAAATGCCCTTGCCCCTACTCCAGTGCACAGCTTGTAGAAGTACTCACTGTCCCTCTTCTGCAAGCTGCAGGTCCTACCAAGCTCCACATATGTTCCTCACTCTTCCTTGGGCCCCTTCCCAGGCTTCACACTCCAGCTCCTGCTCTCACATCTTCCTACCAAACTCGTCTGCCTCTGAGAAGGCTCACCTATGCTGAAAGGCTGTCCCAACTCCTTGCCAAGCCTCCTGTTTGGGGATTGGCTGGGGTCCCTTAAGCATACAGATCAGCCACTCCTCACCCCCGCCCACTGAGTTCTAGAGACTTCTCCAAGTCTCTAGATCAGGGGGGAGGCTTCAGAGAGCTAATCTGCAGAGCCTGTCAACCCTAACCCGAATTTGATTCCCCTCTAACTATTCTCCCTGGCTGCTATTCAGCCTTCTGACTTAAAAAAATAATTAGCTAGCTCTCCCTAGCTAACTAGGAAAGCACTACAATAAAAAACCTGGCTAAGGCTCAACCTCATTTATCCAAAAATGTGGTATGTGGTAACCCAAATCAAACAGAGGACAACTCAACACATACACATGTATAGAAAAACAATACTTTATTAATAATGCACCTAAAACATACAAGAAAAGACTACCTCATCCATAAAATCATAAATGGACAATTAGCAACAATAGCAGCTGGTGGAAAAATATTGTAAACACCCCCCTGAAATATGTAAACTGTAGAAAAATATTCTGAAAACAAAATACCCCAATAAGGGTCATAGTCCATGCATATATAAACCAAATGCCCTTGTATACAAGGAAAACACTCCGCCATCTGACAGCGGACCTCTTAGCAGAGTGGACAATTCATTCAGTGTCCATAAGAAAAGTCTCTAGGTAGAACCTCCATAAGACCTTACATACTGTATACACATCCCAAGGTGGGCTATGGCAAAAACAGATCTTTGTTACTGGAAGACTGTGGGAAGAGGTGCCTAGTGGTTGCCCGGATTTAACGTAGCATATCTCCATACAGCACGATGCTCTCCATACTTCCCAGATGGCAATTTAATCCTCATAAGCAAATTTTCCACAGAGATCAAACTGAATATTTTGTAGTTTATGGTTGTCAAGCCAAATAAGGGAGACACTAGCTCAGTAAACTGGAGGTATAAAGGGGGGGTGGTACCCCAAAAGCTGGTATTGTGAAGAGAAAACCAGATCTTAGGTTTTTTAAGCTCTGATTTTCCCTTCACAATACCAACTTTTGGGGTGCCTTCCCCCTTTATATCTCCACCAATATAAGAGACCATGGACCCATAGATACAAGTTTGTTCATTTTTGTCTCCAGGGAAAGACTTGACTTCTTAGATCCATGGGATGGCTAAGTATGACACTTTGCTGAGCTGGTGTCTCCTTTATTTGGTAACTATACGCTACATCATAATAAGTTTGATCTCTGTGGTAGACACTGTGAGAGGTTGGGGGCGCTGCAGGTGACTAAGGAAGGTTGTGGAGCATCATGGGAGTGGGTAGGCCCTGTGGGAGGTTAGACGATCTGCAGCTGGCTGGAAGCTCGGAAGGAAAGAGGATTTAGCCCAGCAGGAGACCATGACGTGGTGGTAAGAACCACCGCTCTAGAACGTTCCATTGTGGTTCTATTAACATCGACTTTCCAAACCCTGAAGAAGTGAGGGGCTTTTCCCCTGAAACACATTGGCTGTATTTGATGCTCTTAACCATTAAACATTTCAAATAGACCTTTAAGTGAAAGCTTTTACTAGACCAGCAATGGGCAAACTACGGCCCGGCGGACCTTTTAATCCGGCCCACGGAGCGTGATACTGTCAGGATGGCTGTCAGGATGTGTGTAGGCGAGGCAGCGTGACGAACGTGAGGGGAGCTAGGCTCCTCTCACAGTCCGCCCTGAAGACTGGAACGGCGCGGGAACACGGCGAGAGGAACGCGCGGAGCAAAGGTAAGTGAATTGACACAGGGGGGACTTAATATGGGGAATGAATTAATATGGGGAATGAATTACTATAGGGGGGATGAATTACTATGGGGGATGAATTACTATGGGGGATGAATTACTATATGGGGGATTAATTACTATGGGGGATGAATTACTATGGGGGATGAATTACTTTGGGGGATGAATTACTATGGGGGATGAATTACTATATGGGGGATGAATTACTATGGGGGATGAATTACTATGGGGGATGAATTACTATATGGGGGATGAATTACTATATGGGGGATGAATTACTATGGGGGATGAATTACTATGGGGGATGAATTACTATATGGGGGATGAATTACTATGGGGGATGAATTACTATGGGGGATGAATTACTATGGGGGATGAATTACTATATGGGGGATGAATTACTATGGGGGATGAATTACTATGGGGGATGAATTACTATATGGGGGATGAATTACTATGGGGGATGAATTACTATGGGGGATTAATTACTATGCTTACTATGGGGGAATATTACTATACTTACTATGGATGACACATACACATAATTCATCTACTCTTGGTCCGGCCCCCGGGTCCAATATATGAACCCATTGCGGCCCTCAAGTCAAAAAGTTTGCCCACCCCTGTACTAGACACTCTCCGATACACCTCCAAGTGATTTCTTCAGCGATAACTTTGTCGCTTTTAAATAGGTATAAGCCAGAACAAGGTCCACATACGCTATACCTCCATCATGGATCTGCTTCTTTGAAGGAAAACTCAATTTGCCATATAATTCATTCATCAGCAGCCTTAAAGGAAGGATTTGTTGAAATCCATAATGTAATTTGAAATATATACACGATGGCAGGAATTTGCACACGTGAGTGCTATAAAACTGATTTTGCTTGAAACGTGATTTGTTTGCTTTCTTCAGCTTCTAACAACAGTGCGATGGGTTGCGCTACTCCAAGCTTCTGTGATATCGCAGAATATTCCTATGCATCCAGTAGCTACAATGTTTCCATGGAATTTTCTTGTTTTCCTGCAACTAACAGCCATGCAACAGGTAAGAAAGAGTCTATTCCATTGTACTTGTGAATATTCAGGTCATTTCCCATGGCCAGAGAGCCCCGCTTGCTGCTTACAGCCTGCCATAAAAGCAAATGGCTGTACGTAGCTGCGCTCTTCTAAATGCTGATGCTTGGTTGCATCTGCGTTGGACTGAATACTGATGTATTTTCCCAGTGCAGAGGTTTCTCAGTTTAAGAATCTGGTTTTGAATTTTCAAGGGGACCTACACTATTTTTTTTCTGCTGTGGATTTCCTCTTAAAAGTCCTGAAGGGTCTGGTTATGGATATTTGTTGGGGATGCCTACATTTTGTTTCTATATTTATTTTTTTTATTTCAGGTACTTACCGGTATATAGCGCCATCAATTTACGCAGCATTTTACATATATATTGCACATTCACATCAATCACTGACCCTCAAGGGGTGTACAATCTAAGGTCCCTAACCCTCAAGGGGCGTACAGTCTAAGGTCCCTAACCCTCAAGGGGCGTACAGTCTAAGGTCCCTAACCCTCAAGGGGCGTACAGTCTAAGGTCCCTAACCCTCAAGGGGCATACAATCTAAGGTCCCTAACTCACATTCATACATACACATACTAGGGACAATTTAGACAGGAGCCAATAGACCTTCCCAGCAACAATAGACCACCATGCAAACATAGATCTCCTCCAGTGACAATAGATCCCCCAGAAGCCAGCATCAATAGACCTGCCAGCACACCCCAGCATCCCTTGGCATGATATACATTAGGTGCTGGAGGTGTTCCCCTGCGTTCCAGCTGAAAAAAAGCCCTGGCTTTAGGATAGAGTGCAGTAAAAGTGTCATTTAGGGCTCTTTCAGATGTATAGTCAGGAGTCAGTTGTGGTGCCATGGTTTGGCCTTTTCACACTAAACCAGGTGATAAGGAGATGACATATCATCTCCCAGCCATCTGTCAACTGCCTCTTGTAAAGTTATTTACCACAAAGCACTTTTTAGAGGGGGCAGAAAGGGCTGCCACCGATGTGAATGAACCTTCACCCTTGGTTCATTAGTGCAGGCCTGCTTTTGTGCAAGCACAGTAGCTCATTCATTTGAACGGGCTGCACACATTTTGAAGCAGGGAAAAGGTGAAAGCAGGACCCTGCACTATATCTGGTCTTCCAGGACCCTGCACTCACTATATCTGGTCTTCCAGGACCCTGTATTCACTATATCTGGTCTCCCTGGACCCTGCATTCACTAGATTCCGGTCTCCCCGGACCCCGCATTCACTATATCCGGTCTCCCTGGACCCTGCATTCTCTATATCTGCTCTCCCTGGACCTTGCATTCACTATATCTGGTCTCCCCGGACCCTGCATTCACTATATCCGGTCTCCCCGGACCCTGCATTCACTGTATCTGGTCTTCCAGGACCCTGCATTCACTATATCTGGTCTCCCCGGACCCTGCATTCACTATATCTGGTCTTCCAGGACCCTGCATTCACTATATCTGGCCTCCCAGGAGCCTGCATTCACTATATCTGGTCTCCCCGGATCATGCATTCACTATATCCGGTCTCCCTGGACCCTGCATTCACTATATCCGCTCTCCCCGGACCCTGCATTCACTATATCTGGACTTCCAGGAACCTGCATTCACTATATCTGGTCTCCCTGGACCCTGCATTCACTATATCTGGTCTCCCCGGACCCTGCATTCACTAGATTCCGGTCTCCCCGGACCCTGAATTCACTATATCCGCTCTCCCTGGACCCTGCATTCACTATATCCGGTCTCCCTGGACCTTGCATTCACTATATCTGGTCTCCCCGGACCCTGCATTCACTATATCCGGTCTCCCCGGACCCTGCATTCACTATATCCGGCCTCCCCAGACCCTGCATTCACTATATTTGGTCTCCCCGGACCCTGCATTCACTATATCTGGTCTCGCCGGACCCTGCATTCACTATATCTGGTCTCCCAGGACCCTGCATTCAGTATATCCTGTCTCCCCGGACCCTGCATTCACTATATCTGGTCTCTCCGGACCCGGCATTCACTATATTCGGTCTTCCTGGACCCTGCATTCACTATATCCGCTCTCCCCGGACCCTGCATTCACTATATCTGCTCTCCCCGGACCCTGCATTCACTATATCTGGTCTCCCCAGACCCTGCATTCACTGTATCCTGTTTCCCCTGACCCTACATTCACTATATCTGGTCTCCCAGGACCCTGCATTCACTATATCCTGTTTCCCCGGACCCTACATTCACTATATATGGTCTCCCAGGACCCTGCATTCACTATTCCCTTTTTCCCAGGACCCTGCATTCACTATATTCGGTTTCCCCGGATCCTACATTCACCATTTCTGGTCTCCCGGGACTCTGCATTCACTAAATCCGTTTTCTCCGGACCCTACATTCACTAAATCTGGTCTCCTGGACCCTGCATTCCCTATATCCGGTCTCCCCAGATTTAATTTGCGGCATAGAATGTATACAGTGGACCCCAGACCCCTGAATGGTGAAGACACCCAGATTGGTGAAAAGACCACTGGGGAAGAAAGAACCGCACCTGGATAATCTTACATTTGTGGAAATGTCCTATTTGAACTGGATCACAGTTGGAAGGTGAGAGTGCTGTTTGCACTGTAGTGGTGGAGCACACGTGGATTGGTGCTCAGAGATTGGTCACTAAGAAGAATTTATAGTTATTATTCACCAGTGTGCTCATTTGAAGTGGACACAATACTAATAAACATTAACATAAGGACAATTTTCCATATGATTTATTATTTATAAGACACAAGCACCAGGTTCCGGCGGGCCGCGGCTGACAGGATTCCGCGCATGCGCAGTAGGAGCCGCGGGCGTGCCTTGGGCGGCCAATGACAGCCCGGGGGCGCGTCCTGGGCGGCCAATGACAGTGCAGGGCGCAATATTTAAAGATGCCCTGCACTGTCACAAGTTGCCGCAAGGTCTGACCTGTTACCTGAGTTTCCTGTGCCCTGTGATTGTTCACCCGGATTGTTTGAGCTCTCTGCCTGCTCCTGCTCTGACCCGGATTGTTTGACCTCTCTGCCTGCTCCTGCTCTGACCCGGATTGTTTGACTACGCTACCTTCTCCTGAGTTTGACCCGGATTGCCCCTGACTACGCTGCCTTCTCCTATCCCGACCCCGGCTTGTTTGACCATTCTGCGGACTGACTATGACTGTGACCTGACCACTCTCTGCCTGCCGTCTCTGTACCTCGCCATCCCCCATGGTGACAACCGCCTGTTTATCCTGCCTGGTCCTGCAGGCCTCCTCACATCTGGCTCTCTTCTGGTTTACACTCATCCCCGGAGGTTCCCTCTGCCACTGGTGGCATTGCTCGGAGGTCGTGACCTGGTCCTGGTTCTGCTCCAAGTCCATCCCCACCATCAGGGGCCCTGGTGAAAACGCAGACCGGGACTTAGACTCCACGCTCCGGGTGATTCCGTCTAGTGGGCTGCCAGAGGCACCACCTGGCGGATCCGTAACATATATGCACGGTATGAGATATATAATTTTTTAGTGTGTTTTTGTTTAATGAAAATTTGGTCAGCGTGACAATAGTTACACGTATTTAATCTGTATGTATGCGGGAACACATATGGGTGTCAGCAGCCACTAATAGGGATATAGCAATTTGGTCACTTGTTTCACTGCAGTTTTTTAATAAAAGATTACCTGCTGAGGAGGAGTTAAATTTAGTTAGAAACACGAATAATTTTAGGTATTAAATATGCATTCATATATAAGAATAAACCCTGAAGAAGTGACATGGTTGAGACATAGCGCGTAGGGCGCAGACAGGTGACGTCATCACGCCAGATCCAGTTTATTGTGAGATAAGCCTATGCAATTTTTATATGTGAGTGCATATTTAATAAATGTTGCTGCAATACTTTAATACTACACTCTGGGAGTGTGTTATCGATTTTAATTTGGGGCATAGAGTGTATAAAGTGGACCCCAGACCCCTTAATGGTCAAGACAACCCAGATTGGTAGAAAGACCACTGGGGAAGAAAGAACGGGACCTGGATAAATTGACGTTGGTGTAAGTGTCCTATTTGAAGTGGATGACAGTTGGAAGGTGAGAGTACTGCTATACAGGATACTAGACACTCCCAGGATCCCTCACACTCTCCGTCGCCAATTTATCATCTACAAGCAACGTCAATGTCACCGGACGTTGGGCATTTAAAGTGGCGTCAAAAGAAGACATCAATGGAGATATAGGTGAGGATCCACTACATTTACCCCTGTGGTAATAAAAAAAAATATTATCTGACCAGACCTCATATAACTATTTTCAACATAAAGTTGTTTTATTATTATTATTATTTTTTTCTGTGAACATACAGAGTTTACTTTAAGTTACTTTTGGTATGGGGTTTACATTTCCCCACATGGAAGAAAAATATATTTGAAATATATTTTTAAAATATTCTTCCCAAATATATTGGCATATAGTTGAAATACTACAATTTTGGCCATAGTCAATACATTTAAAAAAATAATAATAAATATATATATGTGTATGTTGAAATACTTTTTTTATTTATTAAAAAATATGTTAAAAATATTTTTAAAAATACACTTTCAAATATATATTTCAATATATATATATATATATATATATATATATACTGCATGTTGAAATGCGTTTTTATATATTACAAAATATCTGAAAAATATTTTTACAAATATATTTTTTAAAATATATTCTTCAGATTTTTTTTTTTTTTTTACAAAGTTTTTATTTATTAAGAAATAGGCGGCAAAAATAGCGTAGCAGCATAAGATATAACATGCAACAGAAAAAAAGGGCACATCTGTAATATTCTTTCCAATAAGGTACAGTTATGTAGCACTTAAAAGTTAAGTACGTGAGCAAGGTAGGCAGAAAGGTAGGCAGAGTAATAAGGCCACCAACAGAAAGACACCATCAATTGAATCATGAATATTCATTGGTCAGATAGTGAATGTCTATAAGTTTTCCAAACATCCCATTTTTTTGTTAAATAAGTGCATCCTATCCAGTAACGTATAGTGAATACGCTCCATGAGCATCACCGCATCGACTCTTTGTAAAACTGAGGCCAATGGTACTGTGGGTGACCTCCAATGAAGGGCAATGGCCCATAGGGCTGACACACTGATGGTGTGAATCAGCCTCAGTCCGTATTCCCGAGATATGGGCTCCCAGTAGGCAAGTCTGCATAGACAATCTTATATTAAAAAAAAATCTGAAGAATTTATTTTAAAAAATACATATTAAAAATTATATATTTTTTAAACATATTCTTCAGACTTTTTTTTTATATATAAAAAAGGTCATTTAACATATATTTTTACATATTTGTAAATGCATTCCAAAAATGTAGATTTTTATTTTAAAAGACATACAGTATATTTGAAATATATCTTTCATATATTTTGTAATAAAAACGCATTTCAACATGCGGTATATATATATATATATATATATATATATATATAAATATATTGAATATGGCCAAAATTGTAGCATTTCAAATATATATCAATATTTTTGGGAAGAATATTTTAAAACTATATTTCAAATATATTTTTCTTCCATGTGGGTTTTTCAGTTAAAATGAGACAAATAGCCATTGTTTGCTTTGCCACCAAAATGATTATAGTCATCGTCATATCACATTCTAAAGAAAATTCAATTAGCGTTCAAAAGTCTATCTGCAAAATATTCTCAGAGGACATGTTGTGTGTCTTTCTTGATCCTTGCCCATTTTACCAAAACCAGAAAGGAATAGGTGGGTCAGAAGATGGACAAATGTTGAGGTACGGTTTTTTCTTTCTAGATGATTCTACAGAAAATGAAATTTCCACCGACATTCCCTGGACAACGACAAATGGACCCTTCACTACACACACCACAACTTTTACCACTCCTTTCATATTGTCTTCAGGTAACACAACTTTGTAAACGACTTTTATAGTATCATAAACTAGGCATGGTGGGATCCTGAGATCTTCTCAGGGACAGAAGATCTGCAATGAATACCACTCTTCAGCTGCTCCAATAGATTCTGGGCAACGGTCTCCACCTAGGCGGGAGGCTGAGGCTAGACTATCATGTTGGCACATTTATTCTTCTTAATCAATGGATATAATTTAGATACAGTATATTCTTGGATGGAGAAGTAAGTTATGATTCTTGTTTCAATCATATCTTCTCCACCTATATGGATATTATCGGTCCAAAGATAAATGATGGAGGTGCTCCAATAATATTTCCTTCCAAAGACTCCTTTATGAGAGGCTAGAGTATTATTTTAGCTCATTTATGCTTCTAAGTTCATGAATATAGTGTAGATATCTTCTTGGATGGAGAAGTAAGTAATGTTTCTTCTTCCGGTCATATCTGCTCAATCCATATGGATCTGCGATTGATAATATTGGTCCAAAGATAAATGATGGAGGTGCTCCAATAATTTTTCCTTCCAGAGACAGTCTCCTCCTTTACGGGAGGCTAGAGTATTATTTTAGCACATTTATGCTTCTATGCTTCTATTCTAGTGTAGATAACTTCTTAGATGGAGAAATAAGTTATGATTCTTCTTTTGATCAGATCTTCTCCACCCATACGGATGTCCAATTGATATTATCGGTCCAAAGATAAATGATGGATGTGCTCCAATAATATTTCCTTCCAGAGAGTCTGCTCCTTTACGGGAGGCTAGAGTATTATTTTAGCTCATTTATGCTTCTAAGTTCATGAATATAGTGTAGATATCTTCTTGGATGGAGAATTAAGTTATGATTCTTTTATCAATCAGATCTTCTCTACCCATACGGATCTGCGATTGATATCGGTCCAAACATGCTGTAAATGATGGAGGTGCTCTAATAATATCTCCTTCCAGAGACAGTCTCCTCCTTTATGGGAGGCTAGAGTATTTTTTTTTTGCTTATTTATGCTTCTAAGGTCATGACTATAGTGTAGATATCTTCTTGGAAAGTTATAATTCTTCTTTCAATCAGATCTTCTCTACCCATACGGATCTGCGATTGATACTATCTGTCAAAAGGTAGATGATGGAGGATCTCCAACAATATATTCTTTCAGAGGCATCCCACTATTTGGGAGCATTTACTTCCATATCTTTGTGAGTATATTGTCTAAACAAAATCTCTTTCTGCAAACATTTTCAATTTTCAAACAACCGCAATTTCAAAATGAGATTTAATCCTTGCAAATTCTCTTCTTAGATCTTACACCCAGTTCCCATTTTTAGATAATTAGGTATTATTCCTCAACAATGGGTACATCTGGCTAAAACCGTTTTCATCTCAACTTACTACTTCACAGGTGAATAATAACGGTCTGTTATCATTTGTCTCACCAATCAATCAATACGTACCTCAAGCTCTTCCTATTGCACTTGGAAACCCGTTCCTGGCCATCTTCTGGTCTGATGTAGACAATAGCTTGGCGGGGGATATATATTACCGTCAGAGCAACGATCCTGCACTTCTCTTCCGGGCCACCTCCGATATCAGGACTTACTTCCATGCCGTGGATTTCACAGCTCAGTGGGTGTTTGTAACCACGTGGCACCGGGTTGCCTATTATGGATCTTCAACACACAAGGTGAAGATACTATAATGATGAGGTTTTTTTTTATAAAATGCAACAACGGCTCATTTCAAATCTTAAATATGTTTTTTTTGGATGATTAATCTTGAAAAATCAATTTCTGTAAATACAGGTGAACACATTTCAGGCCGTCCTGATCACCGATGGTACTCAAACATTCCTTCTGTACAATTATGGAGATCTTCAGTGGCCGAGTATTTCTGTGAATGGTTCCTCCAGGGATGGACCTTTGGCATTGGTGAGCTGGTTGCTTTATTTCTGAATAACAAGTTTAACAATTCACTGAGGGCTTCCAAAGGAGTATCATTTCATGAGCTAAGCACTGTAAAGAAAGACATTTAGAAACTGTGATCACATGGCTTTGTTTATCACCGAAGCAGCTGTTGACCATGTTAGCTATGACATGGTGATCAATTGTTGCGTTGATAAACAAAGCCATGTAATTGATCCGTTGCTTTGTTTATAAACCTTTTATGCATAAATTAGATGGGTATAAAAAAAAAGGCCTTGACATGTTTAACACGCAAATTGCTTAGACCTTATGACTGAGCACATTGGGTGTGTGGAGCGCATCAAGCCTACCTACATGAAAGAAAAATACATGGAAAAATACATGGAAGAAAAGTATATTTTAAAAATATTCTTCCCAAATATAATGACATACTGTATATTTGAAATACTACAATTTTGGCCGTATTCAATATATTTAAATTTTTATATATATATATATATATGACTGTATGTCGAAATACATTTTTTACATATTAAAAAATATGAAAAATATTTCTAAATATTCAAATGTATGCATTTGAAAATACATTTAATCTACATTTTTGGAATGCATTAACAAATAAATGTAAAAAAAAATATGTTAAAATGACTTTTTTTAATGTTTAATGAATGATATATTTTAAAAAAATATATTTTTAAATATATGACTTTAGAAAATACATTGAAATTTACATTTTTTAGAATACATGTTCAAATATATTAGCGTAGGCCAATATTTTGTAAATATGTCGCATACAGTTGCAAGAAAAAGTATGTGAACCCCTTGGGATTACGTGGAGTTTTGCATGAATTGGGCATAAAATGAGCTCTGAACGTCATCTAAGTCACAACAATAGGAGAACACAGTCTGCTGAACATAATACTACACAAACATTAGATGTTGCCATGGTTTAATTGCACATAACATGTAAACATTCACAGTGCAGGGAGGAAAAAGTATGTGAACCTTTGGACTTAATAACTGGTTGACCCACCTTTGGCAGCAATAACCTCAACCAAACGTTTCCTGTAGTTGCAGATCAGACCTGCACAACGATCAGAGCACATTTTATGCCCAATTCATGCAAAACTCCACGTAATCCCAAGGGGTTTACATACTTTTTCTTGCAACTGTATATGATTTTTTTTCTAAATATATTGGAAATATATTTCTCTTCCATGTGGGTAATAGCCTTTATACCCATCTACTTTTCACCTGCTTTCAATAATAAACTTTAGACCAGCAGTCTAAAATGCATATAGCAGTTTGTATGCAGAGTCATACAAACAGTATTCAACATACAGTAAATATATATATATATTTATAGTTATTTATTTTTGTATCATAAATATTTTAAATATATTGAATATGGCCAAAATCGTAGCATTTCAAATATTACTATTATTATACAGGATTTATATAGCGCCAACAGTTTGCTCAGCGCTTATAGGTCAATATATTTGGGAAGAATATTTTTAAAATATATTTCAAATATATTTTTTTTCCATATGGGTTGTTAGGCCATTTGGGTACGAGAACAGTTGAAATGAATAGTTAAATTTTGAAGAGCACAAATTGTTCCTCCTATTGGTGGTGCAAACAAGGACAGTTGCTCCTTATAAGGAGATTGAGGGTAAATACTGACTAAACAAATATTTCTGACTCTAGTTTTTTCTTCTGTAGAACTAAATTGGGTTCGAAGGACCAGAGTTATGGCTGTGCCTTGACATTATTTGAACATTGGTACCATGAAGGCATCTTGCAATGTGTTCTTTTTAATTTGTATTTTATTTTCATACTTGGGTAACCATAGCCAACTCTGTAAAAATGTTCTTGAACCTCATAGGCTGGGCTGAACAGTGGCTACAATACAGGCCACTACACACTCCCAGGATCCCTCACAATCTCCGTCACCGATTTATCATCTACAAGCAACGTCAATGTAACCGGCCGTCGGGCGTTTAAAGTGGACCAACTACATCCAGAAGACGTCAATGGAGCTATAGGTGAGGATTCACTGTGTTTAATCCTTTGGCATTACAAGAAATATTAACTAATCAAATATCTTCATAAATTTAGGCCAAAATGTATTCTGCTACATATTTTTGGTAAAAAAAATCCCAATAAGCGTATATATTGATTCATTTGTGCAAACTATGGGACATAAACTGGAATTTTTTTAATTTTTTGTATACTGGTAAAGGCGGCGATAAGCGACTTATATCAGATTTTTACACTAACTGACACTTTGTGGGAACCAGTGACACTAATACGGTGATCAGTGCTAAAAATATACACTGATCACTGTACTAATGACACCGGGTTAACATCTAGGGTGATCAAAGGGTTAACTGTGTCCCTAGCTATGCGCTTGGTATGCACTAGATGGCGCCGGTGCAAGAGGAAGTGATGGATTGCGTTCCCAGCTCTGCAGGGACACATGATGGATCACTTTCTTCTGTCACAACACAGCTGTATCTGTGGAAGCTTAGGCACAGCTGTGTTCTTCTTCCCTGACCAATTATCTCTGCGGGTACCAGCGAAAATCTGTTCACCTGAACTCGCAGACCGGCTTCTGCTGTGACATGTAGCTCAGCCATCAAAGTAATTACAGTGTGTTTGCAAAATATTCCCATATAAATGTAGTGTGTCTGTTTTGAACCTTGATCATTTTATCAAAACCAGAATGAGAAGGAGGGTTGGGACTCTTAGGAGGCCTCCATACATTTTTAGTTTTCTTTTTTCGTTCTAGACAATTTTACTGAAAATGAAAAATCAACGGACGCGCCATCAACCACTACACCTGGACCCTTCACCACACTCTCCACTACTATCACCTCTCCTTTTGTACTGTCTTCAGGTAACAAAAATTCACAACAACTTTTTTAAAGTAGAATAAACTAGGCATGAGGAACTCTGAAATGTTCCTATGTGATCTATGATGAACATTGCTGTCAGGACCCAGGTCTGAACCTACGACCTCAGCCATGTCTGGAGATGTCTGTCCTTGCTGAGCCACCTGGGATGCTGGACAGCTGCCTGTCTGGATTTTTATGCCTTGTCTCTTGTTTTTTGGTGAACCTTGAACTCTTTGCTCCTTCAATGAACTTTCTGACTCAAGTCATATCTCGGCACGTCTTGTTTGCCCAATTATTGTGCTCTCAGCAGTGATGTCTCGGCACATCTTATTTGCCCAATTATTGTGCTTTCTCCAGTCATGTCTTGGCACATCTTGTTTCCCAATTATTGTGCGCTCTCCAGCCAACATCTGTTCTTGTCACTCTTGCTGCCATCCTGCCATCCACATCTCTGCTACCACTCGTTACTGATCTTTTCTTGCACTCCATTGACAACCTCACCTGAGCCATTTACCGCACGCACTACTCACCTCTCCTTTTGTACCGTCATCAGGTAACAGAAATTCACATACAACTTTTTAAAAGTAGTATAAACTAGGCATGAGGAAGTCTGAGATGTTCCTAAGTGATCTATGATGAATTTTACTGTCAGGACCCAGGTCTGAACCTGTGACCTCTGTCATGTCTGAGGATGTCTCTACTTGCTGAGCCACCAGAGATGCTGGACAGCTGCCTGTCTGATTTTTTGGATTTTCTTGCCTTGTCTCTTGTTTTTTGGTGAACCTTGAATTCTTTGCTCCTCTGATTCAAGTCATGTCTCGGCACGTTTTGTTTGCTCAATTATTGTGCGCTCTTCAGCCAGCATCTGTTCTTGGCACTCTTGCTGCCGTCCATATCTCTGCTACCACTTGTTACCAATCTTTTCTTGCACTCCATTGACAACTGCACCAGATCCATTTACCACACGTACTACTACTATCACCTCTCCGTTTGTACCGTCTTCACGTAACAAAAATTCTCAAACAACTTTTTAAAAGTAATATAAACTAGGCATGAGGAACTCTGAGATGTTCCTAAATCATCTATGATGAATGTTACTGTCAGGCCCCTGGTCTGAACTTGCGATCTCTAGGGATGTCTCTTCTTGCTGAGCCACCTGAGATGCTGGACAGCTGCCTGTCTGATTGTTTGGATTTTCTTGCCTTGTCTCTTGTTTTTTGGTGAACCTTGAACTCTTTGCTCCTCCAATGAACTTTCTGACTCAAGTCATGTTTCGGCACGGCTTGTTTACCCAATTATTGTGCTCTCTCCAGCCAACATCTGTTCTTGTCACTCTTGCTGCCATCCACATCTCTGCTACCACTCGTTACCGACCTTTGGCTTGTTACTTGACTATGCTTCTGCTTGATCCCAACCTGCGACCATGTGTTAATAACCTTTGGCTTGTTTACAGACTACGCTCCTGCTTGATCCCTATCTGTTAAACCTGCTTGCTCACCTCCTGGTGGAGCGAATCTGAGGACCACAACTTGGTACTAACACACAGCAAAACCCATCTCCACCATCAGGAGCTCTGGTCAACACCGGTTAGTGCTTAGACTCCTCACCACGGGTGACCCTGCGTCATCCACCAGGGTGGCCTGCTGCTGCACTTATCCAGCTGGTTGGTGGGAACTGATCTACTGCTATAGCTACTGATCTCCGAGCCTGACCCCTGACCATGACACTTACCCTTCAGCTGCTTCAATAGATTCTATGAATTTTCCCAGTCCTGAGATTCTATAAATCTCAGGACTGGATGGACATATTTTAAAACCCTTCAAAATCAGCTCCCCTTTATGCATTTTATCTGTGTATTTAGCTGTTTGTCTGGAGATCGTTTTCTAAATGAAAGTATAAAATGAGACAATGATGTTTCTGACTCAATATTTTGATCTTGGCTTTAGATCTTCTTTACCCCTATGGATCCGCTATTGACACTGTCAATGCAAAGCTAGATGATGGAGGATCTCCAATGATAATATCTTCTAGACAAATCCCACTTTTTGGAAGAGCTTTCTCTTATCTTTATGTAAGCATCATGCTTGATTTTTTTTTTTATACATTCAGAATATTTTGAACTTAATTTCTAAAGCACGCTTATAAAAATAAAAAATAAAAGTGCTCTCAACATTTTGAATGGAGGCTGTTATATTATATACTGTATATTGCTGTGGTTGAAAAACATTTTTTTCTCATTTTTCTCATGCACAGGTGAATAATAATGGCCTGTTATCATTTGCATTACCGATCAGTCAATTTACACCACAAGCTCTTCCTGTTGAAATTGGAAATCCGTTCCTGGCTGTCTTCTGGTCTGATGTAGATAATATATTGGCGGGGGATATATATTACCGTGAGAGCACCGATCCCTCTCTTCTGTCCCGGGCCACCTCCGATATCAGGACTTACTTTGATGCCATGAATTTCACAGCTCAGTGGGTGTTTGTAGCCACATGGCACCGAGTTGCGTATTATAGTGAAGAAATACTAAACAAGGTGAAGAAGAAGACATACAATCACTGGCCACTTTATTAGGTCCACCTTGCTAATGCCAAGAAAATCTTCCCCACACCATTACACCACCGTCAGCATGAAGCATTGATACAAAGAACCAGCAAACACAAATGCTCCTGCGCTTGGGGATGGACTCGATGCTACAATCACATTAAGAATGTCCTGGAACATGCACACCTTGCTGCCTTCAACAGACCTGGGAAATCCAAATATACTGAATGAGGAAAGAACAAACAGAGGGCGCACAGGCCTAGTGCATTACCATAAAAAATGTTTAATAAGAAATAAAATAGGTGTTGTACTCACAAACGACAATAAAGTCAACGCACGTCATAAAAGAACAGCTGGGTCAACACCGCGCTGAGTAACAGTCCGCAATAGGGAGTGTAGACATCCAATAGGCTGACGCATTTCGAGGACTTCTTCAGAGCCCAAAGACAGGATGGATCCATGCGTTCATGTTGATTATGCCAAATTCCAACCCTACCATCTCAATGTCACAGCAACCAGTCTGCCCATTCTCTTCTGACCTCTGACATCAACAAGGCTTTTTCCTCCACACAACTGCCGCTCACTGGATATTTTCTCTTTTTCAGACCATTCTCTGGAAACCCTAGAGATGGTTGTGCAGAAAAATCTCAGTAGATCAGCAGTTTTTGAAATACTCAGACCAGCCTGTCTGGCACCAACAACCATGCCACCTTAAATCCCTTTTCTTCTCCATTCTGATGCTCAGTTTGAACTTCAGCAAGTACTCTTTAGCACGTCTAGATGCCTAAATGCATTGCGTTGCTGCCATGTGATTGGCTGATTAGCAATTTGTATTACCAAGCAATTGAAAAGGTGGACCTAATAAAGTGACTTTTTTTTTCTAAATAGCTACAACAGCTGATTTGTTTCACCCTTGTTGATGTTCATCTGAACCTTGATGTGCTGTTTAGATTTTTAGAACCTAAATGATTATTTTCTGTATCTGCAGGTGAACACATTTCAGGCTGTCCTAAGCACCGATGGCTTTCAGACCTTCCTTCTGTACAATTATGATGACATTCAGTGGCCAAGTACACAAGGAAATGGTTCCTTCCAGGAGGGACGTGCAGCACTGGTGAGTTTTAATTCTTAATAATTAAACAAAAAATTCTTCAATGAGAACATTTAGAAAAGACACAATAAAATGCTTGAACGCAGTTGAGTAATTTTCCTTTGGCAGCAGAAACTAGTACCAGGTTCTTACTATGATGGACATTTGGCAATGGTGAGAACATCATCAGTCTGTGAATTCAATTTTTAAATTTGTAATGATTAAAAGAAATATTTCCTTGCTGAGAGCATTAAGGAAAGACACAATAAAATGTGTATAGGGCATAGGAGGAGCTAAATACCCTCCCAACATCCAGCATCAGGTGGAAACTAATTACTGGGATCTGCTGGCTGCTGGCAGACACCCACTGGTGGCACCAGAACTACAACATCTTCACAGTGAGAGCTGTGAGAAAGTGGAATAGACTTCCTCAAGAGTTGTTTCTGGCCAGCTCAGTGGATTGCTGTAGGAAAGTCCTGGATTCTTTCTGAGATACTCAGAATATAACTGAATATAGCATTTATAGGTAAAGTTGATCCAGGGAATATGTGATTGTCTCTCAGGGGGTCAGGAAGGAATTTTTTCCCCTGCAGGAGCAAATTGGATCTTGCTTTCCTGGGGGTTTTTTTGCCTGCCTCTGGATCAACTGTGGGTGTAGGATTATAACTTTTTTTTTTTTAATGGGTTGAACTGTATGGACTTTTTTTTTCAACCAGACTAACTATGTAACTATATACAACCTTCCACTCTGGGCAGCAAAGTGCTACCAGCAGGTGATCCAGGTCCTGACAATTTAAGATGACACTGCACAGAGTGCAGGACAGAGGGCTGTACTAGATTTCTGGCAGGATCAACTGATTTTTTTATACTTATCGAACAGATAAAACAAAGCACTTTTAATGAGTAATTTAACAGACCAAAAAGGAGCAAATAACAGATGTCCATTGTTAGAGCATACAGATACTTTAAACAGATAAGTGAATGACTGAGAGGAGTGACTTCTTCCTTATTGGATAGCATCCTCTGATATTTCAATCAGACAAATAAAGCCAAAAGGCAGGCAGTGTGCTGTCTCATTAGTTGGCCCACGGTGCTCTGGGATTTGTCTCATATAGTCCTAGTGCCTTGTGTGCCAGTAAAGCAAAGTTAAAATTACTTTTTTTGAAGCTCACTAATTATTTTACCTTATCTTTTCTTTTTAGGTTTAGGAGTAGGAAGGACTTAGAACATGGAATAGTTTTTGCTGTAAATGTCCTGCTGGGGAGATCCTGGAGATGCAATAGAAATCTCTCCAACATGAGGGATATTCTCATCTTAGAAAGTTGCCACTAGAGCAGGGGTGGGCAAACTTTTTGACTTGAGGGCCGCAATGGGTTCATATATTGGACCCGGGGGCCGGACCAAGAGTAGATGAATGATGTGTATGTGTCATCCATAGTAAGTATAGTAATATTCCCCCATAGTAAGCATAGTAATTAATCCCCCATATAGTAATTCATCCCCCATAGTAATTCATCCCCCATATAGTAATTCATCCCCCATAGTAATTCATCCCCCATATAGTAATTCATCCCCCATAGTAATTCATCCCCCATATAGTAATTCATCCCCCATAGTAATTCATCCCCCATATAGTAATTCATCCCCCATAGTAATTCATCCCCCATATAGTAATTCATCCCCCATATAGTAATTCATCCCCCATAGTAATTCATCCCCCATAGTAATTCATCCCCCATATAGTAATTCACCCCCCATATAGTAATTCATCCCCCATAGAGTAATTCATCCCCCATATAGTAATTCACCCCCCATATAGTAATTCATCCCCCATAGTAATTCATCCCCCATATAGTAATTCATCCCCCATATAGTAATTCATCCACCATAGTAATTCATCCCCCATATAGAAATTAATCCCCCATATAGTAATTCATCCCCCATATAGTAATTCATCCCCCATAGTAATTCATCCCCCATATAGTAATTCATCCCCCCTATAGTAATTCATTCCCCATATTAATTCATTCCCCATATTAATTCATCCCCCATATTAAGTCCCCAAGTCCCCCCTGTGTCAATTCACTTACCTTTGCTCCGCGCGTTCCTCTCGCCGTGTTCCCGCGCCGTTCCGGTGTAGCATGAAAATCTGTCTCCTATGAGGATCTGCCCCCCTCGATGTATCTGCGCATGTGCCAGTTTCAGGCATTAGCAGCCGATCGGCGATCTCCGGCACATGCGCAGATACGTCGAGGGGGACAGATCCTCATAGGAGACAGATTTTCATGCTACACCAGTCTTCAGGGCGGACTGTGAGAGGAGCCTAGCGGGAGCCTAGCTCCGCGGGCCGGATTAAAAGGTCCGCCGGGCCGTATACGGCCCGCGGGCCGTAGTTTGTCCATTGCTGCACTAGAGCATGTGTCCCCATTGAAAGATTTTCCACACACTTCTTGTTATAATATAATGTGTCCTTTTGTTTCACAGGCTGGACTGAACAGTGGATATGACACAGGATACTACACACTGCCAGGATCCCTTTCATTAGGCATTGCCAATTTAGCCAACACAAGTAACGTCAACTTTACTGGACGCTGGGCATTTAAGGTGGACCAACTACATCCCGAAGATGCCAGTGGAACTATTGGTAAGGGGTAAATTCTGCTTGGAATTGTCTGATAGACTATCTTATAATTATTCATTATCATTAGAGATGAGCGAATCGAAGTAGCCGAAGTGGAATTCGAGTCGAATATCGGAAAAATTTCGATTCACGCCGAATCCGAAAAATAGCCTACTTCGGACGCGCGAATCAAAATTTTTCCGAAAATGGCGGCTGACATGTGCGGCGACGGAGCGGGGATGTCTGGGAAGGCGCGCAGACAAGGCGCGCTGACCCATAATGCATTCCTCAACGACATGTGATCGCATCAGCCAATCAGCAGCCAGCCAGCCAGCACTGTGTAATGGTTGAGCTATAAATAGCGGCCATTTTGGAATTCTTCATTTGCCTGCAGTCATTGAACAGAGGCAGACCGCTCTGTATTAGGGACAGAGTTAGGGCCACAGAAACGATACTTAGGGACAGAGAAACGTTACTTAGGGACAGAGAACCATTACTCAGGGACACAGAATTGTTAATGAGGGCCACAGAATCGTTACTTAGGGACAAAGAAACGCTAGTTAGGGCCACAGAATTCTTACTCAGGGACAGACAGAATTGTTACTGAGTGCCAGAGAATTGTTACTTAGGGCCACAGAAACGTTATTAGGGCCACAGAATTGTTACTCAGGGACAGACAGAATTGTTACTGAGTGCCAGAGAATTGTTACTTAGGGCCACAGAAACTTTAGTTAGGGCCACAGAATTGTTACTCAGGGACAGACACAGAATTGTTACTGAGGGCCACAGAACTGTTACTTAGGGCCACAGAATTGTTACTCGCACAGACACAGAATTGTTACACAGGGACACAGAATTGTTACTGAGGGCCACAGAACCATTACTTAGGGCCACAGAATTGTTACTGAGGGCCACAGAACTGTTACTTAGGGCCACAGAATTGTTACTCGCACAGACACAGAATAGTTACTCAGGGACACAGAATTGTTACTGAGGGCCACAGAACTGTTACTTAGGGCCACAGAATTGTTACTCGCACAGACACAGAATTGTTACTCGCACAGACACAGAATTGTTACTGAGGGCCACAGAACTGTTACTTAGGGCCACAGAATTGTTACTCGCACAGACACAGAATTGTTACACAGGGACACAGAATTGTTACTGAGGGCCACATAACCGTTACTTAGGGCCACAGAATTGTTACTCAGGGACACAGAATTGTTACTGAGGGCCACAGAACTGTTACTTAGGGCCACAGAATTGTTACTCGCACAGACACAGAATTGTTACTCAGGGACACAGAACTGTTACTGAGGGCCACAGAACTGTTACTAAGGGCCACAGAATTGTTACTCGCACAGACACAGAATTGTTACTCGCACAGACACAGAATTGTTACTGAGGGCCACAGAACTGTTACTTAGGGCCACAGAATTGTTACTCAGGGACACAGAATTGTTACTGAGGGCCACAGAACTGTTACTTAGGGCCAAAGAATTGTTACTCGCACAGACGCAGAATTGTTACTCAGGGACACAGAACTGTTACTGAGGGCCACAGAACTGTTACTTAGGGCCACAGAATTGTTACTCGCACAGACACAGAATTGTTACTCAGGGACACAGAACTGTTACTGAGGGCCACAGAACTGTTACTTAGGGCCACAGAATTGTTACTCGCACAGACACAGAATTGTTACTCAGGGACACAGAACTGTTACTGAGGGCCACAGAACTGTTACTTAGGGCCACAGAATTGTTACTCGCACAGACACAGAATTGTTACTCAGGGACACAGAACTGTTACTGAGGGCCACAGAACTGTTACTTAGGGCCACAGAATTGTTACTCGCACAGACACAGAATTGTTACTCAGGGACACAGAACTGTTACTGAGGGCCACAGAACTGTTACTTAGGGCCACAGAATTGTTACTCGCACAGACACAGAATTGTTACTCGCACAGACACAGAATTGTTACTGAGGGCCACAGAACTGTTACTTAGGGCCACAGAATTGTTACTCGCACAGACACAGAATTGTTACTCAGGGACACAGAACTGTTACTGAGGGCCACAGAACTGTTACTTAGGGCCACAGAATTGTTACTCGCACAGACACAGAATTGTTACTCAGGGACACAGAATTGTTACTGAGGGCCACAGAACTGTTACTTAGGGCCACAGAATTGTTACTCGCACAGACACAGAATTGTTACACAGGGACACAGAATTGTTACTGAGGGCCACAGAACCGTTACTTAGGGCCACAGAATTGTTACTCAGGGACACAGAATTGTTACTGAGGGCCACAGAACTGTTACTTAGGGCCACAGAATTGTTACTCGCACAGACACAGAATTGTTACTCAGGGACACAGAACTGTTACTGAGGGCCACAGAACTGTTACTTAGGGCCACAGAATTGTTACTCGCACAGACACAGAATTGTTACTCAGGGACACAGAACTGTTACTGAGGGCCACAGAACTGTTACTTAGGGCCACAGAATTGTTACTCGCACAGACACAGAATTGTTACTCGCACAGACACAGAATTGTTACTGAGGGCCACAGAACTGTTACTTAGGGCCACAGAATTGTTACTCGCACAGACACAGAATTGTTACTCAGGGACACAGAACTGTTACTGAGGGCCACAGAACTGTTACTTAGGGCCACAGAATTGTTACTCGCACAGACACAGAATTGTTACACAGGGACACAGAATTGTTACTGAGGGCCACAGAACCGTTACTTAGGGCCACAGAATTGTTACTCAGGGACACAGAATTGTTACTGAGGGCCACAGAACTGTTACTTAGGGCCACAGAATTGTTACTCGCACAGACACAGAATTGTTACTCAGGGACACAGAACTGTTACTGAGGGCAACAGAACTGTTACTTAGGGCCACAGAATTGTTACTCGCACAGACACAGAATTGTTACTCAGGGACACAGAATTGTTACTGAGGGCCACAGAACCGTTACTTAGGGCCACATAAACGTTAATCAGGGACACAGAATTGTTACTGAGGGCCACAGAACCATTACTTGGGGCCACAGAAACGTTAATCAGGGACACAGAATTGTTACTGAGGGCCACAGAACCGTTACTTGGGGCCACAGAAACGTTAATCAGGGACACAGAATTGTTACTGAGGGCCACAGAACCGTTACTTAGGGCCACAGAATTGTTACTCAGGGACAGACACAGAATTGTTTCTTGAGGGACACAGAATTGTTACTGAGGGCCACAGAACCGTTACTTAGGGCCACATAAACGTTAATCAGGGACACAGAATTGTTACTGAGGGCCACAGAACCGTTACTTAGGGCCACATAAACGTTAATCAGGGACACAGAATTGTTACTGAGGGCCACAGAACCGTTACTTAGGGCCACAGAATTGTTACTCAGGGACACAGAATTGTTACTGAGGGCCACAGAACTGTTACTTAGGGCCACAGAATTGTTACTCGGACAGACACAGAATTGTTACTCAGGGACACAGAATTGTTACTCAGGGACACATAATCGTTGAATTAAAGAGTATGTCAGACAACATGCAGAGGAGTGGCAGAGGAGGCAATGTTTTAGGAGCGAGCAGACGTGGCAGCAGAGGAAGGGGTCGAGGCAGCACTATTCGCAGCCAGAGGCCAGTGCTCCCGGTGTCATCCAGCGGTCGTGTCTCCACCGACAACCCTGCCGTCATCGATTGGTTGGCTCGGTCGTCTTCCTCTTCCCAGGTCACCTCTGACACCTACAGCCAACGGTCGGTGGGTACGTCAGACACAACCGTTAGTTGGCATGGCCCGGGAGCAAGCCCACTGAAATCACATGTCCTCTACCTGCCCCTGTCCTTTGCTGTTCCCTCACCAAGCGAAGTATCGCATGCTGTGGGCTCAGCCCCACTGTACAGTGAGGAAGAGCTAACAGAGGGCGGTCAGGAACGGGGGGAGACATCCGCCTTTTCAGCAGCCAGGCGAAGAAGTTCTGGCGAGGAGAGTGGCTCGGTAGCCGGTCTAGAGACAGGTCTGTCTCCTGACCCAGACGCAGCCGAGGGGGCTAGTAGTGAGGCGGAGACCGTACTTGATGATGAGGAGGTTGATCGCACTTGGCTGCCTCGTCGTCATCAGGCAATTTCTTCCGCATCATCAGGAGAAGAGGGTGCCAGCTTGGCAGCGAGCGAAACAGTCGGTGGGTTGCCCAGGAGGCAGCAGGGTCGCATCAGTGTCAGTGGAGCCAAACGTCCACGGAGTAGAGCACCAGCTCCACTGCAGCCTACCACCACGGCCAGTAGTGGTGCCGGTGCGCACGGAGGAAGTAGCAGTCAGCCAGTGAGGAGTAGCGGGGGCAAAGTTTCCTACTCGGTGGTGTGGCAATTTTTCGTCAAGCCGCCCGAGGAAGTAAACGTAGCCGTATGTCGACTATGTGGCCAGAAATGCAAGCGTGGCCAGGGGGCCCATGTTGGGACTACAGCGTTGCGTCAGCATATGCAGCGTCACCATTCGGTGGCCTGGGAAAACCGTGATAAAGATACGGCGGTTCTGCCTGCCCCAGCCCCCGCTCCATCACCCGCTCCGTTACTTGCTCCGTCACCCGACGTCGTCAATCACCCTCTATCAGCCAGTCAAGGCTCCAACACCTCTGCTGAGGGGAGTTGTCGCTCGTTGGCATCTTCCGCTCGTTCAGATGCTCCTTCTCCTGCTACTCCTCTTCTCGGATTCCGTCAACAGTCTTTCTTGGAATCCGTTTCCAAGAGACAACAGTTTGCGAGCACGCACCCGACGGTGCAAAAGCTGAACGTCCTCCTGTCCAAGTTGCTGGTGCTGCAGTCCCTCCCTTTCCAAGTGGTGGACTCAGCACCTTTCCGAGAAATGATGGCTTGTGCCGCGCCGCGGTGGAGAGTGCCAAGCCGGCATTTCTTCGCCATAAAGGCAGTGCCAGCCCTGCATTCACATGTAGAAGAGATGGTGGGCCAGTCTTTGAGCATGTCGGTCTCTGCCAAAGTGCACGGCCGCACCAGCAACTTGGACAGGTCACGACGCTTTTGCCTCCACGTTTGCACGTCCTTGGTCCAGCAAACATGTCCGCCTCTACCACCTCTTTTTCCGCCGTGTCCTCAGCCGCCACCCCCGTGCCAAGTCCCATTACCCGACCGGCATATCACATGTGCAGGGCGCAACGGTGTCACGCTGTGCTGCACCTGGTATGCCTTGGCGAACGTAGTCACACAGGGGAGGAACTTCTGAGTGTAATGAACAGAGAAATCGACAGATGGCTGTCTCCGCGCAAACTGAAAATCGGAACCATGTTGACCGACAACGGAAAGAACATGGTGTCTGCTCTGCGTCAAGGAAGGTTGTGCCATGCGCCATGCATGGCTCACGTGTTCAATCTGGTTGTCAAGCGGTTCCTAAAATCCACCATCCCACTGCAAGACATCCTTAAAATGTCACGTAAACTGTGCATGCATTTCAGCCATTCCTACACCGCAAAGAACACCCTCATTGAGCTGCAGCGGCAGAACGGAATTCCACAGCATCGCCTGATCTGCGACGTTGCAACAAGGTGGAATTCAACCCTACACATGTTAGACCGCCTTTACGAGCAGCGAAAGGCCATCACCGATTTCCTGATGTTACAAGCGGATAAAGGTACTCCCCTGTGTAACTTCGATGTCAGCCATTGGCAGCTCATGCGTGACACCTGCCGCTTGCTCAGGCCCTTTGAGGAGGCCACGCTATTCGTGAGTCGGCAGGACTATGGGATGAACGACGTCATTCCTCTGTTGCACGTCCTGGAACAAATGCTGTTAACAATGGCTGGTCAGGGTGCGGTAGACGTGGCGCACAGATCTCAACGCCACATGACCCCTGTGGGGCCAGGACATGAAGAAGAGGAGGAGGTAGAGGAGGACATTTGTGCTCAGGAATTATTGAGTGAAATGGGTGGTTTTTCCACTCAGCGGACAGGAGTGGAGGAGCAGGAGCATCTGGTAGAGGAGGAGGAGGAGGAGACAGAGGACCCAGACGCACCGTGGCAGTATGCTGTGGAGATGGAGGCAGGGACTCCCTCGCATTCCTTGGCGCAAATGGCCCATAGCATGCTCGGTTGCTTGCGTAGCGACAGCCGAATAATAACCATCAGACAGAGGGATGACTTTTGGCTGTCCACCTTGTTGGACCCTCGCTATCGTTCCAAAATGGTGGCCTTTTTCACACCTGCTGAGAGGGAGGCCAAAATTACGTACTATAAAAACCACCTATGTAGTCAGTTGGTCTCTGCCTTTGTGCGCCAACGTCCATCCTCAGACACTGTGGGCCCTGTGCGCTCGCGTTCCGCTGCCATGGCAGCAGGGGAGGGGTGGGGCGGTAGGAGCAGTGGCAGCTCCACCAGCAGCGGCTGCCTCAGTCTGCAGTCGATGATGAGTAGCTTTCTTCACCAGCGCAGTGAGGAAACTACTAACCAGCCGCAGCAGCAGCAGCAGCAGCAGCATCAGGTGGACCTGGAGCAGGAGCTCAAACAACAGGCTTGGGCCTACTTGGACAGCACCCTGCCAACCGAGGTAGACAATCCCCTTGACTACTGGGCAACGAAACTTGACCTTTGGCCCCAACTAGCTGAATTTGCCCTTGAAAGGCTGTCATGCCCGGCCAGTAGCGTGGCATCGGAGCGCGTGTTTAGTGCGGCAGGAGGTATTGTAACTCCGCGGAGGACACGACTGTCCACCCAAAGTGTGGAGAGACTCACATTTGTGAAAATGAATCAGGCGTGGATTAGTCTGGATTTCAAACCACCAGTTCCTGACACAACTGACTAAATGCGCCATGAATCATGCCCCTGCCATGTGCCACTTTCAAGTCTCCTCACACACTGCTGGTGTGTTCCATTTTTTGTCATAGGGTGCTGGCAGATTACGGGCCTCCCATTGCTGCTGTCTCCATCGCCACACTCTGCCATGTGCCACATTCAGGTCTCTTCACACTGCTGTTGTGTTGAATTTTTTGACATAGGGTGCTGGCAGATTACGGGCCTCCCATAGCTGCTGCCAGGCCCCTAATCTGCCATGGGCCCCTATATACCGCCTCCTCATGCTGCTGCCAAGTCCAGAGTCTCTCATGGGTCCCTGTACGGCCTCCCATTGCTGCTGTCTCCATCGCCACATTCTGCCATGTGCCACATTCAGGTCTCTTCACACTGCTGGTGTGTTGAATTTTTTGACATAGGGTGCTGGCAGATTACGGGCCTCCCATAGCTGCTGCCAGGCCCCTAATCTGCCATGGACCCCTATATACCGCCTCCTCATGCTGCTGCCAAGTCCAGAGTCTCTCATGGGTCCCTGTACGGCCTCCCATTGCTGCTGTCTCCATCGCCACATTCTGCCATGTGCCACATTCAGGTCTCTTCACACTGCTGGTGTGTTGAATTTTTTGACATAGGGTGCTGGCAGATTACGGGCCTCCCATAGCTGCTGCCAGGCCCCTAATCTGCCATGGGCCCCTATATACCGCCTCCTCATGCTGCTGCCAAGTCCAGAGTCTCTCATGGGTCCCTGTACGGCCTCCCATTGCTGCTGTCTCCATCACCACACTCTGCCATGTGCCACTTTCAGGTCTCTTCACACTGCTGGTGTGTTGAATTTTTTGACATAGGGTGCTGGCAGATTACGGGCCTCCCATTGCTGCTGCCAGGCCCCTAATCTGCCATGGGCCCCTATATACCGCCTCCTCATGCTGCTGCCAAGTCCAGAGTCTCTCATGGGTCCCTGTACGGCCTCCCATTGCTGCTGTCTCCATCGCCACATTCTGCCATGTGCCACATTCAGGTCTCTTCACACTGCTGGTGTGTTGAATTTTTTGACATAGGGTGCTGGCAGATTACGGGCCTCCCATAGCTGCTGCCAGGCCCCTAATCTGCCATGGGCCCCTATATACCGCCTCCTCATGCTGCTGCCAAGTCCAGAGTCTCTCATGGGTCCCTGTACGGCCTCCCATTGCTGCTGTCTCCATCGCCACATTCTGCCATGTGCCACATTCAGGTCTCTTCACACTGCTGGTGTGTTGAATTTTTTGACATAGGGTGCTGGCAGATTACGGGCCTCCCATAGCTGCTGCAAGGCCCCTAATCTGCCATGGGCCCCTATATACCGCCTCCTCATGCTGCTGCCAAGTCCAGAGTCTCTCATGGGTCCCTGTACGGCCTCCCATTGCTGCTGTCTCCATCGCCACATTCTGCCATGTGCCACATTCAGGTCTCTTCACACTGCTGGTGTGTTGAATTTTTTGACATAGGGTGCTGGCAGATTACGGGCCTCCCATAGCTGCTGCCAGGCCCCTAATCTGCCATGGGCCCCTATATACCGCCTCCTCATGCTGCTGCCAAGTCCAGAGTCTCTCATGGGTCCCTGTACGGCCTCCCATTGCTGCTGTCTCCATCGCCACACTCTGCCATGTGCCACTTTCAGGTCTCTTCACACTGCTGGTGTGTTGAATTTTTTGACATAGGGTGCTGGCAGATTACGGGCCTCCCATAGCTGCTGCCAGGCCCCTAATCTGCCATGGGCCCCTATATACCGCCTCCTCATGCTGCTGCCAAGTCCAGAGTCTCTCATGGGTCCCTGTACGGCCTCCCATTGCTGCTGTCTCCATCGCCACACTCTGCCATGTGCCAATTTCAGGTCTCCTCACACACTGCTGTTGTGTTGAATTTTTTGACATAGGGTGCTGGCAGATTACGGGCCTCCCATAGCTGCTGCCAGGCCCCTAATCTGCCATGGGCCCCTATATACCGCCTCCTCATGCTGCTGCCAAGTCCAGAGTCTCTCATGGGTCCCTGTACAGCCTCCCATTGCTGCTGTCTCCATCGCCACACTCTGCCATGTGCCACTTTCAGGTCTCTTCACACTGCTGGTGTGTTGAATTTTTTGACATAGGGTGCTGGCAGATTACGGGCCTCCCATTGCTGCTGCCAGGCCCGTATTCTGCCATGGGCCCCTGTACCGCCTCTTCATGCTGCTGCCAGGTCCAGAGTGTCTCATGGGTCCCTGTACGGCCTCCCATTGCTGCTGCCAGGAGGCAGCAGGGTCGCAGCAGTGTCAGTGGAGGCAAACGGCCACGGAGTAGAGCACCAGCTCCACTGCAGCCTACCACCACGGCCAGTAGTGGTGCCGGTGTGCACGGAGGAAGTAGCAGTCAGCCAGTGAGGAGTAGCGGAGGCAAAGTTTCCTACTCTGCGGTGTGGCAATTTTTCGTCAAGCCGCCCGAGGAAGTAAACGTAGCCGTATGTCGACTATGTGGCCAGAAAGTCAAGCGTGGCCAGGGGGCCCATGTTGGGACTACAGCGTTGCGTCAGCATATGCAGCGTCGCCATTCGGTGGCCTGGGAAAAACGTGATAAAGATACGGCGGTTCTGCCTGCCCCAGCCCAGGGTTCCATTTTGTCATAGGGTGCTGGCAGATTACGGGCCTCCCATAGGTGCCGCCAGGCCCCAAATCGGCCAAGGGCCCCCGTACCGCCTGGTCACGCTGCTGCTGGGCCCACAGTGTGACCTGGGTCCCTGTACGGCCTCCCATTGCTTCCACTCTGCCATGTGCCACTTTGAAATCTCCTCACACTCCTGCGGTTGTCCATTTTGTCATAGATTGCTGGCAGATTACAGGCCTTCCATAGGTGCCGCCAGGCCCCATATCGGCCATGGGCCCCCGTACCGCCTGGTCACGCTGCTGCTGGTCCCACAGTGTGACCTGGGTCCCTGTACGGCCTCCCATTGCTTCCACTCTGCCATGTGCCACTTTGAGGTCTCCTCACACTCCTGTGCTTTTCCATTTTGACATAGGTTGCTGGCAGATTACAGGCCTTCCATAGGTGCCGCCAGGCCCCATATCGGCCATGGGCCCCCGTACCTCCTGGTCATGCTGCTGCTGGTCCCACAGTGTGACCTGGGTCCCTGTACGGCCTCCCATTGCTTCCACTCTGCCATGTGCCACTTTGAAATCTCCTCACACTCCTGCGGTTGTCCATTTTGTCATAGGTTGCTGGCAGATTACAGGCCTTCCATAAGTGCCGCCAGGCCCCAAATCGGCCATGGGCCCCCGTACCGCCTGGTCACGCTGCTGCTGGTCCCACAGTGTGACCTGGGTCCCTGTACGGCCTCCCATTGCTTCCACTCTGCCATGTGCCACTTTGAAATCTCCTCACACTCCTGCGGTTTTCCATTTTGTCATAGGTTGCTGGCAGATTAAAGGCCTCCCATAGGTGCCGCCAGGCCCCAAATCGCCAATGGGCCCCCGTACCGCCTGGTCACGCTGCTGCTGAGCCCACAGTGTGACCTGGGTCCCTGTACGGCCTCCCATTGCTCCCACTCTGCCATGTGCCACTTTGAGGTCTCCTCACACTCCTGCGGTTGTCCATTTTGTCATAGATTGCTGGCAGATTACAGGCCTTCCATAGGTGCCGCCAGGCCCCATATCGGCCATGGGCCCCCGTACCGCCTGGTCACGCTGCTGCTGGTCCCACAGTGTGACCTGGGTCCCTGTACGGCCTCCCATTGCTTCCACTCTGCCATGTGCCACTTTGAAATCTCCTCACACTCCTGCGGTTGTCCATTTTGTCATAGGTTGCTGGCAGATTACAGGCCTTCCATAGGTGCCGCCAGGCCCCAAATCGGCCATGGGCCCCCATACCGCCTGGTCACGCTGCTGCTGGGCCCACAGTATGACCTGGGTCCCTGTACGGCCTCCCATTGCTGCTGCCAGGAGGCAGCAGGGTCGCAGCTGTGTCAGTGGAGGCAAACGGCCACGGAGTAGAGCAGCAGCTCCACTGCAGCCTACCACCACAGCCAGTAGTGGTGCCGGTGTGCACGGAGGAAGTAGCAGTCAGCCAGTGAGGAGTAGCGGGTGCAAAGTTTCCTACTCGGCGGTGTGGCAAGTTTTCGTCAAGCTGCCCGAGGAAGTAAACGTAGCCTAATGTCGACTATGTGGCCAGAAAGTCAAGCGTGGCAAGGGGGCCCATGTTGGGACTACAGCGTTGCGTCAGCATATGCAGCGTCGCCATTCGGTGGCCTGGGAAAAACGTGATAAAGATACGGCGGTTCTGCCTGCCCCAGCCCAGGGTTCCATTTTGTCATAGGGTGCTGGCAGATTACGGGCTTCCCATAGGTGCCGCCAGGTCCCAAATCCGCCATGGGCCCCCGAACCGCCTGGTCACGCTGCTGCTGGGCCCACAGTGTGACCTGGGTCCCTGTACGGCCTCCCATTGCTTCCACTCTGCCATGTGCCACTTTGAGGTCTCCTCACACTCCTGCGGTTTTCCATTTTGTCATAGGTTGCTGGCAGATTAAAGGCCTCCCATAGGTGACGCCAGGCCCAAAATCGCCAATGGGCCCCCGTACCGCCTTGTCACGCTGCTGCTGAGCCCACAGTGTGACCTGGGTCCCTGTACGGCCTCCCATTGCTCCCACTCTGCCATGTGCCACTTTGAGGTCTCCTCACACTCCTGCGGTTGTCCATTTTGTCATAGATTGCTGGCAGATTACAGGCCTTCCATAGGTGCCGCCAGGCCCCATATCGGCAATGGGCCCCCGTACCGCCTGGTCACGCTGCTGCTGGTCCCACAGTGTGACCTGGGTCCCTGTACGGCCTCCCATTGCTTCCACTCTGCCATGTGCCACTTTGAGGTCTCCTCACACTCCTGCGGTTTTCCATTTTGTCATAGGTTGCTGGCAGATTAAAGGCCTCCCATAGGTGCCGCCAGGCCCCAAATCGGCCATGGGCCCCCGTACCGCCTGGTCACGCTGCTGCTGAGCCCACAGTGTGACCTGGGTCCCTGTACGGCCTCCCATTGCTCCCACTCTGCCATGTGCCACTTTGAGGTCTCCTCACACTCCTGCGGTTGTCCATTTTGTCATAGGTTGCTGGCAGATTACAGGCCTTCCATAGGTGCCGCCAGGCCCCAAATCGGCCATGGGCCCCCGTACCGCCTGGTCACGCTGCTGCTGGTCCCACAGTGTGACCTGGGTCCCTGTACGGCCTCCCATTGCTTCCACTCTGCCATGTGCCACTTTGAAATCTCCTCACACTCCTGCGGTTTTCCATTTTGTCATAGGTTGCTGGCAGATTACAGGCCTTCCATAGGTGCCACCAGGCCCCAAATCGGCCATGGGCCCCCGTACCGCCTGCTCACGCTGCTGCTGGTCCCACAGTGTGACCTGGGTCCCTGTACGGCCTCCCATTGCTTCCACTCTGCCATGTGCCACTTTGAAATCTCCTCACACTCCTGCGGTTTTCCATTTTGTCATAGGTTGCTGGCAGATTACAAGCCTTCCATAGGTGCCACCAGGCCCCAAATCGGCCATGGGCCCCCGTACCGCCTGGTCATGCTGCTGCTGAGCCCACAGTGTGACCTGGGTCCCTGTACGGCCTCCCATTGCTCCCACTCTGCCATGTGCCACTTTGAGGTCTCCTCACACTCCTGCGGTTGTCCATTTTGTCATAGGTTGCTGGCAGATTACAGGCCTTCCATACGTGCCGCCAGGCCCCAAATCGGCCATGGGCCCCCGTACCGCCTGGTCACGCTGCTGCTGGTCCCACAGTGTGACCTGGGTCCCTGTACGGCCTCCCATTGCTGCTGCCAGGAGGCAGCAGGGTCGCAGCTGTGTCAGTGGAGGCAAACGGCCACGGAGTAGAGCAGCAGCTCCACTGCAGCCTACCACCACAGCCAGTAGTGGTGCCGGTGTGCACGGAGGAAGTAGAAGTCAGCCAGTGAGGAGTAGCGGGTGCAAAGTTTCCTACTCGGCGGTGTGGCAAGTTTTCGTCAAGCCGCCCGAGGAAGTAAACGTAGCCTAATGTCGACTATGTGGCCAGAAAGTCAAGCGTGGCCAGGGGGCCCATGTTGGGACCACAGCGTTGCGTCAGCATATGCAGCGTCGCCATTCGGTGGCCTGGGAAAAATGTGATAAAGATACGGCGGTTCTGCCTGCCCCAGCCCAGGGTTCCATTTTGTCATAGGTTGCTGGCAGATTACGGGCCTCCCATAGGTGCCACCAGGCCCCAAATCGGCCATGGGCCCCCGTACCGCCTGGTCACGCTGCTGCTGGGCCCACAGTGTGACCTGGGTCCCTGTACGGCCTCCCATTGCTTCCACTCTGCCATGTGCCACTTTGAGGTCTCCTCACACTCCTGCGGTTTTCCATTTTGTCATAGGTTGCTGGCAGATTAAAGGCCTCCCATAGGTGCCGCCAGGCCCCAAATTGCCAATGGGCCCCCGTACCGCCTGGTCACGCTGCTGCTGAGCCCACAGTGTGACCTGGGTCCCTGTACGGCCTCCCATTGCTCCCACTCTGCCATGTGCCACTTTGAGGTCTCCTCACACTCCTGCGGTTGTCCATTTTGTCATAGGTTGCTGGCAGATTACAGGACTTCCATAGGTGCCGCCAGGCCCCAAATCGGCCATGGGCCCCCGTACCGCCTGGTCACGCTGCTGCTGGTCCCACAGTGTGACCTGGGTCCCTGTACGGCCTCCCATTGCTTCCACTCTGCCATGTGCCACTTTGAAATCTCCTCACACTCCTGCGGTTTTCCATTTTGTCATAGGTTGCTGGCAGATTACAGGCCTTCCATAGGTGCCACCAGGCCCCAAATCGGCCATGGGCCCCCGTACCGCCTGGTCACGCTGCTGCTGGTCCCACAGTGTGACCTGGGTCCCTGTACGGCCTCCCATTGCTCCCACTCTGCCATGTGCCACTTTGAGGTCTGCTCACACTCCTGCGGTTTTCCATTTTGTCATAGGTTGCTGGCAGATTAAAGGCCTCCCATAGGTGCCGCCAGGCCCCAAATCGCCAATGGGCCCCCGTACCGCCTGGTCACGCTGCTGCTGGTCCCACAGTGTGACCTGGGTCCCTGTACGGCCTCTCATTGCTCCCACTCTGCCATGTGCCACTTTGAGGTCTCCTCACACTCCTGCGGTTGTCCATTTTGTCATAGATTGCTGGCAGATTACAGGCCTTCCATAGGTGCCGCCAGGCCCCATATCGGCCATGGGCCCCCGTACCGCCTGGTCACGCTGCTGCTGGTCCCACAGTGTGACCTGGGTCCCTGTACGGCCTCCCATTGCTTCCACTCTGCCATGTGCCACTTTGAAATCTCCTCACACTCCTGCGGTTTTCCATTTTGTCATAGGTTGCTGGCAGATTAGCGGCCTTCCATAGGTGCCGCCAGGCCCCATATCGGCCATGGGCCCCCGTACCGCCTGGTCACGCTGCTGCTGGTCCCACAGTGTGACCTGGGTCCCTGTACGGCCTCCCATTGCTTCCACTCTGCCATGTGCCACTTTGAAATCTCCTCACACTCCTGCGGTTGTCCATTTTGTCATAGGTTGCTGGCAGATTACAGGCCTTCCATAGGTGCCGCCAGGCCCCATATCGGCCATGGGCCCCCGTACCGCCTGGTCACGCTGCTGCTGAGCCCACAGTGTGACCTGGGTCCCTGTACGGCCTCCCATTGCTTCCACTCTGCCATGTGCCACTTTGAAATCTCCTCACACTCCTGCGGTTGTCCATTTTGTCATAGGTTGCTGGCAGATTACAGGCCTTCCATAGGTGCCGCCAGGCCCCAAATCGGCCATGGGCCCCCGTACCGCCTGGTCACGCTGCTGCTGGGCCCACAGTGTGACCTGGGTCCCTGTACGGCCTCCCATTGCTGCTGCCAGGAGGCAGCAGGGTCGCAGCTGTGTCAGTGGAGGCAAACGGCCACGGAGTAGAGCAGCAGCTCCACTGCAGCCTACCACCACAGCCAGTAGTGGTGCCGGTGTGCACGGAGGAAGTAGCAGTCAGCCAGTGAGGAGTTGCGGGTGCAAAGTTTCCTACTCGGCGGTGTGGCAAGTTTTCGTCAAGCCGCCTGAGGAAGTAAACGTAGCCTAATGTCGACTATGTGGCCAGAAAGTCAAGCGTGGCAAGGGGGCCCATGTTGGGACTACAGCGTTGCGTCAGCATATGCAGCGTCGCCATTCGGTGGCCTGGGAAAAACGTGATAAAGATACGGCGGTTCTGCTTGCCCCAGCCCAGGGTTCCATTTTGTCATAGGGTGCTGGCAGATTACGGGCCTCCCATAGGTGCCGCCAGGCCCCAAATCGGCCATGGGCCCCCGTACCGCCTGGTCACGCTGCTGCTGGGCCCACAGTGTGACCTGGGTCCCTGTACGGCCTCCCATTGCCTCCACTCTGCCATGTGCCACTTTGAGGTCTCCTCACACTCCTGCGGTTTTCCATTTTGTCATAGGTTGCTGGCAGATTAAAGGCCTCCCATAGGTGCCGCCAGGCCCCAAATCGCCAATGGGCCCCCGTACCGCCTGGTCACGCTGCTGCTGAGCCCACAGTGTGACCTGGGTCCCTGTACGGCCTCCCATTGCTCCCACTCTGCCATGTGCCACTTTGAGGTCTCCTCACACTCCTGCGGTTGTCCATTTTGTCATAGGTTGCTGGCAGATTACAGGCCTTCCATAGGTGCCGCCAGGCCCCAAATCGGCCATGGGCCCCCGTACCGCCTGGTCACGCTGCTGCTGGTCCCACAGTGTGACCTGGGTCCCTGTACGGCCTCCCATTGCTTCCACTCTGCCATGTGCCACTTTGAAATCTCCTCACACTCCTGCGGTTGTCCATTTTGTCATAGGTTGCTGGCAGATTACAGGCCTTCCATAGGTGCCGCCAGGCCCCAAATCGGCCATGGGCCCCCGTACCGCCTGGTCACGCTGCTGCTGGGCCCACAGTGTGACCTGGGTCCCTGTACGGCCTCCCATTGCTTCCACTCTGCCATGTGCCACTTTGAGGTCTCCTCACACTGCTGGTGTGTTCAATTTTTTGACATAGGGTGCTGGCAGATTACGGGCCTCCCATTGCTGCTGCCAGGCACGTAATCTGCCATGGGCCCCCGTACCGACTCCTCATGCTGTGACGTTGCAACAAGGTGTAATTCAACCCTACATATGTTAGACCGCCTTTACGAACAGCGAAAGGCCATCACAGATTTCCTGATGTTAAAAGCGGATAAAGGTACTCCCTGTGTAACTTAGATGTCAGCCATTGTCAGCTCATGCGTGACACCTGCGCTTGCTCAGGCCCTTTGAGGAGGCCACGCTATTCGTGAGTCGGCAGGACTATGGGATGAACGAGGTCAAATCGGCCATGGGCCCCCGTACCGCCTGTTCACGCTGATGCTGGTCCCACAGTGTGACCTGGGTCCCTGTACCGCCTCCCATTGCTCCCACTCTGCCATGTGCCACTTTGAGGTCTCCTGACACTCCTGCGGTTTTCCATTTTGTCATAGGTTGCTGGCAGATTACAGGCCTTCCATAGGTGCCACCAGGCCCCAAATCGGCCATGGGCCCCCGTACCGCCTGGTCACGCTGCTGCTGGGCCCACAGTGTGACCTGGGTCCCTGTACCGCCTCCCATTGCTCCCACTCTGCCATGTGCCACTTTCAGGTCTCCTCACACTCCTGCTGGTTTCCATTTTGTCATAGGTTGCTGTATGGCCTCCCATTGCTGCTGGCTCCACCGCCACACTGTGGCTCCAAACACTGGTTTTGGCCCCGTGACTGGCCAAATGAGTGAAGTGTGCGGTGATTCTAAGATCGACGGCACTCATCTGCATGTCATACTGAGTGACAGTATTATTTCTCTTCCCCAGCAGACTCCAAGGGCATTTAAATTAAAGGTACAGTGTTCTGCACTAATATTAAGTCTCTCTGAAGCCTAGAAACACCCTTTTTAAGTTAAATTCACAGCGAATTTATTCGACTCGAATCGAATATTGTCCACGAATTCGCCGAATCAGTCGAATCGAATTTTTCATTTCTTCGCTCATCTCTAATTATCATCAATGATGTAGAAGGTTCACCATCACCATTGTTTGGGACCATTATCCTTCCTTGTTTAATTTTCATCAAGTAGTGAACCCAAACCAATCAAACTTCTATGCCCAGCTTTCATAATCTTTGCAACAAATATTACAAATAAATATTGAAAATATATTTTTATTCCATATGGGACACTAAGAGGTAATTTATTAAGGAGTGGAGAATGTTCATCTTTAACATGAATGTTCTCCAAGCTTGGTTAATAAGGTGACACTATCTTCATGTTGCATATATCAACCATGTGCAAGGGGAATTATATATCATTTAATAACTCCATAGACTCTTAATCCAGGGAGTTATTAGCTTTATAACCTCTGGGTCAACGGTGAGCTGAGGGCTCTGTAGAGTTTTCCATTTTTTTTTATTTGTCTTTTGGTTGAACCTGATGGGTGTATATCTTTTTTTTCAACTCATTATACTATGTTACTTTGTATAAGTGAACCGTGTCTACCTCTAAGATTGGACCATTTGGAATCCTTTGGGTGAATCTAATGAATGGCTGGACTCATGTGGGTCTGGGTGATTTTCCGATGCCGCTTTTGCCCATGATCACCAATGATACATCAACAAACTATAATCCTAACAAATATCCATTATTTTAGGAAAGACTGTAGAGGTATCTCTTTGATCTTTGCTTTCAAGTACCTTTTTTAATGGGAAAGGGGTTAGCTTATGTCAGTCTTTCTCAACCTTTTTCGAGACAGAGGAACCCCTAAGATAACTTTCAAGTCTGAGGGAACTCCTGCTAAAAATGACTATATCTACAACTCATGATATATTATTGTGATGGTCAGTGGGAAGAATGCTCCTTACACTTGTGGTCATTGGGAAGACTCAATATTGTCAGTGGGAACTTATTTGAGAGGCAGAAATTACTCATTGCTCAAGGAACCCTTATTAACTTCTTGAGGAACCCCTAGCAACCTCTGGAGGAACCCCTAGCAAACTCTTGAGGAACCCCTAGCAAAGTCTTGAGGAACCCCTAGCAACCTCTGGAGGAACCCCATTGTTCCACGGAATCCTGGTGGAGAAACCCTGGCTTATGTAGTTTCCTTATTTTTTCAGATGACTCAAATGAAACGGCAACAAACTGGACCACGGCTTCACCAAACAACACAGCTGGACCTCCAACCACTTCTTCAGGTACTAATAAAATGCTACAATTCGCCGATGAAAACTGAAATAGTAAAAAAACCAAAAGATATGGAGGGAGTTGAAAATACACCAAAAATTGGGAGCTTACCAAATAAATATGTAGATTGCAGAAGACGTAAATATCTACCAGAATCACTAGAACACGGCTGGGTAGAGTTCAGATCGATTGATAGTTCTGCAACTGTCCACACAAATCAAAACCAGGCTTAGTGCTAATTGAATATGTTGAATTATGTGGGCTCAGCCAGCGCCATTCCCGGGGGAGGCTGGGGGAAGGGGTGTGACTGGAGTACCGCTAGCCGAGGCCACATAATTCACCATATTCTGCTAGCACTGGGCTTGGTTTATAGTGAATTGATGCTTGCTCCCATCTCCTAGACAAAGGCAGAGAAACATTTCAGCCTCTGCTTGGAGTGGAGCTTCAAGCCCTTCATGTCCACACAGGGGCAGACTGACTATTTGGGGCCCTTGGGCACTGCCCGAGGGCCCAGGGTCAGTAGGTGGCCCCATGAGATGCCCCTGGTACCTTTTATAGGCTTTTTCATAGGCTTTTTTGGGTGTGGTTTGAGTGTGGGCAAGGACACAGGGAACCCATGATCCCCTACTGTCAGGGGGGGCCCCATGAGTTGTCAGTCCGCCCCTGTGACCACAAAACTGTATGTAATTAGGAAAACTGTGTCATTAAGTTACAAATAATCAATGCAATGAATTGGTGAAGAGATCAGAAGGAAGCATTCATTGCTAAGTCCATGGATATGGGTCTTATCTGTGAACCTGATTCAGTACTTATGAATATCATCTTATTAACTATGCCATGATGCCAGTCCTGGTTCACATGTTTGTATTGGGGGCCATTCATTCCAAGAATATCTGAACCCAAAAACAAAACCGTAATATATTGCAGATCACCAGTCCTTAGAAATGTTGGCTGCATTCATTTTCTTTTTTCAAACTAAGTACATTTCTCCAAGTACAAATAAATACATGTTGATCCTGATGGAAATCTTACGTCCTCTCATATCTCAAACAGATTTCCCATATATTCATTTTTTAATTTTTTAGGTTCAGATACACTTTAGGTGATTGCTTTGAGCTCAAAAATATTTTCTATTTTTTCCACAGTGCGACGTTCTACCATTAGCGTGAGCACAAGTCCCCAAACAAGGAACTCAACGAATGCAACTTTTCAACCTACACCTCCTGGTGAGTACCTTCTCAAAATACACTTTTCATTAACAAAAATAAAATGATTTATGTATTACTATGGCCTAGTGAGTTCTTATTGCTCCATGAGTTACTGAACAGTTTTAGCGCCAACATACAAAAACAACAGGACATTTTCCTGGCATCGGTGGGAGTAAATATCGCCACATTAGGTATTAGGGGGAGAAATAGCGCCCCATTGTTGTTGGCAGAATAGTGTCTCATATCATTGGGAGGAATAGTGCCCCAGCAGCATGCACCTGGCGATCTTCGTGATCGCTGTGTCCTATGGACACAGCTGATCATGTGATGTGGTAAAAGGCCAATCACAGCGGTCTTTTACCACGTGATCAACTGTGTCCAATGACACAGCAGATCACCGAGTAAATACAGTTGCCAGTTATTGGCTGCACTTTCCTCATGCTGTGTCAGCGTGAGGAAAGTACTGCTGACAACTGGCAATTGTCAGAGTACAGATTGGCACTGATGATCAGTGCCGCCCACCTGTTCCACCCACCAGTACCACCCATCAGTGCCCAGCAGTGCCACTCACCTGATCCCATCAGTGGCTAGCAGTGCCATCCACCAGTGCCCAACAATGCCACCCTCCTGTTCCCAGCAGTGCCATCCACCAGTGCCCAGCAGTGCCTTCCATCAGTGCCCATCAGTGCCACTCAGCAGTGCTGCCCAGCAGTGCCACCAGTCATTGCCATTAGTCTGTGTCACCCATCAGTGCTGCCCATCAGTGCCACGTATCAGTGCCCATCAGTGCTGCCTATCAGTGCAGCATCATCAGTGCTGCCTATCAGTGCCCATCCGTGCTGCCTTTCCGTGCCACCTCATCAGTGCCCATCAGTGCTGCCTATCAGTGTCCATCAGTGCTGCCTATCAGTGCAGCCTTATCAACGCACATCAGTGAAGGAGAAAAATTACCTGGTTGCAAAATTTTAAAATAGAAACAAAGAAAAACTTTTTGCTCTTTTTTTGTTTATAAAGCAAAAAATAAAACACCCAGCGGCGATTAAATACCACCAAATGAGAGCTCTATTTGTGTGAAAAAAAAGACACAAATGTCATATGGGTACAATGTGGCATGACCGCGCAATTGTCATTCAAAGTGCGATAACATTGAAAATTGGCCTGGGCAGGAAGGGGGTATAAGTGCCCGGTAGGCAAGGGGTTAAATAAGGTACAACTTTTGAATTAAAATATTATTTGGGCAATAGATGAAAATCTTTTTTACATAAATAAAGCAAATTATTAAAAAAAGGAAAGCTGACTTGTGAATGCTACCACATATCGGCATACAATCTATACGATAGTCACATAATAAATCCATGCATAAATTCCATTTTTCTAAGTATTTGACAAAACATAATAATGGGTACATCCTTTGGCTCGATGCATTTTGTAACAATAATCTCATCTGCTCCTGAAGAAGCGAGAGTATTGTCACGAAACGCATCGAGCCATTATTATGTTTTGTGAAATACTTGAAAAAATGGAGTTTATACATGTATTATTATGTCAAGTAAAATATGTAAACGTGCAGCGCTAAAATTGATTTGATAAATATCTGTATAATCTCCAGAATAAATAAAGTGCTAAATAATACCCGAATAAAGTGCTTATTATCCAGAGACAAATGCTAAATAACTTAATACCATAAGTAATAATAATAAATAATTCAAATAATGAATTAATGGTTATTGTCCAGATAATGGAATTATAGGAGTCCCAATAAATATCAGTAATCTGGATATAAATCAATCTTGTAATCTTAGTGGTATACAACCAAATATTCCAGTGACGTTCAGGATATAGTAAAAATGCACACTCACCAGATGCACATTTTAAATGCGCAGTATATTAATATGTTGTAATTAGCCAGAGGTCCCCTCTATGGTGGGATGGAATACAGCCTGGAATAATTAACCCTCCTCTGGAGTCTGGGGTAGTAAGAGGTCAGCCAGAGGTCCCCTTTAAGGTGGGATGGAATATAGCCTGATGCGGATCTCCCTCCTCTGAACACTGGGATGGTCACCTGGGTTCCTGAGGATTTAAATGCTCAGTGCAGAGCAAAAAAGAAGGGTGCCCATAGTGTAGTCATTTGGTATTTTAAAAAGGTTTACGTGTGCAGAGATTAAATGAAAATCCAAAGCATCCGTAAGGAGCAAATGCAGCGTAAAGCTGCCTAATACACTGACCAGCTGGTAAGCAAAGATGGCCGCCAGACCTTCATGATCCGGCGGCGTGACGTCACGGCGTGCGGCTCCTCTTTCATATTATTATGTGACTATCGTATAGATTGTATACCAATATATGGCAGTGTTCACAAATCAGCTTGGCCTTTTTTTATAAATTGCTTTATTTATGTAAAAAAAGATTTCCATCTATTGTGCAATACATTTTTTTATGCAAATGTTGTACCTCAATTAAAGTCCCATCAGATATGTTCCTGCTCTTTGTCTATGCAAGTGCGAGTTGATCCTGATGGAAATCTTATGTCCTCTCAAATCTCAAACAATGTTATCAGATTTCCCAGATATTTTTTTAAGGTGTAGATTCGCTTTAATTTATTAAACTCTAAAATATTTTCTATTTTTGCCACAGTGCCGCATTCTACCACTAGAGTGAGCACAAGTCCTCCCAACACAAGTCCTCCCAGCACAAGTCCTCCCAACACAAGTCCTCCCAGCACAAGTCCTCCCAGCACAAGTCCTCCCAGCACAAGTCCTCCCAGCACAAGTCCTCCCAACACAAGTTCTCCCAGCACAAGTCCTCCCAACATAAGTCCTCCCAACACAAGTCCTCGCAACACAAGTCCTCGCAGCACAAGTCCTCCCAACACAAGTCCTCCCAGCAGCACAAGTCCTCCCAACATAAGTCCTCCCAGCACAAGTCCTCCCAACATAAGTCCTCCCAACACAAGTCCTCCCAACACAAGTCCTCCCAACACAAGTCCTCCCAACACAAGTCCTCCAACACAAGTCCTCCCAACACAAGTCCTCCCAACACAAGTCCTCGCAGCACAAGTCCTCCCAACACAAGTCCTCCCAACACAAGTCCTCCCAACACAAGTCCTCCCAACACAAGTCCTCCCAGCACAAGTCCTCCCAGCACAAGTCCTCCCAGCACAAGTCCTCCCAACACAAGTCCTCCCAACACAAGTCCTCTTAGCAGCACAAGTCCTCCCAACACAAGTCCTCCCAACACAAGTCCTCCAACAGAGAACTTAACATTAGCGGTGACCAATGTGACTTCTCCGCCTACAACTCCTAATGAGCACCTTCTCAAAATATACTTTTCTTTAACAGAAACTTGGTTTATGTATTACTGTGGCTTAGGAGTACTCGTTGCTCCATGTGTTACTGAACAGTTGGAGCATCTAGTGCCCGGTGTCTATAGACCCGAACGGTGAACTCCTGTTTTTGTTCCTTTTCAATCTGTTAAATTTAGCATTGGAAGCATTTTGTTATCTGTCTTCTGTGTGCAAAGAGATACCTGTTGGTCTTGCCAAAAAATTATAGCTGTCCTTTCTCTTCTGCATTTCTTCTCTTCATTTCTCCGTAGAGCCCACTCCATATCACAGAGGAGCCCACTCCATTTCTCAGTGGATCCCACTCCATTTCTCAGTAGAGCCCACTCCATTTCTCAGTGGATCCCACTCCATTCTGTCAATGGATTTCACTCCATATCTCAGTAAATACCACTCCATTCTCAGTGGAACGCACTCCATTTCTTAGTGGATCCCACTCCATTTCTCAATGGATCCCACTCCATATCTCAGTGGAGCCCACTCCATTTCTTAGAAGAACCCACTCCATTTCTCAATGGATCACACTCCATATCTCAGTAGAGCCCATGCAATATCTCAGTAGATCCCACTCCATTTCTCAGTAGAGCCAACTCCATACCTCAGTGGAGCCCACTCTATTTCTCAGTGGAGCCCACTCTATTTCTCAGTGGAGCCCCCTCCATTTCTCAGTGGAGCCCCCTCCATTTCTCTGTGGATCCCCCTCCATTTCTCTGTGGATCCCCCTCCATTTCTCTGTTGGACTAAATTTCATACTCCTTTGTTTTAAAATGCATTTAGCTGTACACTCGTCTATGAAATTTGACCAAGAGCTGTTCAAAGTTTGGGTTGCATAATCCCAGAGATGTATGGAAGTATCTACGCTATTCATACTACATGCACGATACACAGAGCTAATTGTTATAATAAAAGGACTTTTTTTCTTTTAGGTCTGTCCTCTGCAACAACAGAGTCCACCGTGGCTCCTGGTACGACCAGTGTCGGAAGGGACGGGTCGTCCACTGTCCCCAGCGGTGAGACTTCAAGGACAACGTCTACAGCGTCCAAGCTTTCCACAGCTGGATTATTTTTTATTAGTTTTGCTGCTTTTGCTGTATTGTTCTAAGTTGGATGTAATCAGATCATCAATTTTAAGAAAATCTTTCTATTTTCTAAATCACAATGCGAAACTTATACTTTTACCAACTGACTCCACCTTTCTTACATTTCTTCTTTACACTTGCCTTAGTCGGATGACCTTGAGAAGGAATCTTCACAACCTCTGGCCAAAACTGTTTTTTTCCGCTCTGCGTCTAGTCGCTTAAGCCTGGAACACACAATGAGTAAATCGGACAAAAAAAAATACTGCTTTCGGAGCAATCAGACGATAATTTGATCGTTGGTGCACAGCTTCCGAGAGCCGGTCAGGACAATTCATGCAAATTATCTGAAGGGACAAACACAACATTTCTTTCTAGTACAATAACAGAACGAACGATTATTGTTTCAAAATTTAAAATACAACTGCGTCGTGCTCAAAATATATTAAAAAAATTATAATTAAATAATCTTACAAGTTTAAAATTAATATTTAATAATTGTAATAAAATTAATCCCCTTATTAATGTGCTTAATTACAAATTAAGCACTTGTAGGATTATTTAATTATAATTTTTTTTTATATATTTGGAGCGCGACACAGTTGTATTTTAAATTTTGTATTGATTAACACATCAATAGGAGTATGTGTCTGGGTTTCAGCGAACCATAATAGTACACATAATTAATTATCACAATTTATCAATTTAAATTATATTAGTGTTCTAGTGGCTCACACGCACTTTATATAAAAGAAGGATTATTGTTTAATCAGGACAGTATTTGTCCGTAAAAAAAATCGAGCGACCAAGACCACGCATGCTCGGAATTGAAAGAATACATTACAATACAATACAATTACATTAGATCATTGCAGAATGTCGTATTCTGTTTTACGAGAATTTTTGTAACTTTAGTAATCTATTCTTTTTCGACATGAGAATAGTATGCAAAAAAAAAAGGACGATCATTCGTCTGATATTCTCATCACGTGTACAAGGCTCAAGACTTTAAAAGAGAATTTCAGGAATTAAAAAAAAAAACAAGCACACATCCTTCCCTAGGTGGATGCTGGATCTATCCCCCACTGGCTCTAAGACCAAGAACTGAGTGATCAAAGACCACTGATTGCTCAGTGCTTGGACTTCATTGAGCAGAGAGCCAGGGACAATGAGCTGCTGGCTCACTGCTCTGCCCCTCCAGGGCTCACTGGAGCATCGAGCTGTGGAGGGGGTGGGAGCTGCTGGCTCAGGCTCTCAGCAGCTCGCTGAAAGGCTGAGTTAGCTACCAGTCAGGCATTTGGGTAGATCCTGACATTAAAGTTGACCTCAGCTGACAGCAGGATTTAGCCCATTGTCCGCTAAATACGGGCTACAGGAGTGCAGAATGAAGTGCACTCCTGCAAGTCACAGGAGAAGTAGGGCCCAAAGTGCTGGAGGTCTACCTGCACAACATTAAGGAGATCAAAGATCACCCGGGTGCAGCAAATGGTGTTTGGGGTGATAACATAGCAAGGAGCCCTATTAAAATGTAAGGAAGGTTTGAAGAGTGTAGAGGTCAGTAGAAATGCAGAGTTCAAGGGTCAATAGTAAGTAACACAGAGTGCAGAGGTCAGTAGCATGTAATGCAGAGTTTGGAGGTCAGTGGTAAGTAAAGCAGAGAGCAGAGGTCTATATATATTACATGGATGTCTATGTATACACCAGTCATAATGTATGTTTTTGTATAATTTTTTTTTAAAAAAATGTCATTTTTAACTCTTCTACTTTCTTGCTACTAAATTTTTTGTGCTCCTAGTTTACACATCTAGGCCTAATATTCCTGCTTGTTACCTCTAATTTTCGCAAAACTGTAAAATAATTCTAATAAAGAAGTGTGAAATATAAAAAGGTTGTCCTTCATCACTGGTTCTTGCTACGGTGGAAAATGAACATCGATTTTACCTCGGAAATTGAACAATCGTTCCTGAAAGGATAGTTTTTGAAGCAACTTTGTCTGGCGCATGGCCGGCTTTATTTGACAGATTTTTCCAGGTCTGACACTAATGCAGGCCATAGACGGGTCGAAAATCGGTCAATTTTCGCACCATTAGTGGGTTAATTGGTCGGCCGTTTTTCAGGTTTTTGGCACATTTTTTTTATCGATAAAGTTGGAAAATTTGCGGACAATTTTGATGATCAGACGATTTTCCCAGCAATGATGGGCAAATCGGGTGATTGTTTTACTGATAAAAAACCTACGCATGAGCCGTGACCTGCAGGAAGAAAAAAAATAAGAAAAAGAAGAAGAAAAGGAAGAAGAAGAATTCCAGTCCGCTATTATAATTTATATGAAAAGTCTTGCGGTTGCAACAATGTATCCATTTGTAACCAAATAAAAACATCTGTATCTGAAATGGATAAAAATGGATACATTGTTGCAACCGCAAGACTTTTTACTGTCAAATATAATAGCGGAGCTCTCTGCAAGGGACAGAAGTAATTAAATGCCGGCCGTAGACGGGACGAAAATCGGCCAATTTATTTACCGTTGGTGGTAATGTCGGCCGATCGAATGACCGATTTTTTTTTTTTCTCTATAAAAAAAGTCCGGTTTTCAACCCGTCTATGGCCTGCATAACCCACCACTCTGTTGTAAAAACGAGACAACAGAAAGGGATTATCTCGATAAGCTGAATTCACTAAAAACTTTGTTCTGGTGACAGTGAGGAGGATTAGTGTGGAATGTACACGGCTCAAATAAATGAAAAGAAGACTTTTTAATCCGAGTCTAGCATCAAGTCAGTGAAACTCCTGGGATGTTGATCCATTCAGGTAAGTAGCAGAGGGGGTTGTTCATCAGTTTCAGCTGCTTTGGTGGTAATGAAATTAACAACAGGTGCACTAGATGGGCAACAATGAGATGACCCCCAAAACAGGAATGGTTTTACTGGTGGAGGTCACTGACATTTTTTTCCCTACTCATCTTTTCTGACTGGTTTTCACTAGTTTTGCATTTGACTAGGGTCAGTGTCACTACTGGTAGCATGAGGCCATACCTGGACCCTACAGAAGCTGTGCAGACAGTCCAACTCCTCCAGGATTGCACATCAATATGTGCCATTGCCAGAAGGTTTGCTGTGTCTCCCAGCACAGTCTCAAGAGCATGGAGGAGATTCCAGGAGACAGGCATTTACTCTAGGAGAGCTGAACAGGGCCGTAGAAGGTCCTTAACTCATCAGAAGGAGGTATCTGCTCCTTTGCGCAAGGAGGAACAGGATGAGCCCTGCCAGAGTCCTACAAAATTACGTCCAGCAGGCCACTGGTGTGAATGTCTCTGACCAAACAATCAGAAACAGACTTCATGAGGGTGGCCTGAGGGCCCGACATCCTCTAGTGGGCCCTGTGCTCACTGCCCGGCACCATAGAGCTGGATTGGCATTTGCCATTGAATACTAGAATTGGTAGGTCCACCACTGGCACCCTGTGCTTTTCACAGCTGAGAGCAGGTTCACCCTGAGCACATGTGACAGACGTGAAAGGTTCTGAAGCCGTGGAGAATGTTCTGCTGCCTGTAACATGGTTCAGCATGACCGTTTTGGTGGTGGGTCAGTGATGGTCTGGGGAGGCATATCCATGGAGGGACGCACAGACCTCTACAGGCTAGACAATGGCACACTGACTGCCATAAGGTATCGGGATGAAATCCTTGGACCCATTGTCAGACCCTACGCTGGTGCAGGGGGTCCTGGGTTCCTCCCGGTGCACAACAATGCCGAGCCTCATGTGGGGAGAGTATGCAAGCAGTTCCTGGAGAATGAAGGAATTGATACCATTGAATGGCCCCCACGCTCACCTGACCTAAATCCAATAGAACCCCTCTGGGATGTCATCTTTTGGTCCATCCGACGCCACCAGGTTGCACCTCATGTCCAGCTCAGTGATGTCCTGGTCCAGATCTGGGAGGAAATCCGCCAAGAAACCATCCGTGGTCTCATTAGGACCCTCCCCCGACGTTGTCAGGCATGCATACAAGCACACGGGGGCCATACAAACTACTGAGGACCATTCTGAGTTGCTGCAATGACATTTCAGCCATATGGACTCGCCTGCTGCATCATTTTTTCACTTTGGTTTTCGGGGTGTCTTTGAATTCAGTCCTCTGTAGGTCGATCATTTTCATTTCCATCAAACGATGGGGCATCCTTATGTTCCTAACACATTACCCCATCCATGTCAGTATAGAAAACCAGCAGGAGATTTTTCCCCATTGAGATCTGATGGGTTTTCAAAGTGTTCCTTTCAGTTTTTTGAGCCGTGTATTTATGTATTTACAAAATGTTGATCTGAAACACCAGAGAGTAACAATGGCGCATATTCTGCACCTGATACATACAAATGTAATAGGTAACCAATGGATTGTTACATATAGGATGCATTTTAGCTTTAAATACCATGAAAGAGAGCTAGTCAGGAATTAGTGTCAACTGTGGGTGTAGGATAATAACTTTTTTTTTAATGGGTGAACTGGATGGACTTTGTCTTTTTTCAGCCAGGCTAACTATGTGTCAGGGCGGGGCTGTGGAACGGACAGGTAGGCCTAGTGGCAGGGTAACGCACTGGCTGACGACAACCACCACCAACAGACCGAAGTCCCTCAGGGCGCGGAGTCTAAGTCCCAGGCTGCCCTTCACCAGGGCCCCTGATGGTGGGGATGGACTTGACGCAGCCAGGTACCAGGTCGCGGCCCCCGAGACACCCCGGCTGCGGTAATGGCCGCCGCCAATGGCGTGTAGCTGGTGAGAATGACAATAGCGTAGTCAGGCAAGCTGGGTCGACAACAACGGGACAAAACGGTACAGAACAGTAGACAGAGAATCACAGGTCACGGGCCGGGTTCAGCAACGGAAGGTCAGATCGAAGGAAAACACAGAGAATGGTCTTAATCACAAGCCGAGTCAGAATACCAGAAGAGTCACGAGCGTACACACAGAGCTGTAGCAAGACAAAGACACAAGACACAAGTGCAAAGAGCATGTGCGGGCCACAGGCTTATATGTCATCAACCACACCCCTCTGGGGGATGGACCTCAGAGACCTGAAGGCATAAAAGGATTCCCACCATGCACAGCAGAATCCAAGATGGACGCCAGCACATGGAGTAACAAAACCTCAGGGAAAAGGTAGGACCTTGACACTATGTAACTATATGTTAGAATCAAAGTTTCCACGCTCCTTCTTTGGGACCTGCCTAGAGCGCATGCCACTGTAAGAACCCTGGCCCCTGGCACTCCAGCCATCCGCTCCTGATGTCCAGCCCAGATGACGTCCTCCCTCTTATACCTGATGCCTGATATATACCCACGTCTTGTTTTTAAATCTTGTGTGCAATAAACTGTTACCATTTTTACTACACTTAGTCTGGCGCACCTCTCTCTCCTCTATCACTGTGTCTTCATGGTTAGCAGTTCTGCTTTACAGTTCTGCGGTTATTCATTTGAATCCCAGTCAGAGTTCCATGGAGCTTACATGCCTTTTCTGGCACACTCCAAAGACATGCTGGTAGGTTACTTGGCTCTTGTCTAAATTAGCCCTAGTATGTGAAATAGCAGCCTTAGATTGTAGGCTCCTCGGGGGCAGGGACTGATGTGAAATGTACACTATGTAAATTAATATTATTATATTAAAATCTGCAATAAATAAATAAATAAACTTTTCCATATATAGAAGATAATCTCCATGTAAGGGGTTCCGTCTGTCAATCATTAATTGCTTTATATTTTTTAATATATTTTTCATGTCATTCTCTTTCATGCATTGATTGTGTGGGAGAAAATTCCTGTAGAGGACCTACCGTGACTAAAGATGAGCGAATCGAACTAGGCGAAGTGGAATTCGTTTCGAATATTAGAAAAATTTCAATTCGCGCCGAATCCGAAAATTAGCATACTTCGGATGCGCGAATCGAAATTTTTCCTAAAATGGCGGCGACATGTGCGGCGACGGAGCGGGGATGTCTGGGAAGGCGCGCAGACAAGGCGCGCTGACCCATAATGCATTCATTCATGACATGTGATCGCATTAGCCAATCAGCAGCCAGTCAGCCAGCACTGTGTAATGGTCGAGCTATAAATGGCGGCCATTTTAGAATTCTCCATTTGCCTCCAGTCATTCAAGAGAGGCAGACCTCTCTGTATTAGGGACAGAGTTAGGGACACAGAAACGTTACTTAGGGACACAGAAACGTTACTTAGGGCCACAGAAACGTTACTTAGGGCCACAGAAAAGTTACTTAGGGCCACAGAAACATTACTTAGGGCCACAGAACCGTTACTTAGGGCCACAGAAACGTTACTTAGGGCCACAGAAACGTTACTTAGGGACACAGAAACGTTACTTAGGGCCACAGAAACGTTACTTAGGGCCACAGAACCGTTACTTAGGGCCACAGAAACGTTACTTAGGGCCACAGAACCGTTACTTAGGGCCACAGAAACGTTACTTAGGGCCACAGAACCGTTACTTCGGGCCACAGAAACGTTACTTAGGGCCACAGAAACGTTACTTAGGGACACAGAAACGTTACTTAGGGCCACAGAAACGTTACTTAGGGACACAGAATTGTTAATCAGGGACAGACACTGAATTGTTACTCAGGGACAGACACAGAATTGTTACTGAGGGACAGACACAGAATTGTTACTGAGGGACACAGAATTGTTACTGAGGGACACAGAATTGTTACTCAGGGACAGACACAGAATTGTTACTCAGGGACAGACACAGAATTGTTACTGAGGGACACAGAATTGTTACTGAGGGACACAGAATTGTTACTGAGGGACACAGAATTGTTACTCAGGGACACAGAACTGTTACTCAGGGACACAGAACTGTTACTCAGGGACAGACACAGAATTGTTACTGAGGGACACAGAATTGTTACTGAGGGACACAGAATTGTTACTCAGGGACAAACACAGAATTGTTACTGAGGGACACAGAACTGTTACTCAGGGACACAGAACTGTTACTCAGGGACACAGAACTGTTACTCAGGGACACAGAACTGTTACTCAGGGACAGACACAGAATTGTTACTGAGGGACACAGAATTGTTACTGAGGGACACAGAATTGTTACTCAGGGACAGACACAGAATTGTTACTCAGGGACAGACACAGAATTGTTATTGAGGGACACAAAATTGTTACTGAGGGACACAGAATTGTTACTGAGGGACACAGAATTGTTACTCAGGGACACAGAACTGTTACTCAGGGACACAGAACTGTTACTGAGGGACACAGAACTGTTACTCAGGGACAGACACAAAATTGTTACTGAGGGACACAGAATTGTTACTCAGGGACAGACACAGAATTGTTACTCAGGGACAGACACAGAATTGTTACTGAGGGACACAGAATTGTTACTGAGGGACACAGAATTGTTACTGAGGGACACAGAATTGTTACTCAGGGACACAGAACTGTTACTCAGGGACACAAAACTGTTACTCAGGGACACAGAACTGTTACTCAGGGATAGACACAGAATTGTTACTGAGGGACACAGAATTGTTACTGAGGGACACAGAATTGTTACTGAGGGACAGACACAGAATTGTTACTAAGGGACACAGAACTGTTACTCAGGGACACAGAACTGTTACTCAGGGACACAGAACTGTTACTCAGGGACAGACACAGAATTGTTACTGAGGGACACAGAATTGTTACTGAGGGAAAAGAATTGTTACTGAGGGACACAGAATTGTTACTCAGGGACAGACACAGAATTGTTACTGAGGGACACAGAACTGTTACTCAGGGACACAGAACTGTTACTCAGGGACACAGAACTGTTACTCAGGGACAGACACAGAATTGTTACTGAGGGCCACAGAAACGTTACTTAGGGACACAGAAACGTTACTTAGGGCCACAGAAACGTTACTTAGGGCCACAGAACCGTTACTTAGGGCCACAGAAACGTTACTTAGGGCCACAGAACTGTTACTTAGGGCCACAGAACCGTTACTTAGGGCCACAGAAACGTTACTTAGGGCCACAGAAACGTTACTTAGGGCCACAGAAACGTTACTTAGGGACACAGAATTGTTAATCAGGGACAGACACTGAATTGTTACTCAGGGACAGACACAGAATTGTTACTGAGGGACAGACACAGAATTGTTACTGAGGGACACAGAATTGTTACTGAGGGACACAGAATTGTTACTCAGGGACAGACACAGAATTGTTACTCAGGGACAGACACAGAATTGTTACTGAGGGACACAGAATTGTTACTCAGGGACACAGAACTGTTACTCAGGGACACAGAACTGTTACTCAGGGACAGACACAGCATTGTTACTGAGGGACACAGAATTGTTACTGAGGGACACAGAATTGTTACTCAGGGACAGACACAGAATTGTTACTGAGGGACACAGAACTGTTACTCAGGGACACAGAACTGTTACTCAGGGACACAGAACTGTTACTCAGGGACAGACACAGAATTGTTACTGAGGGACACAGAATTGTTACTGAGGGACACAGAATTGTTACTCAGGGACAGACACAGAATTGTTACTCAGGGACAGACACAGAATTGTTATTGAGGGACACAAAATTGTTACTGAGGGACACAGAATTGTTACTCAGGGACACAGAACTGTTACTCAGGGACACAGAACTGTTACTCAGGGACAGACACAGAATTGTTACTGAGGGACACAGAATTGTTACTCAGGGACAGACACAGAACTGTTACTCAGGGACAGACACAGAATTGTTACTGAGGGACACAGAATTGTTACTGAGGGACACAGAATTGTTACTGAGGGACACAGAATTGTTACTCAGGGACACAGAACTGTTACTCAGGGACACAAAACTGTTACTCAGGGACACAGAACTGTTACTCAGGGACACAGAACTGTTACTCAGGGACAGACACAGAATTGTTACTGAGGGACACAGAATTGTTACTGAGGGACACAGAATTGTTACTGAGGGACAGACACAGATTTGTTACTAAGGGACACAGAACTGTTACTCAGGGACACAGAACTGTTACTCAGGGACACAGAACTGTTACTCAGGGACAGACACAGAATTGTTACTGAGGGACACAGAATTGTTACTGAGGGACACAGAATTGTTACTGAGGGACACAGAATTGTTACTCAGGGACAGACACAGAATTGTTACTCAGGGAAAGACACAGAATTGTTACTGAGGGACACAGAACTGTTACTCAGGGACACAGAACTGTTACTCAGGGACACAGAACTGTTACTCAGGGACAGACACAGAATTGTTACTGAGGGACACAGAATTGTTACTGAGGGACACAGAATTGTTACTCAGGGACAGACACAGAATTGTTACTCAGGGACAGACACAGAATTGTTACTGAGGGACACAGAATTGTTACTGAGGGACACAGAATTGTTACTGAGGGACACAGAATTGTTACTCAGGGACACAGAACTGTTACTCAGGGACACAGAACTGTTACTCAGGGTCACAGAACTGTTACTCAGGGACAGACACAGAATTGTTACTGAGGGACACAGAATTGTTACTGAGGGACACAGAATTGTTACTCAGGGACAGACACAGAATTGTTACTCAGGGACAGACACAGAATTGTTACTGAGGGACACAGAATTGTTACTGAGGGACACAGAATTGTTACTGAGGGACACAGAATTGTTACTCAGGGACACAGAACTGTTACTCAGGGACACAGAACTGTTACTCAGGGACAGACACAGAATTGTTACTAATGGACACAGAATTGTTACTGAGGGACACAGAATTGTTACTGAGGGACACAGAATTTTTACTGAGGGACAGACACAGAATTGTTACTGAGGGACACAGAACTGTTACTCAGGGACACAGAACTGTTACTCAGGGACAGACACAGAATAGTTACTGAGGGACACAGAATTGTTACTGAGGGACACAGAATTGTTACTCAGGGACAGACACAGAATTGTTACTGAGGGACACAGAACTGTTACTGAGGGACACAGAACTGTTACTCAGGGACACAGAACTGTTACTCAGGGACAGACACAGAATTGTTACTGAGGGACACAGAATTGTTACTGAGGGACACAGAATTGTTACTCAGGGACAGACACAGAATTGTTACTGAGGGACACAGAACTGTTACTCAGGGACACAGAACTGTTACTCATGGACAGACACAGAATTGTTACTGAGGGACACAGAATTGTTACTGAGGGACACAGAATTGTTACTGAGGGACACAGAATTGTTACTCAGGGACACAGAATTGTTACTCAGGGACAGACACAGAATTATTACTCAGGGACAGACACAGAATTGTTACTCAGGGACAGACACAGAATTGTTACTGAGGGACACAGAACTGTTACTCAGGGACACAGAACTGTTACTCATGGACAGACACAGAATTGTTACTGAGGGACACAGAATTGTTACTGAGGGACACAGAATTGTTACTGAGGGACACAGAATTGTTACTCAGGGACACAGAATTGTTACTCAGGGACAGACACAGAATTATTACTCAGGGACAGACACAGAATTGTTACTCAGGGACAGACACATAATTGTTACTGAGGGACACAGAATTGTTACTGAGGGACACAGAATTGTTACTCAGGGACACAGAATTACTGAGGGACACAGAATTGTTACTCAGGGACACAGAATTGTTACTCAGGGACAGACACAGATTTGTTACTGAGGGACACAGAATTGTTACTCAGGGACACAGAATTGTTACTGAGGGACACAGAATTGTTACTCAGGGACACAGAATTGTTACTCAGGGACACATAATTGTTACTCAGGGACAGACACAGAATTGTTACTGAGGGACACATAATTGTTACTGAGGGACACATAATTGTTACTGAGGGACACAGAATTGTTACTCAGGGACACAGAATTACTGAGGGACACAGAATTGTTACTCAGGGACACAGAATTGTTACTCAGGGACACAGAATTGTTACTCAGGGACAGACACAGAATTGTTACTGAGGGACACAGAATTGTTACTGAGGGACACAGAATTGTTACTGAGGGACACAGAATTGTTACTCAGGGACACAGAATTGTTACTCAGGGACTGACACAGAATTGTTACTGAGGGACACATAATTGTTACTCAGGGACACAGAATTGTTACTGAGGGACACAGAATTGTTACTCAGGGACAGACACAGAATTGTTACTCAGGGACACAGAATTGTTACTGAGGGACACAGAATTGTTACTCAGGGACACAGAATTGTTACTGAGGGACACAGAATTGTTACTCAGGGACAGACACAGAATTGTTACTGAGGGACACAGAATTGTTACTGAGGGACACAGAAGTGTTACTGAGGGACACAGAATTGTTACTCAGGGACACAGAATTGTTACTCAGGGACAGACACAGAATTGTTACTCAGGGACACAGAATTGTTACTCAGGGACACATAATCGTTGAATTAAAGAGTATGTCAGACAACATGCAGAGGAGTGGCAGAGGAGGCAATGTTTTAGGAGCGAGCAGACGTGGCAGCAGAGGAAGGGGTCGAGGCAGCACTAGTCGCAGCCAGAGGCCAGTGCTCCCGGTGTCATCCAGCGGTCGTGTCTCCACCGACAACCCTGCCGTCATCGATTGGTTGGCTCGGTCGTCTTCCTCTTCCCAGGTCACCTCTGACACCTACAGCCAACGGTCGGTGTGTACGTCAGACACAACCGTTAGTTGGCATGGCCCGGGAGCAAGCCCACTGAAATCACGTGTCCTCTACCTGCCCCTGTCCTTTGCTGTTCCCTCACCAAGCGAAGTATCGCATGCTGTGGGCTCAGCCCCACTGTACAGTGAGGAAGAGCTAACAGAGGGCGGTCAGGAACGGGGGGAGACATCCGCCTCTTCAGCAGCCAGGCGAAGAAGTACTGGCGAGGAGAGTGGCTCGGTAGCCGGTCTAGAGACAGGTCTGTCTCCTGACCCACACACAGCCGAGGGGGCTAGTAGTGAGGCGGAGACCCTAATTGATGATGATGAGGCTGATCGCACTTGGCAGCCTCGTCGTCATCAGGCAATTTCTTCCACATCATCAGGAGAAGAGGGTGCCAGCTTGGCAGCGAGCAAAACAGTCGGTGGGTTGCCCAGGAGGCAGCAGGGTCGCAGCAGTGTCAGTGGAGGCAAACGGCCACGGAGTAGAGCACCAACTCCACTGCAGCCTACCACCACGGCCAGTAGTGGTGCCGGTGTGCACGGAGGAAGTAGCAGTCAGCCAGTGAGGAGTAGCGGGGGCAAAGTTTCCTACTCGGTGGTGTGGCAATTTTTCGTCAAGCCGCCCGAGGAAGTAAACGTAGCCGTATGTCGACTATGTGGCCAGAAAGTCAAGCGTGGCCAGGGGGCCCATGTTGGGACTACAGCGTTGCGTCAGCATATGCAGCGTCGCCATTCGGTAGCCTGGGAAAACCGTGATAAAGATACGGCGGTTCTGCCTGCCCCAGCCCCCGCTCCATCACCCGCTCCGTTACTTGCTCCGTCACCCGACGTCAATCGCCCTCTATCAGCCAGTCAAGGCTCCAACAACTCTGCTGAGGGGAGTTGTTCCGCTCGTTCAGATGCTCCTTCTCCTGCTACTCCTCTTCACGGATTCCGTCAGCAGTCTTTTTTGGAATCCGTTTCCAAGAGACAACAGTTTGCGAGCACGCACCCGACGGTGCAAAAGCTGAACGTCCTCCTGTCCAAGTTGCTGGTGCTGCAGTCCCTCCCTTTCCAAGTGGTGGACTCAGCACCTTTCCGAGAAATGATGGCTTGTGCCGCGCCGCGGTGGAGAGTGCCAAGCCGTCATTTCTTCACCAAAAAGGCAGTGCCAGCCCTGCATTCACATGTAGAAGAGATGGTGGGCCAGTCTTTGAGCATGTCGGTCTCTGACAAAGTGCACGGCAGTGCCGACGTGTGGAGCTGTAACTACGGTGAGGGACAGTACATGTCATTTACGGCCCACTGGGTGAACGTGGTGCCAGCACAGCCGCACCAGCAACTTGGACAGGTCACGACGCTTTTGCCTCCACGTTTGCACGTCCTTGGTCCAGCAAAGATGTCCGCCTCTACCACCTCTTCTTCCGCCGTGTCCTCAGCCGCCACCCCCGTGCCAAGTCCCATTACCCAAACCGGCATATCACATGTGCAGGGCGCAACGGTGTCACGCTGTGCTGCATCTGGTATGCCTTGGCGAACGTAGTCACACAGGGGAGGAACTTCTGAGTGTAATGAACAGAGAAATCGACAGATGGCTGTCTCCGCGCAAACTGAAAATCGGAACCATGTTGACCGACAACGGAAAGAACATGGTGTCTGCTCTGCGTCAAGGAGGGTTGTGCCATGCGCCATGCATGGCTCACGTATTCAATCTGGTTGTCAAGCGGTTCCTAAAATCCACCATCCCACTGCAAGACATCCTTAAAATGTCACGTAAACTTTGCATGCATTTCAGCCATTCCTACACCGCAAAGCACACCCTCCTTGAGCTGCAGCGGCAGAACGGAATTCCACAGCATCGCCTGATCTGCGACGTTGCAACAAGGTGGAATTCAACCCTAAACGTGTTAGACCGCCTTTACGAGCAGCGAAAGGCCATCACCGATTTCCTGATGTTACAAGCGGATAAAGGTACTCCCCTGTGTAACTTCGATGTCAGCCATTGGCAGCTCATGCGTGACACCTGCCGCTTGCTCAGGCCCTTTGAGGAGGCCACGCTATTCGTGAGTCGGCAGGACTATGGGATGAACGACGTCATTCCTCTGTTGCACGTCCTGGAACAAATGCTGTTAACAATGGCTGGTCAGGGTGCGGTAGACATGGCGCACAGATCTCAACGCCACATGACCCCTGTGGGGGCAGGACAGGAAGAAGAGGAGGAGGTAGAGGAGGACATTGGTGCTCAGGAATTATTGAGTGAAATGGGTGGTTTTTCCACTCAGCGGACAGGAGTGGAGGAGCAGGAGCATCTGGTAGAGGAAGAGGAGGAGGAGACAGAGGACCCAGACGCACCGTGGCAGTATGCTGTGGAGATGGAGGCAGGGAGTCCCTCGCATTCCTTGGCACAAATGGCCCATAGCATGCTCGGTTGCTTGCGTAGCGACAGCCGAATAATAACCATCAGACAGAGGGATGACTTTTGGCTGTCCACCTTGTTGGACCCTCGCTACCGTTCCAAAATGGTGGCCTTTTTCACACCTGCTGAGAGGGAGGCCAAAATTACGTACTATAAAAACCACCTATGTAGTCAGTTGGTCTCTGCCTTTCTGCGCCAACGTCCATCCTCAGACACTGTGGGCCCTGTGCGCTCGCGTTCCGCTGCCATGGCAGCAGGGGAGGGGTGGGGTGGTAGGAGCAGTGGCAGCTCCACCAGCAGCGGCTGCCTCAGTCTGCAGTCGATGATGAGTAGCTTTCTTCACCAGCGCAGTGAGGAAACTACTAACCAGCCGCAGCAGCAGCAGCAGCATCAGGTGGACCTGGAGCAGGAGCTCAAACAACAGGCTTGGGCCTACTTGGACAGCACCCTGCCAACCGAGGTAGACAATCCCCTTGACTACTGGGCATCGAAACTTGACCTTTGGCCCCAACTAGCTGAATTTGCCCTTGAAAGGCTGTCATGCCCGGCCAGTAGCGTGGCATCGGAGCGCGTGTTTAGTGCGGCAGGAGGTATTGTAACTCCGTGGAGGACACGACTGTCCACCCAAAGTGTGGAGAGACTCACGTTTGTGAAAATGAATCAGGCGTGGATTAGTCTGGATTTCAAACCACCAGTTCCTGACACAACTGACTAAATGCGCCATGAATCATGCCCCTGCCATGTGCCACTTTCAGGTCTCCTCACACTGCTGCTGTGTTCCATTTTGTCATAGAGTGCTGGCAGATTACGGGCCTCCCATTGCTGCTGCCAGGCCCCTAATCTGCCATGGGCCCCCGTACCGCCTCCTCATGCTGCTGCCAGGTCCACAGTGTGTCATGCCATGTGCCACTTTCAGGTCTCCTCACACTGCTGGTGTGTTCCATTTTGTCATAGGGTGCTGGCAGATTACGGGCCTCCCATAGCTGCTGCCAGGCCCCTAATCTGCCATGGGCCCCCGTACCGCCTCCTCACGCTGCTGCCAGGTCCACAGTGTGTCATGCCATGTGCCACTTTCAGGTCTGCTCACACTGCTGCTGTGTTCCATTTTGTCATAGGGTGCTGGCAGATTACGGGCCTCCCATAGCTGCTGCCAGGCCCCTAATCTGCCATGGGCCCCCGTACCGCCTCCTCATGCTGCTGCCAGGTCCACAGTGTGTCATGCCATGTGCCACTTTCAGGTCTCCTCACACTGCTGCTGTGTTCCATTTTGTCATAGAGTGCTGGCAGATTACGGGCCTCCCATAGCTGCTGCCAGGCCCCTAATCTGCCATGGGCCCCCGTACCGCCTCCTCACGCTGCTGCCAGGTCCACAGTGTGTCATGCCATGTGCCATTTTCAGGTCTCCTCACACTGCTGCTGTGTTCCATTTTGTCATAGGGTGCTGGCAGATTACGGGCCTCCCATAGCTGCTGCCAGGCCCCTAATCTGCCATGGGCCCCCGTACCGCCTCCTCATGCTGCTGCCAGGTCCACAGTGTGTCATGCCATGTGCCACTTTCAGGTCTCCTCACACTGCTGCTGTGTTCCATTTTGTCATAGAGTGCTGGCAGATTACGGGCCTCCCATTGCTGCTGCCAGGCCCCTAATCTGCCATGGGCCCCCGTACCGCCTCCTCATGCTGCTGCCAGGTCCACAGTGTGTCATGCCATGTGCCACTTTCAGGTCTCCTCACACTGCTGGTGTGTTCCATTTTGTCATAGGGTGCTGGCAGATTACGGGCCTCCCATAGCTGCTGCCAGGCCCCTAATCTGCCATGGGCCCCCGTACCGCCTCCTCACGCTGCTGCCAGGTCCACAGTGTGTCATGCCATGTGCCACTTTCAGGTCTGCTCACACTGCTGCTGTGTTCCATTTTGTCATAGGGTGCTGGCAGATTACGGGCCTCCCATAGCTGCTGCCAGGCCCCTAATCTGCCATGGGCCCCCGTACCGCCTCCTCATGCTGCTGCCAGGTCCACAGTGTGTCATGCCATGTGCCACTTTCAGGTCTCCTCACACTGCTGCTGTGTTCCATTTTGTCATAGAGTGCTGGCAGATTACGGGCCTCCCATAGCTGCTGCCAGGCCCCTAATCTGCCATGGGCCCCCGTACCGCCTCCTCACGCTGCTGCCAGGTCCACAGTGTGTCATGCCATGTGCCACTTTCAGGTCTCCTCACACTGCTGCTGTGTTCCATTTTGTCATAGGGTGCTGGCAGATTACGGGCCTCCCATAGCTGCTGCCAGGCCCCTAATCTGCCATGGGCCCCCGTACCGCCTCCTCATGCTGCTGCCAGGTCCACAGTGTGTCATGCCATGTGCCACTTTAAGGTCTCCTCACACTGCTGCTGTGTTCCATTTTGTCATAGGGTGCTGGCAGATTACAGGCCTCCCATAGCTGCTGCCAGGCCCTTAATCTGCCATGGGCCCCCGTACCGCCTCCTCATGCTGCTGCCAGGTCCACAGTGTGTCATGCCATGTGCCACTTTCAGGTCTCCTCACACTGCTGCTGTGTTCCATTTTGTCATAGAGTGCTGGCAGATTACGGGACTCCCATAGCTGCTGCCAGGCCCCTAATCTGCCATGGGCCCCCGTACCGCCTCCTCACGCTGCTGCCAGGTCCACAGTGTGTCATGCCATGTGCCACTTTCAGGTCTCCTCACACTGCTGGTGTGTTCCATTTTGTCATAGGGTGCTGGCAGATTACGGGCCTCCCATAGCTGCTGCCAGGCCCCTAATCTGCCATGGGCCCCCGTACCGCCTCTTCACGCTGCTGCCAGGTCCACAGTGTGTCATGCCATGTGCCACTTTCAGGTCTCCTCACACTGCTGCTGTGTTCCATTTTGTCATAGGGTGCTGGCAGATTACGGGCCTCCCATAGCTGCTGCCAGGCCCCTAATCTGCCATGGGCCCCTGTACCGCCTCCTCACGCTGCTGCCAGGTCCACAGTGTCTCATGGGTCCCTGTACGGCCTCCCATTGCTGCTGTCTCCATCGCCACACTCTGCCATGTGCCACTTTCAGGTCTCCTCACACTGCTGGTGTGTTCCATTTTGTCATAGGGTGCTGGCAGATTACGGGCCTCCCATAGCTGCTGCCAGGCCCCTAATCTGCCATGGGCCCCCGTACTGCCTCCTCACGCTGCTGCCAGGTCCACAGTGTGTCATGCCATGTGCCACTTTCAGGTCTCCTCACACTGCTGCTGTGTTCCATTTTGTCATAGGGTGCTAGCAGATTACGGGCCTCCCATAGATGCTGCCAGGCCCCTAATCTGCCATGGGCCCCCGTACCGCCTCCTCATGCTGCTGCCAGGTCCACAGTGTGTCATGCCATGTGCCACTTTCAGGTCTCCTCACACTGCTGCTGTGTTCCATTTTGTCATAGGGTGCTGGCAGATTAGGGGCCTCCCATAGCTGCTGCCAGGCCCCTAATCTGCCATGGGCCCCCGTACCGCCTCCTCACGCTGCTGCCAGGTCCACAGTGTATCATGCCATGTGCCACTTTCAGGTCTCCTCACACTGCTGGTGTGTTCCATTTTGTCATAGGGTGCTGGCAGATTACGGGCCTCCCATAGCTGCTGCCAGGCCCCTAATCTGCCATGGGCCCCCGTACCGCCTCCTCATGCTGCTGCCAGGTCCACAGTGTGTCATGCCATGTGCCACTTTCAGGTCTCCTCACACTGCTGCTGTGTTCCATTTTGTCATAGGGTGCTGGCAGATTACGGACCTCCCATAGCTGCTGCCAGGCCCCTAATCTGCCATGGGCCCCTGTACCGCCTCCTCACGCTGCTGCCAGGTCCACAGTGTCTCATGTGTCCCTGTACGGCCTCCCATTGCTGCTATCTCCATCGCCACACTCTGCCATGTGCCACTTTCAGGTCTCCTCACACTGCTGGTGTGTTCCATTTTGTCATAGGGTGCTGGCAGATTACGGGCCTCCCATTGCTGCGGCCAGGCCCCTAATCTGCCATGAGCCCCTGTACCGCCTCCTCACGCTGCTGCCAGGTCCACAGTGTGTCATGCCATGTGCCACTTTCAGGTGTCCTCACACTGCTGCTGGGTTCCATTTTGTCATAGGATGCTGGCAGATTACGGGCCTCAAATTCCTGCGGCCAGGCCCCTAATCTGCCATGGGCCCCTGTACCGCCTCCTCATGCTGCTGCCAGGTCCACAGTGTGTCATGCCATGTTCCACTTTCAGGTGTCCTCACACTGCTGCTGGGTTCCATTTTGTCATAGGGTGCTGGCAGATTACGGGCCTCACATTGCTGTGGCCAGGCCCCTAATCTGCCATGGGCCCCTGTACCGCCTCCTCACGCTGCTGCCAGGTCCACAGTGTGTCATGGGTCCCTGTACCGCCTCCCATTGCTGCTGTCTCCATCGCCACACTCTGCCATGTGCCACTTTCAGGTCTCCTCACACTCCTGCTGGATTCCTTTTTGTCATAGGATGCTGGCAGATTACGGGCCTCACATTGCTGCGGCCAGGACCCTAATCTGCCATGGGCCCCTGTACCGCCTCCTCATGCTGCTGCCAGGTCCACAGTGTGTCATGCCATGTGCCACTTTCAGGTGTCCTCACACTGCTGCTGGGTTCCATTTTGTCATAGGATGCTGGCAGATTACGGGCCTCACATTGCTGCGGCCAGGCCCCTAATCTGCCATGGGCCCCTGTACCGCCTCCTCACGCTGCTGCCAGGTCCACAGTGTGTCATGGGTCCCTGTACCGCCTCCCATTGCTGCTGTCTCCATCGCCACACTCTGCCATGTGCCACTTTCAGGTCTCCTCACACTCCTGCTGGGTTCCATTTTGTCATAGGGTGCTGGCAGATCGGGCCTCCCATAGCTGCTGCCAGGCCCCTAATCTGCCATGGGCCCCTGTACCGCCTCCTCATGCTGCTGCCAGGTCCACAGTGTGTCATGCCGTGTGCCACTTTCAGGTGTCCTCACACTGCTGCTGGGTTCCATTTTGTCATAGGATGCTGGCAGATTACGGGCCTCACATTGCTGCGGCCAGGCCCCTAATCTGCCATGGGCCCCTGTACCGCCTCCTCACGCTGCTGCCAGGTCCACAGTGTGTCATGGGTCCCTGTACCGCCTCCCATTGCTGCTGTCTCCATCGCCACACTCTGCCATGTGCCACTTTCAGGTCTCCTCACACTCCTGCTGGATTCCATTTTGTCATAGGATGCTGGCAGATTACGGGCCTCACATTGCTGCGGCCAGGCCCCTAATCTGCCATGGGCCCCTGTACCGCCTCCTCATGCTGCTGCCAGGTCCACAGTGTGTCATGCCATGTGCCACTTTCAGGTGTCCTCACACTGCTGCTGGGTTCCATTTTGTCATAGGATGCTGGCAGATTACGGGCCTCACATTGCTGCGGCCAGGCCCCTAATCTGCCATGGGCCCCTGTACCGCCTCCTCACGCTGCTGCCAGGTCCACAGTGTGTCATGGGTCCCTATACCGCCTCCCATTGCTGCTGTCTCCATCGCCACACTCTGCCATGTGCCACTTTCAGGTCTCCTCACACTCCTGCTGGATTCCTTTTTGTCATAGGATGCTGGCAGATTACGGGCCTCACATTGCTGCAGCCAGGCCCCTAATCTGCCATGGGCCCCTGTACCGCCTCCTCATGCTGCTGCCAGGTCCACAGTGTGTCATGCCATGTGCCACTTTCAGGTGTCCTCACACTCCTGCTGGGTTCCATTTTGTCATAGGGTGCTGGCAGATTACGGGCCTCACATTGCTGCGGCCAGGCCCCTAATCTGCCATGGGCCCCTGTACCGCCTCCTCATGCTGCTGCCAGGTCCACAGTGTCTCATGGGTCCCTGTACGGCCTCCCATTGCTGCTGTCTCCATCGCCACACTCTGCCATGTGCCACTTTCAGGTGTCCTCACACTGCTGCTGGGTTCCATTTTGTCATAGGGTGCTGGCAGATTACGGGCCTCACATTGCTGCGGCCAGGCCCCTAATCTGCCATGGGCCCCTGTACCGACTCCTCATGCTGTGACGTTGCAACAAGGTGGAATTCAACCCTACATATGTTAGACCGCCTTTACGAACAGCGAAAGGCCATCACCGATTTCCTGATGTTACAAGCGGATAAAGGTACTCCCCTGTGTAACTTAGATGTCAGCCATTGGCAGCTCATGCGTGACACCTGCCGCTTGCTCAGGCCCTTTGAGGAGGCCACGCTATTCGTGAGTCGGCAGGACTATGGGATGAACGACGTCATTCCTCTGTTGCACGTCCTGGAACAAATGCTGTTAACAATGGCTGGTCAGGGTGCGGTAGACGTGGCGCACAGATCTCAACGCCACATGACCCCTGTGGGGGCAGGACAGGAAGAAGAGGAGGAGGTAGAGGAGGACATTGGTGCTCAGGAATTATTGAGTGAAATGGGTCTTTTTTCCACTCAGCGGACAGGAGTGGAGGAGCAGGAGCATCTGGTAGAGGAGGAGGAGGAGACAGAGGACCCAGACGCACCGTGGCAGTATGCTGTGGAGATGGAGGCAGGGAGTCCCTCGCATTCCTTGGCACAAATGGCCCATAGCATGCTCGGCTGCTTGCGTAGCGACAGCCGAATAATAACCATCAGACAGAGGGATGACTTTTGGCTGTCCACCTTGTTGGACCCTCGCTACCATTCCAAAATGGTGGCCTTTTTCACACCTGCTGAGAGGGAGGCCAAAATTACGTACTATAAAAACCACCTATGTAGTCAGTTGGTCTCTGCCTTTCTGCGCCAACGTCCATCCTCAGACACTGTGGGCCCTGTGCGCTCGCGTTCCGCTGCCATGGCAGCAGGGGAGGGGTGGGGTGGTAGGAGCAGTGGCAGCTCCACCAGCAGCGTGGGTCCCTGTACGGCCTCCCATTGCTGCTGTCTCCATCGCCACACTCTGCCATGTGCCACTTTCAGGTCTCCTCACACTGCTGGTGGGTTCCATTTTGTCATAGGGTGTTGTATGGCCTCCCATTGCTGCTGCCTCCACCGCCACACTGTGGCTCCACACTCTGGTTTTGGCCCCGTGACTGGCCAAATGAGTGAAGTGTGCGGTGATTCTAAGATCGACGGCACTCATCTGCATGTCATACTGACTGACAGTATTATTTCTCTTCCCCAGCAGACTCCAAGGGCATTTAAATTAAAGGTACAGTGTTCTGCACTAATATAAAGGCTCTCTGAAGCCTAGAAACACCCTTTTATAAATTAAATTCGCAGCGAATATATTCGACTCGAATCGAATTTTTTTCACGAATTCGCCGAATCAGTCGAATCGAATTTTTGAATACTTCGCTCATCTCTAACCGTGACCTGTCAGCCTAATTACAGCTGCGGTTTGGCCTATACAGAGACCATTGAAGGTCTCTGCACCATTGTTCTCAGTCTCCACATGCCCATCAGTGAACCCAGGACCTAACATGAGTAGGGACCTGGGGCTTTTTCCAAAACATTGGGATCAAGGCAGATAAAGTGGGGTAAATCTTGACAAGTTTAGAAGGGACTCAATCTTTAGTGTGTTTTTTTTTTATTAAATTTTGCATTTCAGAAACTTTTGTGCTAAAGTGGTGTCACATAAAATATTGGAACTACCACTATTATAATCACCAGAAAATATATAATTTGCTTTCAGAAAATATATAATTTTTTTAAGGAATTTAATTTAATTATTAGATATAAAAATGATTTTTTCAAGCCTGTGCAAAAAATGCAAAAAATGACTGGCAGCAAAAGGATAAAAAATGGTGATGATGAGAAGGAGGATTATTATTACAGCTTTACAATGCTACTGTATAAATTATTGTACAGGCGGAAGAAGCCAAAAAGGTTATATAAGGTCATGTGTACCGACAAGCAAGTGTAATAAAGTGGGCAGCCTCAGCTATACTGGTGGAACAACGAAGATGGGGATTTGCAAATTTCACAAGCAGGCATATAGTGAATGCAGGGTCTGGGGAGAGCGGATATAGTGAATGCGGGGTCCGGGGAGAGCGGATATAGTGAATGCAGGGTCCTGGGAGACCGGATATAGTGAATGCAGGGTCCGGGGAGACCAGATATAGTGAATGCAGGGTCTGGGGAGAGCGGATATAGTGAATGCAAGGTCCGGGGAGAGCGGATATAGTGAATGCAGGGTCCGGGGAGAGCGGATATAGTGCATGCAGGGTCCGGGGAGAGAGGATATAGTGAATGCAGGGTCTGGGGAGAGCGGATATAGTGAATGCAGGGTCCAGGGAGACCAGATATAGTGAATGCAGGGTCTGGGGAGAGCGGATATAGTGAATGCAAGGTCCGGGGAGAACGGATATAGTGAATGCAGGGTCCGGGGAGAGCGGATATAGTGAATGCAAGGTCCGGGGAGACCAGATATAGTGAATGCAGGGTCCGGGGAGACCAGATATAGTGAATGCAGGGTCTGGGGAGACCGGATATAGTGAATGCGGGGTCCGGGGAGAGCGGATATAGTGAATGCAGGGTCTGGGGAGAGCGGATATAGTGAATGCAGGGTCCGGGGAGAGCAGATATAGTGAATGCATGATCCGGGGAGACCAGATATAGTGAATGCAGGGTCCATGGAGACCAGATATAGTGAATGCAGGGTCCGGGGAGAGCGGTTATAGTGAATGCGGGGTCCGGGGAGAGCGGATATAGTGAATGCGGGGACCGGGGAGAGCGGATATAGTGAATGCAGGGTCCGGGGAGACCGGATATAGTGAATGCGGGGTCCGGGGAGAGCAGATATAGTGAATGCAGGGTCTGGGGAGAGCGGATATAGTGAATGCAGGGTCTGGGGAGAGAGGATATAGTGAATGCAGGTTCCGGGGTTTCGTAACACATTGAGGTCCAGCAGACACTATATGGAAAGCTGCAGAAGGGCTTTGCCGCTGTGATAGCTCTCCATTGTTGGCTGCACTAGGGGTCAGTGTGGTGGGGGATTCAGTACATCGCACCGCATCGTCCCTTTTTAAAAAACTTTGAAGAGTACAAAATGCACACTTTGCTCACAGCAGCGTCGGTGGTACTGTGCCTGACATTGCGGTGCGATTTGGGCCGGTGCTCTAAATTACAGCACGTCTCCATTGAATCGCGGCACGCTGTAGCGCAGTGCTAAGCTGCATTGCAGTGTGAATAGGACACACAGGAAACAATTGTCCTCGTGGTGAGGGACATTTTGCCATGCAGTAAATGATGTCACTGCACATAGTGTGAATCGGCCCTGAAGGGGAACATCCAAACAACAACATTACTCTTAATTACATGCCTGGGGACTCCTTAAACCCGTCTGTGCAGAAGCGCACCTGTATGATGTGCAGGAAGTTATGCTGCAAAAATGACACAGAAAAAAGTTATTTAAATTGCGATAAGTTTGACCATTCCATGCGGACTTTCTTGTTTTGTTTTGGTGAAAAACAGTATGGGGATGTTTTGGGGCTTTAAAGATGGGATCTGTGTTTTGTGAGGATCCCAGAGGTTCCCGTGCATTTTTTTTTTTTTTAAAGGCCGGCAGGAAAATGTATTGTCATTTAAATGATGTTTTAATCTGTCTAAGGCTAAATGCACACTAGCCTACACGCTGCGAGCTGGTTGGAATTGATGCAGCCGCAACCACATGCAGCCGCATCGCATTTCTCTAGCAAGATGGGGTCTTCCCTTCAGAATGATACCCCAATGCATCGTTCTGTGTACTGTGGGAGACCGGATACAGTGAATGCAGGGTCTGGGGAGAGCGGATATAGTGAATGCAGGGTCCGGGGAGACCGGATATAGTGATTGCAGGGTCCGGGGAGACCAGATATAGTGAATGCGGGGTCCGGGGAGACCAGATATAGTGAATGCAGGGTCCGGGGAGACTGGATATAGAGAATGTGGGGTCCAGGGAGACTGGATATAGTGAATGTGGGGTCCAGGGAGACCGGATATAGTGAATGCAGGGTCCGGGGAGACCAGATATAGTGAATGCAGGGTCCGGGGAGACCAGATATAGTGAATGCAGAGTCCGGGGAGACCAGATATAGTGAATGCAGAGTCCGGGGAGACCAGATATAGTGAATGCAGAGTCCGGGGAGACCAGATATAGTGAATGCAAATGTTAAAACACTGACACTAACTTACACTGATATTAAATTTTTAAAAAATGCCCTTTTTATTCCTACCTTTAATGCACTGACCCTGAGCACAACCTGTGACACTAACCCTGACCTAGAACAAACCCTGATCATTATTTTATATTTTTTTACACAATCTTTTGTTTATAATTTTCTCCTCTAGCAAGGAGATTGATTGCTTTACAATCGATATCCTCTAATTCGCCATCGATAGATGAGTGGAAATTTGGGGTGAATAAATATATTTTATTTGAGAAACATACGTACCTTTTTCGCAATACTCTACACAAGTTTGCTGCAATATGCTCTAGTTGGATTAGCCTCCGTACTAATGATCGTTATGCCACCCCAAACCCTTCACCCAACTTACCTATAATGAGACCACAAGCACCCATTTTGGAGTAAAACTTGGCCATAGCGGTCAATTTATTAACAAAATTAACCAAAATAAACATTCCTTACAACAGAATAGATAAGTAAAATAGTAATAGTAACAATCACCATAACCAACAGGTTGCCGGCACAAAAGTAAACAAAATCCATTTTGTATCCAAGTAATCACTTGAAATGTCCCCAATCGCACCACACTGGCTCGGGGACAATCCCACCTCTCCGAAGATACCTGTCCGTTCAACTTCCCCAGTTAACATACCATTACCTGGTAGAGCAAAGGGAACTCTATACCTTAGATGGGTCCCAAATATGATATATTACAGGAAATGTTAACAACCCTCCAAAGATCCCAACCGCCATGTCACTATGACCACCCAGGACCTCAATCCAACAGAGGGCTGGAAGCTTCTTCCTTTTTGGTTGCTTCAATGTGCCTGGAACTTTCTGAGACCCCTCCTAGGAGACTCCCTGCAGCCCCTCCTATCACCAGTGGTGTATTTAGGTTTTGTGCTGCCCTAGGCAACACAAACATTGGCACCCCCCGCACGCAAACAGAGCCTGACATTGACCAAGAGCACCCCTGCCCTCAACCCGAGCCTTCCACTACCACTGCCCCCAATACACCAGCCACCATCCCCCATGGCGAGGGAGAGAAAGACACTCACCTTCACAGCTCCGGACATCCGCAGCAACGAGAGTCAGGCTGTACATACACCGTCATGAAAACCCGCAGCATCCCTCAGAACCCACCAGATCCCCATGCCGCTCGTGTACCTTCTTCAGTCCCTTCTTCCAAGGGGCAGCGCTGCCCCCCCTGAAAAGTGCCGCCCTAGGCAAATGCCTTGTTTGCCTTGTGGTAAATACACCCCTGCCTATCGCGACAAACCCATCAATCAGTAAGTGTCCGAACTCCTTGATTAATTTACCCACGCACTCCCTGATTCCCCTGTTTCCTAGTCATGTAGCCCTTCAATTAAAAAAAAAACAGTGTGCTGTCCCTTTAAATGAAGAAAAAACAATAACTGACCAATACATGAGTATATACAAATAAATAAACATAATAAATATGTGCAAAATTGTAAATGAAAAAAGTTCATAAGCAACTCGCGTGTGTGTATATATATATATATATATTTTTTTTTTTTTTTTTTTTTTTTTTTTTTTTGTTACGGGCACCATTGGACTAACAGCTGCAATATATTACTTTTCTGTTATTAGGTTTAGATACAATTCAAGGAATGCTAAAATAACCTTCATACACCATTTTTTGTGAGGCCGTGTTGGCATACCTTATGTACACTTTAGGAAGCCTTCGGTGCTATTGCAGTTTGATAAATCAGGGTATATGCCTCTAAAGTGTTAGTACAAAAAATAAAGCATGTACCTTTTTTTAATTTAAAAAAAATCTCATTACATATCAAATTTAACTCACGGTTTTGGTCTTTTGTGGTTTTGTTGCACATTTCCAAGCACTAATCTACAACTTTGATAGGTGATTTGATAGGAGGGGATTTCAGCTTCCTCATGCCATTAGTAATATTCACACCTTCCTGGTGCTTCTGTATATAAAGTAGGCTCAGCAGTGACCTCAAACAATAGTGACAGAGGTGACACCGGCACAGCACACCTTGGGTGGAGGATGGATGGTCTGCTGGGCTTTCTCTGCCTGCTTTGTGCCCTCATAGCACCAGGTATGTCTGATCTCAGTAGGTGAGAGATTTGGAACTACTGCTATGCCATCTCTGAGGAACATTTCCCCCCATGGTGTGGATTTATTCAGAAGGTTAGGTGTTATAGTTTGGATCATCAGGCAATATATTATATCTTTTTTCTTGGGTTTTGGTAATATTTCATACCCTTTTATAATAACAGCAGTAGTGCAATAAGCCATTATTATCTTCAGGATCCTCCAAGAATTATTTAATTTACAAACATTTTAATTTTACAAACAATATAATAATTTAATATGAAATGCTCACCTACGAGCAACAAAATGGCTTTTTGAATATCTACTACCAGCGGCACTTGCTTGACACCATCACCATTGCGAACGTATTCCAAACATCAATAAAAGTCCATACATATACTGAAATACATTATTACTGGTGCAAATATTATTTAAAAGTCCATATATGCGTCAGATGTGTGCCATAAACATTCACTTATTGTGAATAACTTAAAAGTCCATATAAAGTGAAGAAAATGCTTGTATCCACCGTTCCCAGCATTTAGAGATCCCCCACCATTAATTCAGAGGCACTCCTCACTCACCAGATGTTGGTGACTTCCCTTTTGTACAACAAGAAAAGTCAAAAGAGCTTAGTGGTCACCTCAGGACCTCCTGATATAACTCCTCTCAGCGTGGTCACCTCCTCCCCAGGCGATCAGATGGTATTACAATGGTAATCAAATGGTATAAATTCCAAAAAAGAGAAAGGATCCTCTCATAGTATAAAAACCATATTGTTTAATAAAAAATGGCTTACTGAAAAAATAGTGCCCAAAGAGGCATGTAGTCTGGGCAACCCTTAAAACAACCCTTAAAGCAATATGCGTCAGATGTGTGCCATAAACATTCACTTATTGTGAATAACTTAAAAGTCCATATAAAGTGAAGAAAATGCTTGTATCCACCGTTCCCAGCATTTAGAGATCCCCCACCATTAATTCAGAGACACTCCTCACTCACCAGATGTTGGTGACTTCCCTTTTGTACAACAAGAAAAGTCAAAAGAGCTTAGTGGTCACCTCAGGACCTCCTGGTATAACTCTCAGCGTGGTCACCTCCTCCCCAGGCGATCAGATGGTATTCCAATGGTAATCAAATGGTATAAATTTCAAAAAAGAGAAAAGATCCTCTCATAGTATAAAAATTATATTGTTTAATAAAAAATAGCTTACTTAAAAAATAGTGCCCAAAGAGGCATGTAGTCTGGGCAACCCTTAAAACAAAATACTATTCCGATAGCACGGAAGCCGCGGGCCTCTCGAAGTGCGTTCCACACTGGACCCGAAGTGACGCATCGGAAGTTCCACTCGACGCGTTTCATCATCAAAGCATGACATCTTCAGAAGCAGGTTCACAATATAGGGTTTATTTATTAATGATGGTGTTAAGAAAGCACCACTGGTAGTACATATTTATTTTATATCCTGTGGGATAAGAGGTTGCAGCTGTATATTAAGATTTACTTATGCAGTAAGTTATTGGCGTGGGCGGTTATTGTATAAAAGTGGATTTTTGGCCTTGCAGCACTGGGGTTATGAGTGTGAATCCCAGTCATGATTGCATAGAGTTTGTATTCTTTTGTGACTTCCTTACACACTCCAAAGACAAGATGGTAGGTCAAAGTGATTCTAAAGATTGCAATTTTATTTAAATAACAAACATGCTATACTTACCACCTTTGTGCAATGGTTTTGCACAGAGCAGCCCCGATCCTCTTCTTTTTGGGTCCTCCCCTCTGCTTAGTGCCCCCAATAGCAAGCCTCTTGCTATGGGGGCACTCGAGCAGGCTCACTCCCGTGCCGAGCTCCTGTGAACGGACATTGTCCATTGTATTGGCCCCACCCTGCTCTCTCCTCATTGGTGCACTGGTTGTGATTGACAGCAGCCGGAGCCAATGGCTCCCACTGCTATGTGAGCCAATGAGGAGGGAGAGACCTGGGATTCTCATGCACATCACTGGATCGAGATGGGGTTCAGGTAAGTATAAGGTGGGGCTGAGGGGGGATCTGCACCCAGAAGGTTCAATAAAAAACAAACCCTACATTGCGAACATGTTCCAAACATCAATAAAAGTCCACATGTATATTGAAATACATTATTACTGGTGCAAATATTATTCAAAAGCCAATGGCTCCCACTGCAATGTGATCCAATGAGGAGGGAGAGACCTGTGGCTCTCATGCACATCACTGGATCGAGATGGGGTTCAGGTAAGTATAAGGTGGGGCTGAGGGGGGAGCTGCACCCAGAAGGTTCAAGAAAAAACAAACCCTACATTGTGAACATGTTCCAAACATCAATAAAAGTCCACATGTATACTGAAATACATTATTACTGGTGCAAATATTATTCAAAAGCCAATGGCTCCCACTGCAATGTGAGCCAATGAGGAGGGAGAGACCTGTGGCTCTCATGCACATCACTGGATCGAGATGGGGTTCAGGTAGGTATAAGGTGGGGCTGAGGGGGGAGCTGCGCCCTGAAGGTTTTTTACCTTAATGCATATAAAATGTGTAAAAAACCTATTGCCTTTGGAACCACTTTAATTGACTCCTGTCTAAGGTATCCCTACTATGTGTGATAGAAACCTTAGATGCCCCTTCTTGAGGGCATGGACTGGTGAGAATTTACAATATGTAAAGTGCTCTGTGAATCGATGGTGCTAAATATATACAGTTTTTCATATATGGAGGATAGTGCCCATGTAAGGGGTTCTGTCTGCCTGTCAATCAATAATCATTCTTATTTTCAAATATATTTTTCAGGTCATTCTCTTTTATGTGTCAAGTGTATGGGATTGGATTCTTGTACGGGAACTGCTGTGACCTGCAATTCTAGTTACAGCTGCGGCTTGGTCTATACAGAGATCATTGAAGGTATGCTTTGCAAAATATTTCTGCAGTACGATCAATTTTTATTTTCATTAGTTAAGCAGGACTCCACCCAAAGCAAATAATTCCATTCTAGGTGGAGCAAGTGAAAGTATGATCCTCTGCTGGGGTTTTGAGTGTTCCCTGGTTCTTGAAGACTGTATTGTCTCAGCCATACTTGTCTTGTGGTGGCTCTAAGTCCTCTAGAATGTCTAGACCAGTCCTTTATGTGCTATTATCGAAGGCCACATTGTCTCAGCCATGTTTGTCTTGTGGTGGCTCTAGGTCCTCTAGTATGTCTAGTCTTGTCTTTTATGTATGATCTATGAAGGCTCTATTGTTTAAGCAAGGATTGTCTTGTAGTGGCTCTAGGTCCTCTAGTATGTCTAGTCTTGTCTTTTATGTATGATCCTTGAAGGCTCTATTGTTTAAGCAAAGATTGTCTTGTGGTGTCTCTAGGTTCTCTAGTATGTCTAGTCTTGTCTTTTATGTATGATCCTTGAAGGCTCTATTGTTTAAGCTATGATTGTCTTGTGGTGGCTCTAGGTTCTCTAGTATGTCTAGTCCAGGGGCGGACTGACAACTCATGGGGCCCCCAGGCAATAGGGGAACATGGGGCCCTGTGTCCTTGCCCAAACTCAAAAAAGCCTATGAAAAAGGAACCAGGGCATCTCATGGGGCCCCCTACTGACCCCGGGCCCTCGGGTAGAGCCCGAGTTTCCAAATGGTCAGTCCGCCCCTGGTCTAGTCTAGTGTTTTATAAATGATTCTTGAAAGCTCTATTGTCTTGGCCATGAATACCATGTGGTGACTCAAGGTCCTCCAGTATATCTAGACTAGTCCTTTGTGTATGGTCCTTGAAGGCTGTTTTGTCTCACAATACTTGCCTTGTGGTGGCTCTAAAACAGCCCAGAGATTACTCTAATTTGTTTTCTTCCACCGCAGGGATCCTTCCCAGCTGGCAGAACATGAAGATTATTGCTAGCAGCTATTGAAGCCACCAGCAGTAATCAAATATAAGAAAAAAATCCAATGGGCTGGTTGTACCCAAGTTGATCGATTAATTGACTTGGGTACAATTAGCCTGGCCATACATAGATTGAATCTCAGCCGGTTCAGCAGGGATCATCCATGTATGGACCATCAATCCATCTATGGCAGGCTGAAGTCCTCTAGTATGACCAGTCTAGTTCTCTATGTATGATCCTTGAAGGCTGTATTGTCTTGGTCATGATTGTCTTGTGGTGGCTCTAGGTCTTGATGGCTGCTATCTAGAGAGAAAACCAGATGAAGATACAGAAATAGTTCTTGAAATTAAATTTGTGACCAAATTTAAACTGATGAGAATGATGATGATGATGATAAGTGGGATTATTATTATTACAGCTATATAATGCTACTGTAAAAATTATTGTTCAGGCGGAAACATCACTACAGCCTATCTAAGGTTATGTGTACTGACAAGCAAATGTAATAAAGTGGGCAGCCTCAGCTATACTGGTGGCACAATGAAGATGGGGATTTCATGCTGCGACACCGATAACTGTACTCCACCTCTACCCCAGTGTAAGTTCATTTATTTTATTATTTTATATATATATATATATATATATTTTTTTTTTTTTTTTTTTTTTTTTTTTTACAAAACCATAAGCATTATCACATACTCAAAACATAATAAACATTATAAAGTGTACTGTATGTCTACCCAGAAACTTTTTTTTTCTTACTTCTGGATAGAGAAGGTAAGAATCAGAGCCTTTATTAGGTTTAAACAGCTCAAACAACAGAAAGACAGGGGTGCGGGATCAAAATTATTATAAAAGTAACTGATTTATTAACAAAAATCTTTAAAAAAAAGCACAATAAAAAAAAAAAAACCATGTTATACTTACCTGCTCTGTGTAAAGGTTTTGCACAGAGCAGCCCCGATCCATCTCTTCTAGGGTCCACAGTCGGCAGTCCTGGCCCCTCCCTTTTGCTTAATGCCCCCACATCAAGCAGCTTGCTATGGGGGCACCTGCTCGCAAGCCGCTGCTCTGTTTGTCCATTCACACAGAGCCGTGGCTCGGTTCCACCCCTTCTCTCTCTTCATTGGCTGACTGGTTGTGATTGCTCATACTGCGGTTTCAGCCAATGAGAAGAGAGAGTCCCCAGAGAACTGAGGCCCTCATGAACATCTCTGGTTTACGATGGGCAGGTCTTTTTTTCACTGGCATTGGGGGGGGGGAACGCAGTTCTGGAACCTCCAGGAGGGTCTATTGATACTGGCTGCTATGGGATATGTTGTTGCAGGGAGGTCTATTGTTGTTGGAGGGTCAGTTGTTGTTAAGATGGATCTACTGTTCATGAAGGGGTCTCCTGATGCTGGCTGCTGGGAGATCAATTCTTCCTGGTAGGGATCTATTGCTGCGAAGGGTCTATTCTTTCTGTGAGGGATCTATTGTTGTTGGGGGTGCCTACTGTTACTGGTGGGGGTCTATTGCTGTGGGGGTGTTTATTGTTGTTGAGGGGATATATTGCTGCTGGGGAGTCTATTGATGCAGGCTGCAGGGAATATTTTACTGCTTTTCTTGTTATCATTAACACATTCCATGCTATTGGCTTAGCACCAGAAAATAATTATGTTCAAAATGGTTCTGTATTCTCTAAAAAAGGGTGGTACTGGGAGGCGGGGAGGGGGTGGAACCAAGGGACAGCGCTCGGAGGTGGTTAGGGGGTAGAGATAAGGGGCGACTGGGAAGGGGGGAGTACCTGCACCTATTCTCTTAGCAAAAAAAGCCCTGGATATGGGGCTCAGGTAAGTATTGGGGGGGCTGGGGGGGCCTGCTGCACTGAGAAGGTTTTTTACCTTCATGCATAGAATGCACAAAGATAGAAAACCTTCTGTCTTTACAACCACTTTAAACGGGAGTAACTCCCAATCGAATAACCAGAACACAGGGATCTTGCTCTAAAAACTGTCAAAAGAAGTGCCGATGGACCAGCCACTAGCTGTTGCCGTGGTGATATCCTCTAGATCAGGGGTCTCCAAACTTTCCAAGAAAGGGGTTAGCTTACTGACCTTCAGGCTTTAGGAGGACCAGACTGTCTCCAGTGGGAGTAGAATATGCCCTGGCATTGGTGCCCCATCACTGGTTTTAATGGGAGGAATACTGTTCCATTGTTAATATCAATGAGATGAATAGTGCCCAATTGATGGTGTCAGTAGGGGAAATGGTGCCCCATCATTGGTGTCAGTTGGTGGAACAGTGCTCCAAGGGCCAGATAAAGGCAAGCAAAGGGCCACATCCAGCCCCCTGGGAGACAGTTTGGAGACCACTGCTCTAGGTGAAGGGCACAGGGGGGGAGGATATGTTTTGAAGGACACTCCTTTCTCAAACCTGCCCCTATGCATAACTGAGGGATTTTAAAAAGATCAGATCGGCTGGAAGTGTTAGATCGCGGATTCTCGGCTATAATATAGAGCAGAACAGAAATGCCCAGACAAGGTCTGCATGACCTATTAGAAGGAAGTAGATTTTTGCAATCTAATTGGGGACTAAAGATAAGGAACTTCTTTGTGTAGACAGAAGATAAGGAGCAGAGAAAAATAGAACCTTAGCAGATTAACCCCTTACTGGTAAGCGCATTATCCTAAACATTTTATTAGAGGATAAGAAACAATAATTATACTCACAAGTCAAGTGGGCTAAAGGCATATGGATGCATAAAGCACACAGTGAAATAGTCCACTTTCCATCTCCATCTGGAGACAGGATGACAAACAGCTATCGTGTTTAGGGGACCCAAGAGCTGAGGAAGGGAATAGAGGTAAATATCATAATTTTTCCCCACCCCACATGCCCCTTCCCCTGATTACTTAGTTAAGATCAATAGCACAACTATCAACCCATCCCTGCATGCCAGGGTGCTGGGGGTAACCCTGGATTCTGAACTATCCTTTCAGGCCCACATCCAATCCCTGTCCAAATCATGCCGCCTTAACCCCCGCAACATTCCCAGAATATGCCCCTTTTTGATGATACCACAAAGCTTCTAATTCACTCCCTGGTTATCTCTCGCCTCGATTACAGCAACTCCCTCCTCATTGGCTTACCTTTACATAGGCTATCCCCCCTCCAGTCCATCATGAACGCTGCTGCCAGGCTCATCCACCTTACCAACCGTTCAGTGTCTGCTACCCCTCTCTGCCAATCCCTCCACTGGCCTCCACTCAGTGTCCTCTACCCCTCTCTGCCAATCCCTCCACTGACCTCCACTCAGTGTCCTCCACCCCTCTCTGCTAATCCCTCCACTGGCCTCCAATCAGTGTCCTCCACCCCTCTCTGCCAATCCCTCCACTGACCTCCACTCAGTGTCCTCTACCCCTCTCTGCCAATCCCTCCACTGGCCTCCAATAAGTGTCCTCCATCCCTCTCTGCCAATCCCTCCACTGGCCTCCACTCAGTGTCCTCCACCCCTCTCTGCCAATCCCTCCACTGGCTTCCACTTGCTCAATGAATACAATTCAAAATACTAACAACTTACAAAGCCATCCACAACTCTCCCCCCCCCCCCCCTTCCTAGCTACATCACCAACCTGATCTCAAAATATCAACCAAATCCATTCTCTTCGATCCTTCCAAGATCTTCTGCTCTCTAGTTCCCGTTTATCCTCCTCCCATGCTTGCCACCAGGATTTCCCCTAAGCTTCTCCCATCCTATGGAACTCCCCACCCCAATCGATCCAACTATCTCCTAATATACCCACCTTTAGACGATCCCTGAAAACCCTTCTCTTTAAGGCAGCTTATCTGTTTATAATTAGTAAACTGTTTTTTACTTCCTCTATCAGCTCATCCCCCCACAGCTATTACCTTTTGTATCACTCAACCCTTCCTCCTAGATTGTAAGCGCTAACAAGCTGGGCCCTCTGTTTCCTCTTGTACCACATTGTATTGTAACTATAATGTCTACCTTCATTTTGTAAAACGCTGAGAAAACTGTTGGCGCTATATAAATCCTTTATAATAATAATATTGAAACATAGTATAACTGATAACAGTTAAAGCATAAAACTAGGCAAACAAGTGATGGTTGAACAGGTCAGTGTATACTGAGAACAAGGAAATAAGACACAAATATTTGGCAACACTATGTACCAGGATCAGCACAAACTGTAGCAGGTCACCTTGATTCCTAGTATGGACAGTGATGATGTAGGATTAACTGCATTCAGGAGACTATACTTCCAAAGTGCATTAAGGGTGACAGTGCAAAGCCTAGGCTTATGATGAGGAGGTATCCGTTAGTTAGAAGGAAAGTAGGGTAATTAATGACGTGACTTAACCACTTGCCTACCAGGCACTTATACCCCCTTATTTACCAGGCCAATTTTCAGCTTTCAGCGCTGCCGCACTTTGATTGACAATTGCGCGGTCATGCAACATTGTACCCATATGAAATTTTGATCATTTTTTTCTCACAAATAGAGTTTTCTTTTGGTGGTATTTAATCGCCACTGGGCGCTTTACTTTTTGCGCTATAAATAAAAAATTGCCAAAAATTTGAAAAAAAAAAAAGTTTCTTTGTTTCTATTATAAAATTTTTCAAACAGGTAATTTTTCTCCTTCACTGATGTGCGTTGATGAGGCAGCACTGATGGGCACTGATAGGCGGCACTGATGGGCACTTATAGGCAGCACTAAAGGGCACTGATAGGCAGTACTAATGAGGTGGCACGGATAGGCGGCACTGATAGACAGCACTAATGAGGTGTCACGGATAGGCGGCACTAATATGCAGCACTGATAGGCGGCACTGATAGGTGACACTGATGATGGGTACTGATAGACGGCACTGACTGGCTTCACTGCTGGGCACTGACTGGCGGCACTGACTGGCACAACCGCTGGGCACTGACTGGTGGCACTGACTGGCAGCACTGCTGGGCTGCACTGGTGGGTGGCACTGGTGGGCAGCACTGGTGGGTGGGCACAGGTGGGTGGCACTGGTGGGCACAGGTGGGTGGCACTGGTGGGCACAGGTGGGTGGGCACAGGTGGGTGGCACTGCTGGGCACAGGTAGGTGGCACTTCTGGGCACAGGTGTGTGACATTGCAGAGTGGCACAGGTGGGTGCACTGCTGGGCACAGGTGGGTGATCTGCTGGGCACAGGTGGGCGGAGCTAGTGGGCGCACTGCTGGGCACAGGTGGGCGGAACTTGCGGGTGGCACTGCTGGGCACCGATCATCAGGGCACTGATCATCAGTGCCCTGATGATCGGTGCCGATCCCCGCTCTGACAACTGCCAGTTCTCGGCAGTACTTTCCTCACGATCTGACAGCGTGAGGAAAGTGCAGCCGAGAACCGGCACTTGCATTTCCCTATGATCAGCGTGTCATTGGACACCGCTGATCAGGTGGTAAAAGGCCGCTGTGATTGGCCTTTTACTACACCACGTGATCAGCTGTGTCCGTAGGACACAGCGATCACGGAGATCACCGGGTGCGCGCCCCCTGGGGCGCACAGGAGAGCGTGTTCTGGGGGGACGTCATATGACGTCCACTCAGAACTGGCCGGCTGCAGTGCAGCCATCATTTGGCTATCTGCGGTCGGCAACAAGTTAAACTGGGGCAGTGGTACTCTTCTGCTGGCTATATTTGGGGCCCTTTAACAACACTGGTGCACTTAACAGCAGTTTTGATGGATTTTGTATTTAATATAGGTGCAGTTTATGTTCTTTTACAAAGAATTTTATTATAGAATAGACAGGAGCAAAGAATCAGTCAAAAACAAATGCATTGACCAACAGAAATAAGACATAGAAGGTATTCGATGAATATTCCAGAATATGTACTGGTGGAGAGACATAGAATTAAACTGTATACTTAAGTGCCATGTATTAAAAAAAAAAAGGGGGGGAGAAAACAATGAGTAAACAATTAGAGAGCAATGACAATATAAACTCTCAGTAAAAATTGTCACTATATCAGCATACAGAAAGCGGAGAAGATATAAAATGGAGCCTCTCCAAATGTAGATAGGTATTCCACACGTAGGGCTCTCGAAGGAGTCCAGCATGAGGATTTAGTATTGCAGGTGCGGCGCTCAAAGCAATAATCACAATCAGTACAAATAGTATAAAACAGATTAGACAAAAGAAAAGAGAGGGACGAAAAGTAAGGAGACGAGGACAAAAACAAAAAGGGCTCCAGGGCGATCGCAACAGAAAAAAAAAAGAAAAAGAAACTAATACGTAAATTTTATATTGACTAAAGGAAGGTGCAGTTTATGTTCAACATGAGCACGGCATTGCATGTTATTGCCAGGGTATTAAAACAGTGCATAAGTAGTACTGTACCAAATAGACGCTAGGTGGGTTAATGTCCTGCTTTCAGCAACTCAATTTCAGTTTAACAGCCATCAAAGGTTGGGCAATCTTCCCTATTATCAATTATTGCAACACTATAGCAAAGTTCCCACAGTGGAAAAGAGCCCCTTTTCCCCCACACAGGTAGTTCCAGCCTTCAGCTGTATAAGAATCGAGGATGAGGAGGTGCCCCGGTCCCCAGACAGCAAGTGCAGTGCAGATTAAAGCGGTCCAACTACGTATCTCCACGTTGCCACCACCTTCTGACCTCTGGCTCCGGAAATCTAGTGGGCTTGGCCTACTGTCTTTGGGAGAGCACACAAGCAGATGTGCCCACCTCAACGGAAGAGCCTGTTAAAAGGTATTCCACCATGCCCCCTCAACTTCAATGCTTTACGGGAAATGTAGGGTTCATGAGTCCCATTATGTGGCTGCTGTCTTGGACTTCAGTTCTCATAATTCTCAGCATTCTGCTTAGAAGTTCATGGGATCTCCTGGCTATAGTTCAGCAGTATGGTGGGCATTTTGCATCACAAAACCAGCATAAAAGTAAAAAAGTAAAATGAATTAACTATAAAGAAGGCATTGTCTTTCTGCAGTCCAACACTTGGCTACAAATGTGTTTTTTTAAACTGATGTTATCATCTTCAAACAGGGCCAGCTGAGAGTTCCAAGACCAATGGACTGCTTTGTCCTTCATGCCAATCTAAAACACAGAACAGCTGTACTCAAGAAACAAATATACAATGTACTGGCAGTGAGCAAACTTGCCTTATGCAATCTACCATGACATCAGGTATTTCAATATGTTTGTATGCATTTATTTACTTTATGTAAAAATTATTTGAAGTGAAAATCCATGCCTGTTTACACCAAAATTAGTCTTTAACCCCATCAGTGCTGAGACAAGGCCCCCTGTGCGCTCGCTGCACACATTGGGGATTCAGTTCCTTGAAGCGCTCCTCCACTTGATTATCCAGAGTGATAGAGATGCATGGAGCTGCCATGTTTGCTTTGTAAACATTTTCTGTCCTTCAGCAGTAGTACCTTGATGACCATCAGATTGGCCTGCCCCCTGTGATGCATTTTTCATTGCTAGGGGGCGGAGGCCAAGCCAGTTCCATATGATGCTTGGGGAAAGAGGAGAAGGCAGTGGCTCCAGGGAAAAGGTAACTAGAGGAGCATGCGGTAGGCCTCCCTCTCAATGTGTGCATAGGCTGGCGACATAGGCAGCCAGTAGTCTAATAATGTATTGATGCCAGAGTTATACTCTATGCAGGGTTCTAGGTGCCCTCACCAGGGGCGGACTGACCATTGCGGAACTTGGGCACTGCCCGAGAGCTCGGGGTCAGTAGAGGGCCCCATGAGATGTCCCTGGTACCTTTCATAGGCTTTTTTGGGTGTGGTGTGAGTGTGGGACCCATGACCCCCCATGATCCCCTATTGCCCAGGGGGCCCCATGAGTTGTCAGTCCGCCCCTGGCCCTCACTACAGTGATACGCTATGACAGGTCCTCTTCCACAGGCTAGCTGGATTCGCTATGGCCAGTTCTGGGGCTGATCACATGTAACCATTCACACCAACGGTTACATGCAATCAGTGCCTCTGACAGATGCTTCACTTCCAGGGTAACAGGATCTAGTCACACAGATGCTGGAGACTTCTAAGTACCCAGTGTGTAGTTCCCATAGCAGGGGCGGACTGACCATTTGGAAACTCGGGTCAGTAGGGGGCCCCATGAGATGCCCCTGGTACCTTTTTCATAGGCTTTTTTGAGTTTGGGCAAGGACACAGGGGCCCCATGATCCCCTATTGCCCGGGGGCCCAGATGAGTTGACAGTCCGCCGCTGGCATAGAGTGACATAGTATAGAGTTTTGAGAAAGAGGGCCCAATTTACAATATCACCTAGAGGCCTACTGCATTCAAAAAACACCCCTGTCTGACTATAGCTATCAGGATCATCATCCCTGTAATTGTCCAAAAACTGATGGGGTGAACACATAGATGTGTGCTCAATGGTTCTACCCAGGGGCGGACTGACCATTTGGAAACTCGGGCAGTGCCCCATGAGTTGTCAGTCCGCCCCTGGTTCTACCCCTACCTTCTCTCTGAGTCCACTGCTGCCCCACCCACAAGGAGGCAACTGTACAACACACCGTACAGTTTGCATTCACTGAGAAAATGCAAAGTGTTCATTGAATGGTGCCCAAGCTGAGCAGTCGAACTTCAGTGTTCAGATTTCAGCAGGGCAGCCACTCGGCATGGAACCTGGAAGTAAGTGGAGATCACTGGAGTAGCGTTGTCTCCTACTGTGAGTTCCAGCTTCTAGATCAGGGTTTCTCAGTCAGGGTTCTGCAGAACCCTAGGTTTCCTCCGAAGGTTGCTAGGGGTTCTTTGAGCAATTTTTGCCTCTCGGATAAGTTCCCACTGACACCATTGATCTTTTTGTCTATCTGTAAGGGGACCATTCTTCTCAATGACCACAAGTGTAAGGAGCATTCTTCCCACCGACCATCACACTAATGTATCATGAGTTGTAGATATAGTAATTTTTAGCAGGGCTTCCCTGAGACCAGAAAGTTGTGTCAAGTGTTTCTCTGAGTTGAGAAGGTTGAGAGGCTGTTCTAGAAGGATCCCAAAGGTATGGTATATTCATAGTTACATTGGTCCAACCTGGATCTATGTAATTATTAAAAAATATCCATACCTGGAATCGGGGCTGTGGATAAGGGGGTACCACCAGTCCTCCTGTATGGGGCCCAGGACACCAGGGGGGCCCAGGAAGCTGGGTGAATCGGATGTGGACAGTGAGGGTGATCGGCACAGTGGGGTGGGCAGTTACTGGAACTGATCCCCTCTATGGCTCTCTCTGCAGCAGCTGAAAACTTGTTTCTCCTCTCCCTCTCTGTTGTTTTCAGCTGCTGCACAGAGAGCCATACAGGGGAACGGTTCCAGTAATTGCTCCCCTCCCCTCGCCCACCATACCGATCACCCTCCCTGTGCACATTTGATTCACCTAGCTGCCTGGGCCTCCACAGTGCCAGCTTCCCTCCTCTCCTGTCCATCAGCAGCAGCAAGCCCATAATAGGATCCTTCAGGATGGAGAGCGGGGGGAAGTGTGGTAAATAGGGCACAGTGGGCAGTTACTGGAACTGATCCCCTCTACGGCTCTCTCTGCAGCAGCTGAAAACTGGCTTCTTCTCCTCTCCCTCCCACTGACTTTCAGCTGCTGCAAAGGGATCCATACAGGGAATTGGTTCTAGTAACTGCTCCCGCACCGCACCCATCACCCTCCCTGTGCACCATATGTTTCCCCCTGCTGCCCAGGCCCCCCTCCCCGTGTGCCCTCACCCCCACAGTGCTGCCGGCTTCCCTCCTCTCCTTTCTACTGGCAGCTGCAAGCACACAATAGGATCCTTCAGGGTGGAGAGTGGGGGAAGGGTCCAGTAAATATATCACATTTACCAGCCCCTTCCTTCCCAGAATGAGCACAATGAGTGATCGACACCAATCACTCACTGTGTTCATTCATAACTGAAGCATAGTAAACAGTGTGTTTTTGGGGGGATGGGGCCCAGGGGAGGCCCTGTCAGGGTGGCTGTATGGGGCCCCAGGGTTTCTAACAGCAGCCCTGCCTGGAATTCAGTTTTAACAATGATATTACTTCCTAAATTTGCTTTTTCATGTCTGTGATTTGTTTTGTTTCTTCAGTCTCTTTTGACAGTGCGATGGGCTGTGCCAGTTCATCCCTCTGTGATGTGGCAGAATATTTCTACAATGATAGTATGAATGTGCAATTTAATTGCTTCCCTGCAACTAAGAGCTCTGCAACAGGTAAGAAAGAGACTGTTCTATTGTGTCTGTGGAGGTCCTCATGTATCTAGGTCATGGTATTAGACATGTTATTATTGTCATTATTATACAGGATTTATATAGCGCCAACAGTTTGCTCAGCGCTTTACAATATAGCAACAATACAGTTCAATACAAGAGGGATAGGAGGGCCTGATCCTGGGAGCTTACAATCTAGGAGGGAGGGGCTAGTGGTACAAAAGGTAGTAACTGTGGGGGATGGACTGGTTGGAAGAGTAGAAGATTCCATTATTGGCTGAGGGCAGGATAGGCTTCCCTGAAGAGATAGGTTTTCAGAGATCGTCTAAAAGTGAGCAGAGTAGGCGATAGTCTGATAAATTAGGGTAGAGAGTTCCAGAGGATGGGGGAAGCTCTGGAAAAGTCCTGGAGACAAGCATGGGAGGAGGAGACAAGGGAACTAGAGCCATTTGTTTTGTTAAGAATCGAAATTCGGACCTTCAGAAATTCAAAATTTCGGAATCCTAATAGTAACAAATTCAACAAATCCAAAATAAATTACAACGAAAAAAAAATTTTGAATTTCAAAATTAATTTGAAAAAGAATTCAAATTTGAATTTGAAAATTAATTTGAAAATGTTTTTGGAAGCGGAATTTGAAAATGAATTTGAATTCTAAATGGTAACATATTGCAATAAATACAGGGCAGAACAGAAGTGAAATAAGATGACGATTCCTACGTAGGCTGTTTTATAGAATAGAAAAGAACAGAATAAAATAGAATAGAATGTAAAAAGAAAAGATGGAAAGAAAAGACTGGAGTATTAATGTATAGAAGAAAGTAGCATAAAATAGAATAGTAAAGAAGAGAATAGAAAAAAAAGAGAATGGAATAGAATAGAGCGAATAGAACCATCTTCCAAAATTCAAATGTCGAAATTCGAATTCCAAATGTCAAATTTTGAAATAATGAATATATGAAACGAATCCTGAAAATGAATCATTCAAACATAAAGGATATGACAAAATGAAATTATTAACCACTTCCCATACGGCTGCTATATATAAACGGCCGGATGGTGGCAGTACATGGGGCGGGTTGCCGTTCATAAACGACACCCGCCATTTTGGATTGTGCATGCTCCCTGGGAGCGTGCGGCACCCCGATCCGGTTCCCACTGTGTCCTCCGGACACAGTATGGGACCTCTGTGTGAGGTCCCGATCATGTGGCCACTGATTGGCCAATCAGTGATCACATGAATAGGTGTAAGCAAGATGTCACTTCTGACATCATTGCTTACTACGTGTGAAATCTGTGAATGATCACAGAGATCACATGGTACAGGGCTATTCACAACAGCCTTGTACCATGTGACAAGCTGTGACCAATCACAGCTCTCACAGTATTTCTCAATGGTTGCAAGAATGCAGCCAGAGAGGAGAAATGGTTGCTTTTACAGCCTTTATGGGTGTAAAAGCAATCAGTGTAAAAAAAAAAAAAATCTTTATCACCCCCCACAAGTAGTACAGTGTCACCATGGTGACACTGTACTGCTAGAGTGACAGTATGTTAAAAAAAAAACATAAATAAAAATATAAAAAAATAAAATAAAAATGATAGAAATGATTGCTTTTACAGCCTTTATGAGTGTAAAAGCAATCAGTGTAAAAAAAAAAATCTGTATCACCCCCCACAAGTAGTACAGTGTCACTATGGTGACACTGTACTGCTAGGGTGACAGTATGTTAAAAAAAAACATAAATAAAAATAAAAACATTTTTTTTTAATTATAATTTTTGGTTATAAACTATTTTTTGTTTTTTTGTTTTTACTAAAAAGATAACTGAATAAATTTTGGCCAAGATTTATGAAGAGAGATTATTTATTTGCAAAATTTTATATGAAAAACACTTTTTCAAAATGTTTTGACTTTTTCATTTATATAGCAAAAAAAAATAAAAAATCCTAGTGGTGAATAAATACCGCCAAAGTTTTGTCTGTCTCAAAAAAATGCTAAAACATTCATATGGGTACAGTGTTGCATGACCACGCAATTGTCATTCAAAGTGTGACAGCACTCAAAGCTGAAAATTGGCCTGGACAGGAAGGGGTGAAAGTGTCCGGACAGGAAGGGGGTGAAAGTGTCCGGACTGGAAGGGGGTGAAAGCGTCCGGACTGGAAGGGGGGGAAAGCGTCCGGACTGGAAGGGGGGGAAAGCGTCCGGACTGGAAGGGGGTAAAAGTGTCCGGACTGGAAGGGGGTGAAAGTGTTCAGACTGGAAGGGGGTGAAAGTGTTCAGACTGGAAGGGGGTGAAAGTGTTCAGACTGGAAGGGGGTAAAAGTGTTCAGACTGGAAGGGGGTGAAAGTGTTCAGACTGGAAGGGGGTGAAAGTGTTCAGACTGGAAGGGGGTAAAAGTGTTCAGACTGGAAGGGGGGGGGGGAAGTGTTCAGACTGGAAGGGGGGGGGGAAAGTGTCCGGACTGGAAGGGAGTAAAAGTGTTCAGACTGGAAGGGGGTGAAAGTGTTCAGACTGGAAGGGGGTAAAAGTGTTCAGACTGGAAGGGGGGGGGGAGTGTTCAGACTGGAAGGGGGGGGGGAAGTGTCCAGACATGAAGTGATTAACTTAATGAATGAAACCAAAACGAAACAATTTTTTGTAGTGCACTCCTCTACATGGTTTATCTAGTAGTAGTCATATTAAACCGGACTTAAGTAATGTTAAAGACTTTTTGTAACTTATCCAAGCTGCTTCTTTGAGTCTCATTCACCTTCATTCAATCACCATGGAATCAGGGGTGGACTGACAACTCATGGGGCCCCCGGGCAATAGGGGATCATGGGCACCTGTGTCCTTGCCCAAAATCAAAAAAGCATATGAAAAAGGTACCAGGGGCATCTCATGGGGCCCCCTACTGACCCCGGGCCCTCGGCAGTGCCCGAGTTTCCAAATGGTTAGTCTGCCCCTGCATGGAATACATCAAGACAGAATGGACTGTTAACATTTGAGAAACCATTGTGTACTGAATGTGTGTTTGGATTAATGAGAAAAGAAAGGTATTTAAATTTCAGTAGTGGACATTTGCCTTTTTTTTCTTTTTTTTTTTTTTAATGGGCATGAGACCCCAAGGGATCCCCCAAATACAGACCCTTAACCTCTTTGCCCCTAAGGGTAAAACAAATCTTAATCCCTAAGCACAATTTTGCAAGTCTGACATGTGTTAGTAAAACCGTCCATATCATCACAACTACTTTGTGCATCCAGTGGCTTATACCTTGTTTTTTCAGGAAAAATTGGGCTTTCATTTGGTGGTGAATGGTAATGGATATCTCCTGATTTTTTTTATGATTATCAAAGGAAAACTGGCCCAAAATAGTAAAAAATAAAAATTCAAAAATAAAAAAAAAACTTAAATTTAGCTGTATATTTCTTGCTACTACCATAACCTACCACCAAAGAACGACCTAAAATAATTTCTCCTGCTCCTGATGATCAAAGCTATACCCCATAAGTGTATATTCATTGTTGTTTGTACCCATAATACGGCCCAGAAACAATAGTGCAATAAAGTATATAGTGAATGCAGGGTCCGGGGAGAGCAGATATAGTGAATGCAGGGTCTGGAAAGACCAGATATAGTGAATTCAGGGTCTGGGGAGAGCGGATATAGTGAATTCAGGGTCTGGGGAGAGCGGATATAGTGAATGCAGGGTCCGGTGAGACCAGATACAGTAAATGTAGAGTCCAGGGAGACCAGATATAGTGAATGCAGGGTTCGGGGAGACCAGATATAGTGAATGCAGGGTCCGGGGAGACCAGATATAGTGAATGCGGGGTCTGGGGAGAGCGGATATAGTGAATGCGGGGTCCGGGGAGACCAGATATAGTGAATGCAGGGTCCAGGGAGACCAGATGTAGTGAATGCAAGGTCCGGAGAGAGAGGATATAGTGAATGCAGGGTACGGAGAGAGAGGATATAGTGAATGCAGGGTCCGGGGAGAGCGGATATAGTGAATGCAGGGTCCAGGGAGAGCGGATATAGTGAATGCAGTGTCCGGGGAGAGCGGATATAGTGAATGCAGGATCCGAGGACAGTGGATATAGTGAATGCAGGGTCTGGGGAGAGCGGATATAGTGAATGCAGGGTCCAAGAAGACCAGATATAGTGAATGCAGGGTCCGGGGAGACCAGATATAGTGAATGCAGGGTCCGGGGAGACCAGATATAGTGAATGCGGGGTCCGGGGAGACCAGATATAGTGAATGCAGGAACCGGGGAGAGCGGATATAGTGAATACAGGGTCCGGGGAGAGCGGATATAGTGAATGCAGGGTCCGGGGAGACCAGATATTGTGAATGCGGGGTCCGGGGAGAGCGGATATAGTGAATGCAGGGTCCGGGGAGAGCGGATATAGTGAATGCAAGGTCCGTGGAGTGCGGATATAGTGAATGCAGGGTCCATGGAAAGCTGCAGAAGGGCTTTGCCGCTGTGATAGCTCTCCATTGCTGGCTGCACTAGGGGTCAGTGTGGTGGGGGATTCAGTACATTGCACCCCATCGTCCCTTTTAAAAAAAAACTTTGAAGAGTACAAAATGCACACTTTGCTCACAGCAGCGTCGGTGGTACTGTGCCTGACATTGCGGTGCGGTTTGGGCGCTAAATTACAGCACGTCTCCATTGAATCGCAGCACGCTGTAGCGCAGTGCTAAGCTGCATTGCAGTGTGAATAGGACGCACAGGAAACAATTGTCCTCGTGGTGAGGGACATTTTGCCATGCAGTAAATGATGTCACTGCACATAGTGTGAATCGGCCCTGAAGGGGAACATCCAAACAACAACATTACTCTTAATTACATGCCTGGGGACTCCTTAAACCCGTCTGTGCAGGAGCGCACCTGTATGATGTGCAGGAAGTTATGCTGCAAAAATGACACAGAAAAAAGTTATTTAAATTGCGATAAGTTTGACCATTCCATGCGGACTTTCTTTTTTTGTTTTGGTGAAAAACCGTATGGGGATGTTTAGGGTCTTTAAAGATGGGATCTGTGTTTTGTGAGGATCCCAGAGGTTCTCATGCAATTTTTTTTTTAAAGGCCGGCAGGAAAATGTCAAATATTGTCATTTAAATGATTTATTTAATCTGTCTAAGGCTAAATGCACACTAGCCTACACGCTGCGAGCTGGTTGGAAATGATGCACCCGCAACCACATGCAGCCGCATCGCATTTCTCTAGCAAGACGCAGGAGGAGGGGGTCTTCCCTTCTGAATGATACCCCAACGCATCTCATCCACGAGAGGTGAGATCGCAGGATGGTTGCAGGTGCGGGAACCGCATGAATAATAGGTCTAGACCAGGGGTGTCCAAACTATGGCCCTCCAGGTGTTGAGGAACTGCAAGTCCCATGAGGCCTTGCAAGACTCTGACATCCACAGGCTAGACACCCAGAGGCAGAGGAATAATGGGACTTGTAGTACTTCAACAGCTGAAGGGCTATAGTTTGGACATCCCTGGTCTAGACTGCTATATACTGCTGATGAGAAAAGGTAATTAGCAGTTTACATTTACTGCAATAATTGCATTTCCATGTTCTGTGCACAGCCCACAGCCTCTCTTGGATCCCACCTGGTTTCCATGGCACACGTGTCCCTTCTTTCATCCCTTCTTCTGAGGCCCCCTGAAAAATGCCGCCCTAGGCAAGTGCCTTGTTTGCCTTGTGATCAATACGCCCCTGCTTGCAGTGACTGTTCTGTTTCAAGACACAGCCTGCTGGAAAGGTAATTAAGGAGCCTCTTCTTTTTTCAGGTGTACCTTTTTCCTGTTTTGACCCTGTATTGACTGCATAAAAGGGGCGGACTGACCATTCGAGCACTCGGGCACTGCCCGAGGGCCCGGGTCAGTAGGAGGCCCCATGAGATGCCCCTGGTACCTTTTATTGGCTTTTTCATAGGCTTTTTTGGGTGTGGGAGAGGACACAGGGGCCCCATTATCCCCTATTGCCCGGAGGCCCCATGAGTTGTTAGTCCACCCCTGCTGCATCCCCAAAAAATCAGGTCTCTTTATCTGCCAGATAAGGCTGCACTCTGTAGCAGAGCTGTTCAAATCTCAGGTCTGGAGGGACAGAAATACAGATCACTTTAGCTATTGCTTCTATATATTTATCTACTTGTCTGTTTTTTATGTTGTATTTTAGGCACGTCATGTGTCACGTGCATATCCGAGAATTCCCTAACATGTAACAGCTCGTTAAGTGTCATCCCTCCAAATAGCAAGTGTGCGTCCATTTACCAGATAACCACCACATGTAAGTAACAAAAAGGTTTTTTTTTTTCTTTGTTTTTTGTTTGTTTGTTTTTTGCTTTGGTTCTCTTTCAGCTCATTTCTCTAAACGTTATTGCTTCTGCACACACATCTAAAAATCAAGAGGGGATAAATAAAAATCCCAAAATATTATTTTTTCAGCTGCTTAATAATAAATGTTATATTTGTTTTCAGCTCATATTCTTAGCTTGAATTGCGTGTTTTACATTTATCACACATTAAAAAAAATGATCACAACCTAAAAAATAATAAGCACTTTATTGGGGTTATTATCTAAGGCTCCATTCACACCTTTATGGGTCCTTAAAGTGGAATTTCGATCTCTCAATCAACATGGACAATTTGTAATCCTTATGCTGCTAGTATTAGTAAATAGATAGGAACGTATAGCATATTTACCTGTTTTGAACTTTTTTTTTCCATTTCTTCAGTTACTTCCCGGTTTCCATGCCTAGGCCAATGATGAAATAGGACGTCAATTCAACCACTTGTCTTCCGTATAGATAGATGGAAGAAATATAGCATGGAAGTCCTCAGAGATCTTTAGAAGTAGGTCAACGTGTTTCACGGGATGACCCGCTTCATCAGGACCACAGATCTTGGATACAAATACAGATGACCACTTCCAAGCAGGGGCGGACTGACCATTTGGAAACTCGGGCACCGCCCGAGGGCCTGAGGTCAGTAGAGGGCCCCATGAGATGCCCCTGGTACCTTTTTCATAGGCTTTTTTGAGTTTGGGCAAGGACACAGGGGCCCCATGATCCCCTATTGCCCGGGGGCCCCATGAGTTGTCAGTCTGCCCCTGCTTCCAAGGCAGAAATTCAGGTTCACTTATGAGTGAACATAATATTAGTAAGTCAGTGGGAGAAACTGTCCTAGCAGACAAAAGGAGGCACCAACCCAGGGGCAGACTGACAACTCATGGGGCCCCTGGGCAATAGGGGATCATGGGGCCCCTGTATCCTCGCCCACACTCAAACCACAACCAAAAAAGCCTATGAAAGGTATTCATGGGGCCCCCTGACCTCGGTCCCTCGGTGGCTGAGTGCCTGAATGGTCAGTCCGCCCCTGCAGCAAGCCCTTGTATCTTGGAAATCTACTCAAACATGCCACATGGTCCAAACAGAGAACTGGCATCCTAGACTATGGTCTTCCCATGGGCCGGCAGGAATTGCAAGGACAGTTTCTCCCACTGACTTATTAATATTATGTTCACACATAAGTGAACCTGAATTTCAACCTTGGAAGTGGTCATCTATATTTGTATCCAAGATCTAAGGTCCTGATGAAGCGGGTTATCCCGTTGACCTATATCTAGAGATCTCTGAGAACTTCCATATTATAGTTCTTCCAACTATCTATGTGGAAGACAAGTGGTTGAGTTGATGTCCTATTTCAAATTATACTTGTTTTTAATGGAAGTATTGCCTTTTCATTTGGATTTAATACTGACATGTAATTATTATTAATTTGTGTGTCATGTGTATATTTGACCGGTTCTAAATTACAATTCCTGCCGGGCCATGGGAAGACCACCGTCTAGGATGCCGGTTCTGTTTGGACCATGTAGCATTTTTGAGTAGATTTCCCAGATACATGGGGTTGGTGCCTCTTTGTGTATGCCCCCCCCTTTTGTGGAAGTAATGGTTGCCATATAACAACAGGACCACTCTTATGCAATCAGTAATTCACCTTTGTCCAAGTTTCCTCCATTTTCAACTGGTGGTCTTCCCAGGGGCCTGCAGGAATTGCTAGGACAGTTTCTTCTACTGACTTATTGATATTATGTTCACACATAAGTGAACCTAATTTTCAACCTTAAGTGGTCATCTATATTTGTATCCAAGATCTAAGGTCCTGATGATGCGAGTCATCCCGAAAAACGCATCAGCTTACATCTAAAGATCTCTGAGGACTTCCATACTATAGTTTTTCCATCTATCTATGTAGAAGACAAGTGGTTGAGTTGACGTCCTATTTCATCATTTGCCTAGACATGGAAACCAGGAAGCAATTGAAGGAATGTAAAAAAAAAGGTGCTGATGAAGCGGGTCATCCCATGAAATGCGTCAACCTACCGTATATCTAAAGATCTCTGAGGACTTCCATATTATAGTTCTTCCAACTATCTATGTGGAAGACAAGTGGTTGAGTTAATATTCTATTTCAAATTATACTTGTTTTTAATGGAAGTATTGCCTTTTAATTGGATTTAATACTAACATGTAATTCTTTTTAACTTGTGTGTCATGTGTATATTTGACCAATTGGATTGTTATTTAAAGTCCCATTAACTGTATCTTGATTTTTGTTATTTCCTCACGGGGATGACACCCTCTGTTGGCACAACCTATGAGTAACACCATTCCTCTATACACATATTGTTTAGGCAAATTATGCAATACATCCTAGCAGTCTTCAGTATTGGAGGTCAGGCTCTCAGCTCAGTCCCTGTCCCTGAGCTAAGGGCAGATGGATTCCAGGAAATAAATGCTACATGAACCATCTGCCCTTACTCAAGATGGCAACTGCCAGAAATGCTAGGGAATGCTTTTCAAAATGATTTCTCAACATAAAAAGCATGGAGACATGGATGGATGGATTAATGGAGGCATGGATGGATGGAAACATGGATGGATGAATGGAGGCACGGACGGATGGATGAATGGAGATATGGACGGATGGATGAATGGATGCATGGATGGATGGAGGCATGGATGGATGAATGGAAACATGGATGGATGGATGAATGGAGGCATGGATGGAGACATGGATGAATGGAGAGTTTGCTTTGAATATTAAAAATTAATTAAACAACCTTTTTGGTTTGTGGTGATTGGATGCAGTGTAGTTCCACTTTAAGATGCATTGTGGCAACTGAATAAGGCACTGAAGGTCTGCCCAATAAAAAAAATGACTGGCCAGTCACAGTGGGAGACCAATATGTAGATGTTGTCCTTGGATGATACCTGAACAAAGATGGTCTTATCCTGGTTTAGAGAAAAGTGGACAAAAGCATTGTCGAGGGGCAGTTAAAAACATATACTGTATCTGCACAATATAAAAACATATATCTAATACTAGGTCCAATTTAGGAAGACCATAAGGCTTGCTTTGTTTATGTCAACATTTTGGAGCACTGTTATCAATTTTTCAGATGCACAGACGTTATACCTAGTCATCCGATCTTGGGTTCCTGTAAGCAAGTGTAATATCACTGGTTCCATGAATGTGTCCTACAACAATATCTTGGTGGGTGTAAGTTGTTGTGATGGAGATGCCTGTACCCCATCAATACCAGACAGTAAGTGAATCTACTCTTCCTACTCCACTACAGAGCAAAGATTTTTCATTGGATATTGCTTTGTTATTATCCACTTCACTCCCAGGACAGTTATGGCTTTGTGGCTGGGAATGCCAGTTGTCGGTGAAAGTGGAGGTCAGCTGAATGCATTGATATCTGGGCTGCTCATCCTTCTACACCAGGGGTGTCAAACTCAATTTCATCACGGGCCACGTCAGCATTATGATTGCTTCCAAAGGGCCGGTTGTATCTGTAAGACCAGATGTCCAGAGCACCCCATCCTCCATTACATCAGATGTCAAGAGTCCCCCACCCTCCCTTACATCACAGTGCACCCCCCCTTTCTTTGCCTTGCTGCTGGGGGAAGAGCTGGTAAGAAGAAAATGCAGGGTCTGGAGGAGAACCAGAGGAGGTGTGGAGTTAGCTGCTGGAGTCTGCTCAATGTTGGGACGTGGGGTGCTGTGGCTGCACAGAGAGGCGCAGGATCTGTAGAAGGTATTCTGTCCTCCTCTCTGCTGCTGACTGCTGAGACAGGGGGGGAGTCGAGGCAAGCTGAGCTTCACCGTGGCTGCAGAGAAGCACAGGATTTGATGGAGGAGTTCTGTTCTCCTCTTTCCTGCTGAATGCATTGACATCTGGGCTGCTGATCCTTCTACGCCAAGGGTGTCAAACTCAATTTCATCATGGGTCATGTCAGCATTACGATTGCTTCCAAAGGGCTGGTTGTATCTGTAAGACCAGATGTCCAGAGCACCCCATCCTCCATTACATCACACTGCACCCCCCTTTCTTTGCCCTGCTGCTGGGGAAAGAGCTGGGAAGAAGAAAATGCAGGGTCTGGAGGAGGACCAGAGGAGGTCTGGAGCCAGCTGCTGGAGTCTGCTCAATATTGAAACGTAGGGTGCTGTGGCTGCACAGAGGGGCGCAGGATCTGTAGAAGGTATGCTGTCCTCCTCTCCGCTGCTGACTGTTGAGACAAGCTGAGCTTCACCGTGACTGCAGAGGAACACAGGATCTGATGGAGGAGTTTTGTCCTCCAATCTCATTCTGAATGCTAAGACAAGCTGGGGAAGAAACGAGGGGGGTGCCACAGCTGCAGGAGAGGTGCAAGGCCATAGGGAATGGCCTGGTGGGCCTGATTTGGCCCGTGGGCCTTGTGTTTGACACATGTGTTCTATACTGTGCTACATAAAACTTTGCCCTAGCAGAGCACTGTAAGCATTCTGCTTCCTGCATGGCTCTGTCCAGCCATTCCCTAAAGCACCTGTGTCAAACACAAGGCACGTGAGCTGAATGCAGTAGCGCTGAGCTTTTCTGAATAGGCCCGTAGTCTTCTGGGACCTGTCACATGTCCCAGAAGACTACAGGGAGGGAGGGGGAGGACACCTTCCAATCACCTAGGCTAGGGGCCTCTAAACTGCGGCCTGAGGGCTGGATGTGGCCCTTTGCTAGCCTTTATCCGGCTCTTGGGGCACTATACCTCCCATTGATATGAAACAGTATTCCTCCCACTGAACCCAACAATGGGGCACTATTTCTTCAACTGATGACACTTATGGGGTACTATTCCTCCCATTAATACCAACGATGAGGCTCTACTTTTCCTCCTACTGACCACTAACCCTGAGGCCATGTTTATTCTTACTGATGCTAGGCCTGAAATATTTCCTACTCCCACTGACCAAACTCCCACCCCCTGAACATCTGAAGGACCATAAACCGGCCCTTTGTTTGAAAAGTTTGGAGACCCCTGACCTAAGCGATTGCTGTGGAAGTGGGAGGGTGTACCCGTCAAATTTGGGTACCCGATCCCCAAAGGTTCCAGTCCTTAAAGGGAGCAGGGGGCAAGGGCTTAAAGTGGAACTTCCCCTTTTGGGTGGAGCTCGACTTTAATGACTGAGGCAACAGTGACAACTACTGGCATCAGAGAGAAACAACACCAGCAAGGGGAAACCGAAAAAAAATTAGAAATCAGCATGGGTTCTCCACTGCCCATCATGGGTTTAGGATGTTGTGGATACATACAGTTCAGATATAAAAAGCCTTCTCTTATTTGTTCTGGCAAATTTACCATTGAAAGGATATTGTTCTATCTATTTGATAAGTGCAAAAAATACCTGTTGATCCTGCCAGAAATCATATGAGCCGATAACTTCCTCTGCTCTCTGCCTGAGCTGACTTTTATCATTTACATTGTCCTCAGCTGCCTGGGAACTACAGAACAATGTCATAAAGAAGAGTAGAGGGAGAGGTGCTCTGTAGTCCAGGGGCGGACTGACAACTCATGGGGCCCCCGGGCAATAGGAAATCATGGGGCCCCGGTGTCCTCATCCACACTCAAACCACACCCGAAAAAGCCTATGAAAGGTACCAGGGGCATCTCATGGGCCCCCCCTACTGACCCCGGGCATTGCTCGAGTGCCTAAATGGTCAGTCCGCCCCTGCTGTAGTCCAATCCTAGGGTGAAAATGATGCTCCTCCATAGACCCAGAGAGGTGAGTGAACCTGTAGTACACCTTAGGGTGATTAATCTGTCTATATTTTTATATTATTTTAACAGCAACATCTACAAGCACCGAACCAAATGGTGTGCAATGCAAAACATGCGAAAGTATGGGCTCCAGCCTCTGTGAGACTAATGAAACCATAAACTGCACCGGACAGGAGACTCAGTGTGTGAGCTACGTAATGGAATACACATACGGTAATTTCATACCTTACATATTGCAATTGCATGTAAATGTGTCCTATCCTAACATTTTGACCTCACATTTATATACAGTACGTGATTTTGCACAGAATATCCGCCGTGTAGCAGTAAATCTGCTATAGGGCGGACTTAAAGTGGTTAACCTCCCTAGCGGTCTGATGATGTCAGTATTTCTGTGCTCAAAGCGGTACATTATGTTGCATGGAAATATGTCGTTTTTTTATTGTAGGCCTGTAATTTTTAGGAATAACTCACTGAAATCTGTCCGAACAAGAGTCTAGTAAACATCCCGGGTATGTTAAAATTTGAAACACGAAATCATAAATTATAATTTAATAAATAATTATAAAAAATTATAACAATATAATAATAAATTTAATTCAATAATATAATCAAACCAAAACACTGAAATTTGAAATAGAGCGGCAAGTACGCACATCACTGAGCTCAGTCGCAGAATCGTTTTCAGTGTCTGATGAGGAATTTCCCCCACGAATCATTATCACTCAATTCTGCAAGTGGTTCTGATTTACTATCGCTGTTCTCTAGCCGGTCTAAAACCGCTTTTGACCTAAAGGGACGCTTTTTGGACGCCATGGATGTTTCTCAGTTTCCAGGCAGAAAGAACAGTAAAAATGCAGGCAGGGCGCCGGACAAAGCACTCGGGACAAAATGTATGTGAAATGGTTTGATACAGGAATGTTATACTGTGTGATTTTATTGTATTTAGTGAATGTCACTTTTTGACATTTTTACATTTCCCGCCGTTCCGTCCCCCGTACGTCCCGACGTCGCAGGGAATGGAAACCAGAAGACAGATGCCCGGGATCGGCCGGAGGAGATGGCCGGGATGCTGCAGGAGGGACATCGCGGGAGCGCAGGACAAGGTAAGTGAAGAAAAGATCCCGGAGCAACGCTGCAGTGTATTCCCGAGTGTAGCTCGGGGTTACCGCTTGTGGTGCTGAAACTTTACCCCGAGCTACACTTGGGAATACTTGGGAGGTTAACATTCAGAACTTCAGCACAGTTGGGTGAAACCCCCCTCCAACTGGACCCAGATAGATTCAGTTCACCCTTAGCTATAACAGCCCCCACTGTTCTGGGAAGACTTTCAACAAGGGTTTGGAGTGCCTTTGCTGGAATTTGTAGTCTTTCTTTCAAAAGAACATTTGTGAGGTCCGGTACTGATGTTGGATGAGAAGACCTGACTCGCTCTCAGTGTTCCAACTTACCCCAAAGGTGTTCCTTAGGCAGGGCTGTGGATAAGGGGGTACCATCAGTCCTACTGTATGGGGTTCAGGCTAGCAGGGGGGCCCAGGCAGCTGGGTGAAGTGGATGTGGGCGGGGAAGGTGGTCGGCACGTTGTGGGGGGGGGATTACTGGAACTGATCCCCTGTATGGCTGTCTCTGCAGCAGCTGAAAGCTGTCTTCTTCTCCTCTCCCTCTCTGTGGCAGGGGCGGACTGACCATGGAAACTCGGGATCAGTAGGGGGCCCCATGAGATGCCCCTGGTACCTTTTTCACAGGCTTTTTTGAGTTTGGGCAAGGACACAGGGGCCCCATCATCCCCTATTGCCCGGGGGCCCCATGAGTTGTCAGTCCGCCCCTGCTCTGTGGTTTTCAAATGCTGCAGAGAGAGCCATACAGGGGAGCGGTTCCAATAATTGCCACCCACCATACCGATCACCCTCCCTGTGCACATTTGATTCACCCAGCCTGGGCCTCCACAGTGCCAGCTTCCCTCCTCTCCTTTCCACCAGCAGCTGCAAGCACACAATAGGATCCTTCAAGATGGAGGGTGGGGGGAAGTGTCTGGTAAATAGGTCACATTAACCAGCCCCTTCCTTTCCTGAATGAACACAATGAGTGATCAGTACCGATCACTTACTGTGTTCATTCATAACTGATGCATAGTAAACTGTGGGGGGGGGGGGGTTTGGTTTTGAAGGGGGGCCTTGTCAGGTTGGGTGTATAGGGCCTCGTGGTTTCTAACAGCAGCCCTGTCCATAGGCCCTGTTCAGGACTCTGTGCAGGACACTGAGGCCCTCTACAACAAACATAACTAGCCATGTCTTTATGGAGCTGGGTGTTTAGACACGTTACACACACATGCCCCACTGTTGTCTCCATCACAAAAACCAACCTGAGAAATGCCATTCAGCCATTGCTGCAGGGTATGTAGACGGGCAATGGCTGTAGGGAGCTGAAGGAGGTCAAAAGCACTGAGATTTAATGAATGATTAAAAAAACATATTTTTTATTTATTTTTTAATCAATTGTATATGATACACTTTAACAACCTAATGTCATTTATCTTAGGGATACATCTACTTTAACAATTTAGGAGTTCAGTGTCACTTGTGTTAAAATTCTCTTCCTGCAGGAATCATCTCTTTGACTTTATGGTATCAAGGCTGCGGTACTAAATCCTTGTGCGATGATCAAAGCTTTTCTTCTACTATGAATTGGTTCTCTATTGTAAATCGCTTTACTTGTGAAGGCAATGGTGGAAGCAGCACTACCACTCCCAGCAATGGAGGAAGCAGCGCTACCATTCCCAGCAATGGAGGAAGCAGCGCTACCACTCCCAGCAATGGAGGAAGCAGCGCTACCACTCCCAGCAATGGAGGAAGCAGCGCTACCACTCCCAGAAATCGAGGAAGCAGCGCTACCACTCCCAGCAATGGTGGAAGCAACGCTACCACTCCCAGCAATGGAGGAAGCAGCGCTACCACTCCCAGCAATGGAGGAAGCAACGCTACCACTCCCAGCAATGGAGGAAGCAATGCTACCATTCCCAGCAATGGAGGAAGCAGCACTACCACACCCAGCAATGGAGGAAGCAGCACTACCACACCCAGCGATGGGGGAAACATCATTCCCATTACCAACAATGGAGGAAACAGCATTACTGCTCTAAGCAACAGGGGAGTCATTTTCCTGCTCCTCTCCACAGCTCTCGCCATCCTTATCCTCCACCAGTTTAATAATGATCCCTAAACATCTTCTGACGTTTGATTTAGTAGGATGAATTCAGGAGAACTGAGAATTTTAGCTTCATTATAACTACCCTTATAAATGTCCCCTCCCCTCTGCTAACACCTATGCTGACCCTATGGAAAAAGATGTATCTACTTACTTATTCCCAACCCGCTCCAGTCAGTCATCTGATTTAATTGTAGCACCACCCCTTTAAGAGTTGCAGAAGATTTGGGTCCCCCTATGGTCCTGCACAGACAGGAAACAATGTATTTCCATACAGACTTTGCATTTAGGAGTCAGTAACCAGTCCTTGAGCTTGTTCTGATATTTTATTAGGGGATAATAAAACTTGGATGGGGTGAGGGGTGTATGGGATGCCCAATGGAATCTGTACTGAGGACAAACTTTCTGAAACTATTTACAAGTATTTAGAGCACAATTCCTCCTCTGGAGAGCTAGCCGGCCTCTCCTGATGTACCACCCTAGATCCTCATTAATCAAACAGCTCTGGGTGAATCCCTGGGCAGGGGATCCTGCGCTTGCCACTACAATGTAAAAAGTTAATCCAGTTTCCCACCAGAGTGCTCCTTTTCCCTTACTGGGCCAGGGGGTGCAGGTTTACTCACTTGGCCCCTCTCCTGTGCTGCCGGTGGGTCAGTGGCTGCTACCAGGGCTTCCAGCTAGGCCACTCCTTCCCTGCTGCACAGGTGGTCCTCTCTCAGGGGGTGGGTGAAGTCCCAAGTTTTCAGCCTTCCAAGGCCTTCTGCCTGCAGGTCAGCCCCTCTCCATCTGGGCCCCCTCACCCAACCTCTCTCCCTGCTGAGCAGGCTCAGTTACCCTTAAAGGTTGTCCCAGCCCCTTTCCAAGCCTCCCATTAGGGATTGGCTAGGATCCTTTAAGAGTACAGACCAGCCACTCCTCAGATCTGCCCACTGCTTCCTAAAGGTTGTCCCAGCCCCTTTCCAAGCCTCCTGTTGGGGATTGGCTAGGATCCTTTAAGAGTACAGACCAGTCACTCCTCAGATCTGCCCACTGCTTCTTAAAGGTTGTCCCAGCCCCTTTCCAAGCCTCCTGTTGGGGATTGGCTAGGATCCTTTAAGAGTACAGACCAGCCACTCCTCAGATCTGCCCACTGCTTCCTAATGGTTGTCCCAGCCCCTTTCCAAGCCTCCTGTTGGGGATTGGCTAGGATCCTTTAAGAGTACAGACCAGCCACTCCTCAGATCCGCCCACAGCCTGTAGATCTTTCTCCAAAGATCTAGAGCAGGGGGAAATACCAGAGGGCTGATCTGCAGGGCCTCTCAGCTCTGACCACAAATTGACCCCACTCTGGCTATTAAACCTGGGCTGCTACTCAGCCCCTGTCTAACAATTTGAGTCTAGCTCCCCCTAGCTACCTAGGAGGGTGCTACACAACACCACTGTGTCAGCCAGTGATAGCTGCAGGGGGGAGGAGAGATTACTTGACAATGGCTGGTAATGCCTGGGAGTGATGATGTCACCCATGGGTGGGGAGCTGATGTAGTAATTTGCTGAGCTGCAGGCACTGAATCGCAGCGCCACCCTCTGCCTACAAGGCTGAACAGTTCTGTGAACTCCTAACAGGGACCTGACAAAACTAATATCTTTAACTGGTTAAGTTATTATTAAATTCTTTATTTCACCTCTGTATGGTGAAGTTTGGCTTCAAAAACCCCAAAACAAAATATAATAAATTGCAGTTTACCCGTCATTAAATGTGGTGGCTGCATTTGTTTTCTTCTCAGTTTTTTTGTTCCTTAATTTTCACCTGGTTATTCTGCTAGTAATTTTTTCTATACTATTTTATTCTTTTTTATTCTTTTATTTTCTATTCTATTCTATGTTTTAATGTTCTATGTTATTCTTTTCGTATTCTAATTCAAATTAAATTCAAGTTGAAATAGAATTTTAGTAAAATTCAAATTCTATTCTATTATTTTTCTATTCTATTTTTTTCTATACTATTTTATTCTTTTCTTTTCTATTCTATGTTTTAATGTTCTATGTTATTCTTTTTGTATTCTAATTCAAATTAAATTCAAGTTGAAATAGAATTTTAGTAAAATTCAAATTCTATTCTATTATTTTTCTATTCTATTTTTTTCTATACTATTTTATTCTTTTCTATTCTTTTCTTTTATTTTCTATTCTATTCTATGTTTTAATGTTCTATGTTATTCTTTTCATATTCTAATTCAAATCAAATTTGAGTTGAATTAGAATTTGATTCAAATTTTATTTCGTTATTTCAGATTTGTTTGTTGGATATCAGTCCCTTTGCTGCATTCAATTAGTACAATAGACCAGATTCTGTATATTTTTTAATTGAAAGCTTAGTACTATGAAAAAGGCAAATCTCTGGGTCTACTAGAACATCAACCTGACAGATTCTTTCTATTCTATATTTTTTTTCTATTCTGTTCTACACTATTCTATTCTTTTATATTGTAATCTATTATATTCTATTTTTCTATTCTATTTTTTTCTATACTATTTTATTCTTTTCTTTTCTATTCTTTTATTTTCTCTTCTATTCTATGTTTTAATGTTCTATGTTATTCTTTTCATATTCTAATTCAAATCAAATTCGAGTTGAATTAGAATTTGAGTCAAATTTCATCTGAATTTCATTTCGTTATTTCAGATTTGTTACTGTTGTAATTCCAAAATTCGGAGACATCCAAATTTCTGAATAACACAACAGTTCCCCGATTCAGAACGAAACGAACCGCACGTGTCTATAAAATACTATTGATGTGTCATCTGTCCTCCAATGAAGCGAATGGAGTGCAGATCGCATTCTGCTATTTTTTACCCAGATATACTGGGGAAAGTGACGCCAGGACCTGGAACTGATGTTTTACACATGGCATCCAGGTCATTAGGCTGTTTTATTAATGAATTGTGTTTAATAAAATTGCATTTTTTATACAAGATTTTTCTTTCTTTTTGTAGTTTTGGTGCTTAAAAAGTCCCGTTTCTCTTTTCCTAATATATGTTCTTTTTTGGTTCTGTTATTCTATTTGAAATTTGAATTTCGGAAGACGGATTCTTTCTATTCTATTGTTTTTTCTATTCTGTTCTACTTTATTCTATTCTTTTATATTGTAATCTATTCTATTCTATTGTTTCTATACTATTTTATTCTTTTCTTTTCAATTCTATTCTTTTCTATTCTATGTTTTAATGTTGTATATTATTCTTTTCGTATTCTAATTCAAATCAAATTCGAGTTGAATTAGAATTTGAATCAAATTCAAATTTCATCTGAATTTAGTTTTGTTATTTCAGATTTGTTACTGTTGTAATTCGGAAATTTCAGAGACATCCAAATTTCCAAATAACACAACAGTTGCCTGATTCAGAATGAAGCGAACTGCACGTGTCTCTAAAATACTCTTGATGTGTCATCTGTCCTCCAATGAAGCTAATGGAGTGCAGATCACATTCTGCTATTTTGTTACCCAGATATACTGGGGAAAGTGACACCAGGACCTGGAACTGATGTTTTACACGTGGCTGGTTTAATAAAATTCCATTTTTTAGATTTTTTTCTCTTTTTGTAGTTTTGGTGCTTAAAATGTCCCGTTTCTGTTTTCCTAATGTATGTTCCTTTTCGGTGCTGTAATTTTGGGATAAGCACCGCTTATTTTTATTACATCTGACCAGCATCATATATTTTTTCTTTTAAATAGAGTACATTTGAATTTGAGTAGAATAGATTAGATTAGAAAAGAATAGAATAGAATAGGATGGCCCCTTCCTGTTCCAACATGATCGCGCACCAGTGCACAAAGCAAGGTCCATAAAGACATGGAGAAGCCAGTTTGGGGTGGAGGAACTTGACTGTCCTGCACAGAGTCCTGACCTCAACCCCATAGAACACCTTTGGGATGAATTAGAGCGGAGACTGCGAGCCAGGCCTCCTCCCCCGACATCAGTGCCTGACCTGACAAATGTGCTTCTGGAAGAATGGTCCAACCTTCCCATAGACACCCTCCTAAACCTTGTGGATGGCCTTCCCAGAAGAGTTGAAGCTGTTATAGCTGCAAAGGGCGGGGCCAACTCAATATTGAACCCTACGGACTAAGACTGGAAGGCCATGAAAGGTCATGTGCATGGAAAAGCCAGCCGCACAATCAGTGGTGTATTTAGATTTCGGGCTGCCCTAGGCAACACAAAAATTGGCTCCCCCCCCCCCGACCCTTACGGATTCGGGCTGACCTAGGCAACACAAAAATTGGCTCCCCCTACAGAGAGACCCTGACATTGACCAACACCCTCCTTCCCCACAAAGAGAACCTGACATTGACCAACAACACCATAGCCCCCACCCAAGAGAGCCTTCCACTACCACCACCCCCCATACACTGGCAATGACCCCCCCCACACTTCCCGACCCTGCAAGAGAGAAGACACTCACCATCACAGCTCCGGACATCCCCGGGAATGAGTCAGGCTCTGCATACACCATCAAGCGGCCGCAGCCTGTCTCAGATTCCACCTGGTCCCCACACTGCGTGCAGGGGTGGACTGACCATTCGGGCACTCAGGCACTGCCTGTGGTCAGTAAGGGGACCCATGAGATGCCCCTAATACTTTTCATAGGTTTTTTGGATGTGGTTTGAGTGTGGGCGAGGACACAGGGGCCCCAAGATCCCCTATTACCCGGGGGCCCCATGAGTTGTCAGTCCACCCCTGGCTGCGTGTGTCCCTTCTTCCATCCCTTGGGGACAATGCTGCCTGAAAAATGCTGCTGCCCCCCTGAAAAATGCCGCCCTAGGCAAATGTCTTCTTTCCCTTGTGATAAGCAAACCCCTGGGCCCAATACTTTTGGCAATATAATGTATCTAATAAAGTAAGGTAATGCACAAGGTGCGCCATTGTTCTTTGGTTTCCAGGAACCAGCTTCTGACACTTATTTTTTGTTTGTCTCTTCTCTTTTTTTTTAATTGCCAAACAGCAATTTCACAATGAGCGAGCGATCTGTAAATATGAGCCGAAAATTTAGCTCGCGGGTTGTAGTGAGACACCATTGAACTCAGTAGGTGCGCAGACATTTGTCAGACTCTGCAGCCCAAGGTAAAGATGCCATGTCGGTCACTGAAGAATGGAATGAAAATTTTGCACATTCTAAGAACTCTGAAATACTACGTAAGAACTTGAGAAGTGTTTTTGAAATCCTCTGTTTACCGAGGAACAATGCACAGATTAAATTAGTTTTTTCCATTATGAAAAATATCTGGACATCTGAAAAAGAAAATCAAGATTCTTCATCTCCATTGGTAAAGCAATTCTTGTTTTACAACAAAAACGTTCAGTTAAAATGTAATGAGCTTCATGAAGAACTGCGACAAAACAAAATGTGGGCAGTGGGACAAGAGAGAGGTGGTGGGACAGGTGGGGGATGGTAGGACAAGAGGGGGCAGTGGGAAAGGTGGGGGCAGTGGGACAAGTGGGGGGGCAGTGGGACAGATGAGGGACAGTGGGACAGGTGAGGGGCAGTGGGACAGGAGGGGGAAGCGGGACAAGTGGGGGGCAGTGGAACAGGTGAGGGGCAGTGGGACAGGAGGGGGAAGTGGGAAAAGTGGGGGGGCAGTGGGACAGATGAGGGGCAGTGAGACAGGTGAGGGGCAGTGGGACAGGTGAGGGGCAGTGAGACAGATGAGGGGCAGTGAGACAGATGAGGGGCAGTGAGACAGATGAGGGGCAGTGAGACAGGTTAGGGGCAGTGGGACAGATGAGGGGCAGTGAGACAGGTTAGGGGCAGTGGGATAGATGAGGGGCAGTGGGACAGATGAGGGGCAGTGGGACAGGTGAGGGGCAGTGAGACAGGTGAGGGGCAGTGGGACAGATGAGGGGCAGTGAGACAGATGAGGGGCAGTGAGACAGGTTAGGGGCAGTGGGACAGATGAGGGGCAGTGAGACAGGTTAGGGGCAGTGGGACAGATGAGGGGCAGTGGGACAGATGAGGGGCAGTGAGACAGGTGAGGGACAGTGGGACAGATGAGGGGCAGTGAGACAGGTTAGGGGCAGTGAGACAGATGAGGGGCAGTGAGACAGGTTAGGGGCAGTGGGACAGATGAGGGGCAGTGAGACAGGTTAGGGGCAGTGGGACAGATGAGGGGCAGTGAGACAGGTGAGGGGCAGTGGGACAGATGAGGGGCAGTGGGACAGATGAGGGGCAGTGAGACAGGTGAGGGGCAGTGGGACAGATGAGGGGCAGTGGGACAGGAGGGGGAAGTAGGACAAGTGGGGCAGGCAGTAGAACAGGTGGGGGGCAGTTGGAGAGATGAGAGCCAGTGGGACAGATGGGGGCAGTGTGACAAGAGGGGGCAATGGGACAGTTTGGGGGCAGTGGGACAGGTGGGGGGCATCAGGACAGGAAGGGGGTAGTATGTCACGGGGGGGACAGGAGAGGGGCACAGAACAAGAGGGGGGGCAGTGGGACAGGAGGGGGTCAGTATCACAGGAGGAGAGCAACAGGAAAGGAGGTGGTAGCAGGACAGGAGGAGGGCATCAAGTCCGAAGAAGGGCAACAGGACCGGAGGGGGCATCAGGATAGAAGGGGGCAGCAGGACAGGAGGGGGCAGCAGGACAGGAGGAGGGCAGCAGGATAGGAGGAGGGCAGCAGGACAGGATACTGCATAATGAATTTCCCTGCTGAAGATAGATCATGGATTCTAATCCCTCTCCACTCTATCCAAAGCTAATGGGAGAAAAAAAAGTTTTCCATCTAGTTGTACTCTAAGAATACATTTTTTTTGTGTGGAGGTTAAGTATGTAGGGCTGGGGGGGGGGGGTTATATATTTGATGTATTCTGAAATGTAATTAATGCATAGGACTGCTATACTGTGTCTGGTTTCAGTTCAGGAAATACTTTATTTTTGATTGATTGTATGTATTTAATAAAGTTGGGAAAAAAAGTTCTGTTTGTTCTTCAGTGTTTGTAAACATGTTACCACGCTACCTTTTTTAACCCCTTAATGCACAAAGGTAAAACAAATCTTTTACACCTGAAGATGTCCGCTCTGTTTTCCTCTCATCCTTCCCAGTCGGGGGTTTTGGCGGTGCCGGCCACTGTAGCCGATCCTCGCTCTATCACGCTAGAATGTCTATATACAAACAGCCGCACACTCATGTCATCACCGAGAAAAGTTTTACTCTAGGTCCGTAGTCTAACAGTCTCCGTCCATAGCCACACCCACTGATGCATTTCGCCATGATTAGCGCCATTGAAAATCCTTAAGTCCTAAAACCTGGCTTGAAACCTAAACTGTGAATGCCATGACAGAGCGGGGTCAGCACATGCTGAAGCGCACAGTGTGCAGAAGTCGCCAACTGTCTACAGAGTCAAAAGCTAAAGACCTCCAAACTTGGTGTGGCCTTCAGATGAACCCAACAACAGTGCGTAGAAAGCTTCATAGAATGGGTTTTAATGGCCGAACAGCTGCATTCAAGCCTTCCACCACCAAGTGCAATGCAAAGCGTTGTGGTGTAAAGCATGCTGCCACTGGACTCTAGAGCAGTGGAGACGTGTTCTCTGGAGTGACCAATCAAGTTCTCTCTCTGGCAATCTGATGGACGTGCCTGGGTTTGGCGGTTGCCAGGAGAACGGTACTTGCCTGACTGCATTGTGCCAAGTATAAAGTTTAGTGGAGGGCGGATTATGTAGTGGGGTTGTTTTCAGGGGTTCGGCTTGGCCCCCTAGTTCCAGTGAAGGGAACTCTAAAGGCATCAGCATACCAAGACATTTTGGACAATTTCATGCTCCCAACTTTGTGGGAACAGTTTGGGGATGGCCCCTTCCTGTTCCAACATGACTGCGCACCAGTGCACAAAGCAAGGTCCATAAAGACATGGAGGAGCCAGTTTGGGGTGGAGGAACTTGACTGTCCTGCACAGAGTCCTGACCTCAACCCCATAGAACAGCTTTGGGATGAATTAGAGTGGAGACTGCGAGCCAGGCCTCCTCCCCCGACATCAGTGCCTGACCTGAAAAATGTGCTTCTGGAAGAATGGTCCAACCTTCCCATAGACACCCTCCTAAACCTTGTGGACGGCCTTCCCAGAAGAGTTGAAGCTGTTATAGCTGCAAAGGGCGGGGCCAACTCAATATTGAACCCTACGGACTAAGACTGGGGGGCCATTAAAGGTCATGTGTGTGGAAAGGGCGGGGCCAACTCAATATTGAACCCTACGGACTAAGACTGGGGGGCCATTAAAGGTCATGTGTGTGGAAAGGCAGGCCGACCAATACTTCTAGCAATATAGTGTATGATGCTCAGCTGCCATGACTTTCAGAAATGAAATCCAATGAACGAAAGGGAAGGGCCAGTTTGGCTGGATAATGGTGGACGTCATCCAGCCAGGAAATGAGGCAGACTAGCCGAATTGTTGCAGCTTCTTGTGCACACCATGGGAAGCTCACAGTGTGCAGTGAAATCAGAGAATACCTGTATCACGGTGTAAGACTGAAGGGAAGGCTGAAGTTCATCTGTAATATTTAAGCAACCATCCACACCTCTGATAAATGTGTAACTGGAACAATATCTAGCTAATGTTTACAAGGAAGGACTCTATTAATGTTATGCCACTTACAGTTGATACAGAATCTGCGGTGAGGGTACGATGAAACTGTCCGTGAAGCTCCTCTGTATCCTTTACATCTTTGCGGACCCAGGTTAGTCCAATGTCTGTACTGAATGGAGATCATCGGGGCAGAACAAAGGGGTGGGCAGAAGAGGTGACCACTGAGAGCTTTACAAGGAGGTTGGGGGGCAAAACTGATAGAAACTGCCGTCTACATTGTAAACGTACAAGGGGTTAGACGAAGGGATGGAAATTCTACTCTGATTGGCAGGTGTGAAAGTGATGACATTTTGCGTTGAAAGCGGAAGTGATGTAACATTCTTTTGCTTCCGCTGTGTGATGAGACACCTAGCTAACAGGTGGGAAGCCTCACTTTCCTCCTTCACTGCGTGTGCTGCTGGTAATACAGAGTCATGTCAGAGCTTACTGAGAGGGCAAAATGTTGGTGCCACTTAGCAGGTGATTGAAGTTGCCAATTTATTTGCCGTGGCCTGAGGTTCAGTATCAAAGGTTATGGCGGCACATACAATTTCCATATGTCTGCTAAGCGTAAGAGCGGTTGATATGGTCAACTGACCGAAAGAGACAAAAAGGACATTGTGCAGGATTGTGACCTGGAATATGAAAACAACTGCTGAAAAAGTGACTGCACAGCTCAATCTCAGTCTTCATAGGATTCAGTCTTCACAGGACTGAGATTGAACTCTGCAGTCATTCTGCAGCAACGGAAGCACCGGCTAAGTGGCACCAACAATTTGCCCTCTTTGAAGCTCAGTAAGCTCTGACATGACTCCGTATTACTAGCAGCATACGCAGTGAATGAGGAAAGTGAGGCTTTCCAACTGTTACCCAGGTGTCTCATCACGCAGCGGAAGCAAAACATGTTACATCACTTCTGCTTTTATCGTGACACATGACGTTACTTTCACACCTGCCAACCATGTAGCACAGAGGTCTGCAAACTGCAGCCCATGGGCTGGATGTTGCACTTTGCTTGTTTCTATCTGGCCCTTGGGGCACTTTTACTTCCACTGATACAAAGCGCTATTCCTCCCACTGACAATGATGGAGCGCTATTATTCCCACTGACAGCAACAATTGGGCGCAATTCCTCCCACTGACCCCAATGATGGGGCACTATTCCTCCCACCGATACCAATGACGGGGCACTATTCCTCACACTGATACCAATGATGGGGCGCTATTCCTCCCACTAATACCAATGATGGGGCACTATTCCTCCCACTGATACCAATGATGGGGCACTATTCCCCTCACTGACACCAATGATGGGGCACTATGCCTCCCACTGATACCAATGATGGGGCACTATCCCTCCCACCGATACCAATGATGGGGCAATATTCGTCCCACCGATACCAATGATGGGGCACTATTCCTCCCACCGATACCAATGATGGGGCAGTATCCCTCCCACCGATACCAATGATGGGGCAATATTCCTCCCACCGATACAAATGATGGGGCACTATTCCTCCCACCGATACCAATGATGGGACACTATTCCTCCCACTGATACCAATGATGGGGCGCTATTCCTCCCACTGATACCAATGATGGGGCACTATCCCTCCCACCGATACCAATGATGGGGCAATATTCCTCCCACCGATACCAATGATGGGGCACTATTCCTCCCACCGATACCAATGATGGGGCACTATTCCTCCCACCGATACCAATGATGGGGCACTATTCCTCCCACTGATACCAATGATGGGACACTATTCCTCCCACTGATACCAATGATGGGGCACTATTCCTCCCACTGATACCAATGATGGGGCACTATTCCTCCATCTAACACCAATGATGGGGCACTATTCCTCCATCTGACACCCCTGCCCTAATCCATGGGTGCTCAACCAGTAGCCCTCCAGCTGTTGCAGGACTACGAGTCCCATGAAGCATTGCAAGATTGACAGTTACAAGCAAGACTCCCAAAGGCTGAGACATGATGGGATTTGTAGTTCCGCAACAGTTGGAGGGCCGCCAGTTTGACACCCCTGCCCTAATCCATGGGTGCTCAACCTGTAGCCCTCCAGCTGTTGCAGGACTACAAGTCCCATGAGGCATTGCAAGGCTGACAGTTGCAATCAAGACTCCCAAAGGCTGAGGCATGATTATTATTATTATACAGGATTTATGGCACCAACAGTTTGCTCAGCGCTTTACAATATAATGGGAGACAATACAGCAACAATACAGTTCAATACAAGAGGGTTAGGAGGGCCCTGCTCCTTGGAGCTTGCAATCTAAGAGGGAGGGGCTAGTGGTACAAAAGGTAGTAACTGTGGGGGATGGACTGGTTGGAAGAGAAGAATATTCCATTAATAGCTGAAGGCAGGATAGGCTTCCCTGAAGAGATAGGTTTTCAGAGATTGCCTAAAAGTGAGCAGAGTAGGCGATAGTCTGATAAATTGGGGTAGAGAGTTCCAGAGGATGGGGGGAGCTCTGGAGAAGTCCTGGAGATGAGCATGGGAGGAGGAGACAAGAGAGCTAGAGAGCAGGAGGTCTTGTGAGGAGCAGGACTTGTAGTTCCGCAACAGCTGGAGGACCACAGGTTGGGCACCCATGCTAATCTGTATTAAGGTCCATTGCACAAGGTGAGTGCAGAATTATCATTGGGTGAAAAGAAGAAGGAAGAGATCAAACACATCATGGTGGTGGAGGAAATACAGCTTTATTGGACATTGAAGGACCATTAAATTGCTTTTAATTATATGTAGCAACGTTTTGTGTTCCTCCTGCAGGTCACTCCCTCTCCTGTACAGTCTGTCTGGTACAAGGTGCAACGTTCTGCACAGGGAACAATGTATCATGCCCCGCCGGGAGGGTATGTGTCGCTACCCACACAGTAAACATGGAAGGTATGCTACCTGCCGGTCAATGATCTTTTCTGTGAAAATCCTTTCCTTATGGGAAGTGCACTTTAAGCCCGGGTTCACACTGTTGCGGTGCAGAATTTGCAGCACTTTCAGTGTGAATTCCGCGCCGCATCATAATTGCACCCCGTTCATGCGAACCGCTGCGGGTGTGTATGATAAGTTACCAACACCCCAAAAGCGGTCCGCAAAACGTGGTGCGATGTGCAGAATCGGATTACATAGGTGTAATCTGATTCTAGTGCAGACCAAAAAAAAGGGTCCTGCATGTTTTTGGTGCAATTAGAGCCATACAAAACGTACGGCTCCAATCACACAGCACACAAATCGCATGTGATTCACACAGGAATGCGGTGCAAATTGGGTTGTGTATGGGGGGGGGGGGGTTTCTTGCATTAAAATTAAAAAAAGTACGTTTGAAAATCGTAAATTGTGGTGCTGCGCTAATAAACTATATGTGAACCCCAATACATGATATTCAGTGAACGGGTAAACAATATCTCCTTATAAATCAATTAAATCAAAATATGACATATACCCCAAAATATACTTCTACACCACCCCTACTAAGTGGGTACAAAAACAAAATATTCCACACATACGGTACATACACAATAAACACAGTGCACAATAAATACAGTGAAACCACTCCTTGGGCTGCACAGGGGCTTAGTGGTTAGCACGTCTGCCTTGCAGTAAATGGGTCATGGGTTCAATTCCCAACCATGGTGCCTCCTGCATGGAGTTTGCATATCCTCCCTGTGCTTGTGTGGGTTTCCTCCGGGTACTCCAGTTTCCTCCAACACTCCAAAAGACATGCTGGTAGGTTAATTGGCTCCTGTCTAAATTGGCCCTAGTATGTGTATGTATGAATGTGAGTTAGGGACCTTAGATTGTACCCCCCTTGAGGGTTAGGGACTGATGTGAATGTACAATATATATGTAAAGCGCTGCATAAATTGACAGCACTATATAAGTACCTGAAATAAATAATGAAATTGTGGTAAACATGAGGAAAAAAAAGGGAAAAGAGTAATCAAAAAAGGTAAACGCATCTATATGCTCAACATGATTTGTGAATCTAAACAATGCCAGTGATCCCACTATGGGATAAATGCAGTGGATCTGTGAAACCACAAATGGTGGTAATTGTGAAAGAAAGAGAAAATCAGGCTCACCGCCTGTGAATCATTAACAATCACTTAAATAAACGATAGTAACTCCCTACTGCGGATAAGTGAACACTGAAAAAATAGGCTAATGCAGGTCATAGACGGGTCGAAAATCATCCGATTTTTCAGCCGAAAACAAAAAAAAAAATCAGCCCATTTTCGCACCGTTAGTGCATTAATTGGTTGGGCTTTCGCAACTTTTTTTTATCGTCAAAGTTGGAAAAAAAAAATCAGCCGATCGACTGATTTTCCTGGCAATGATGGGCAAATCGGCCGATCGTTTAACCCATAAAAAATCTGCGTATGAGCCGTGACCTGCAAGAAGAAGAAAAAGAAAGAAGAAGAAGAAGAAGAAAAGAAGAAGAAGCAGAAAAGAAGAAGAAAAAGAAGAATTACAGTCCGCTATTATATTTCACATGAAAAGTCTTGCGTTTGCAACTATGTATCTATTTGTATCCGAAATGGATACATTGTTGCAACCGCAATACTTTTTCATGTCAAACATAATAGCGGAGCTCTCTGCAGGGACAGAAGTAATTAAAAGCCGGCCGTAGACGGGTCGAAAATCGGCAGTTTTTTCGGCCGAAAAAAAAAAAAAATCAGCCGATTTTCGCACCGTCAGCTGTTTTTTGGGGTTTGGCACATTTTTTTTATCGGCAAAGTTGGAAAAAAATCAGCCAATCGACCGATTTTCTCGGCAATGATGGGCAAATCGGCCGATCGTTTTACCCATAAAAAATCTGCGCATGAGCCGTGACCTGCAAGAAGAAAAGAAGAAGAAAGAAAGAAGAAGAAAAAGAAAAAGAAGAATTCCAGTCTGCTATTATATTTTACATGAAAAGTCTTGCGGTTGCAACTATGTATCTATTTGTATCCGAATAAAAACATCCGTATCCGAAATGGATATAAATAGATACATTGTTGCAACCGCAATACTTTTTCCTGTCAAACATAATAGCGGAGCTCTCTGCAGGGACAGAAGTAATTAAAAGCCGGCCGTAGACGGGACGAAAATCAGCCAATTTTTTTCACCGTTGGTGGTAACGTCGGCCTATTGAACGACCGATTTTTCATTTTTTTTTTTTAAATGGCCGGTTTTCGACCCGTCTATGGCCTGCATAAACGCCTATAGATACTGACATGATTCGTAACCCCAAATGGGAGTTCTGAATAAGTGTGAAAATAAGTGACTTCAAACAGTGCTTCACACTTTCCGTATATCCACAAACATAAATCAACAGTGGATAGTCCACCCACCAACATAAAAACCAAAACTACCAAAAATTATCCTGTCCTAAAAAGTGAGAAAAATAAATAAATAAATAAATGTCCAATCTAAAAAAAGTGTCCAGAACCATCTAAATGGTGGAGGTGTACTGTAGTCCTGTGATCACCAAACTGTGCAACAGGATACCATGAATCCCACTCTAGGTGCAATGGCCCCTCACCTCCATGAGGTGACCCTGCAGGGTCAAAACGCCTTAGACAATCAACTACCATTGATCTGGAACCCGGACTCCCTCCAACGGATGTCAGGCCCACTGCGGTGTCAGTTCCCTCTCTGATGGCCAAGGTCCCACATACAGCCTCCGTTTGAAAATACTGTGTGATGGAAAAAATTGCAAAACCTACCAATTTATTTATTCTTCTGCTTCAAAAACAAATGTAATGTTTGGGGGTTCTAAATCATTTTCTAGCAAAAACAAAATTGCTAGATTGTTATATGTGAACAAAAAGTGTCAGAAAAGTCTCGGTGTGGAAGTGGCATCTTTTTTGTCTGTCCTTGTAGACGGGGTGAAGAAGAATGAGTACTTTGGAAGAACCTGCGGGCTGGAAAATCAGTGTGAGCGGCCGGGAATTTTCAGCACTTACAACAGCAAATCAAAAAAGGGGATTTCTTGCTGCTACACCGATAACTGCACCCCTTCCCAGCCGCAGCGTGAGTACTGCTCAGACATTATGTACCGTCACAGTGTCAAATCATGTATGCAGTTCCATGATTTCCCCTAGTGCTCTGAACCATCTTGAAGTTTGTAAACTTTGTGACAGGGGCGGACTGACAACTCATGG